>NW_027187378.1:4936193-5150332 GCF_028583685.1 Petaurus breviceps papuanus
GGGAGGTTTTCAGCTTCCAACTTCTCTTCCAGTCTGCGGCCTCTCACATAAATATGCAATCTGTCACAGCCACCTTGTTCCCTTGTAGTACTCTTATTACTAAGTAAAGGTGGGGTCTCAGATCACTTAGACAAGAGTCCATGAGCCAAGGCTCATTCCAGACAGAAAAACCACAAGGGGCCAGATTTCTGGTATAAGAAGGAGACTTGGCAGGACCCCACAACGGGATTCTGTTCTCCAACAAAGGCAAGAAAATGCTGTCCAGTGACCCAAGTCTTTGACACTAGGCAGAACATAGGAGCCTCACTGAAGGAAGGAAAGAGATGCTCTTCTCTAAGTCACAGACACACACAAAAAAAGCTAATAATTATATAACACTTTAGGCTTTGAAAAAAGTGGTTTACATACATTATCATGTTTGATCTTCATAATAAACCTGTATGGAAGATGTTATCATTATCCCCTATTTACAGATGAGGAGACTGAGGCAAACAGAGACTACAAGGCAGCTTGTACCCTGGTGACAGTAGGGAAATCAAAGGTCCAAATAGCCCACACTTGGGCAATAGCAGGACTAAGGGCCAAGGTGGCATCTGGGAAATAAAGCACCTTAGGTCTAGCAGGAGACCTGCTACCAGTATAATTAACTACATCTCAGTAGGGTCAGTCAGGGTCTGAGACAACTCTAGATTAGGTATCATGCAGGGAGGAGACAAAAGGGGCCAGGACCAAGCCTAAATGGAGCCACCAAGGAGACTGAGTCAGAACTCAAGGATTCTTGCAGAGGATGGGGCCTAGTCTTACCTACTACAGGTAGGACCAAAGTGGACTTGTTCATACTAACCAAGGGTATGGGAAAGAGAAGAATTTGACCCAATCAAAAATATAAAATACTGCATACTCCAATAAAAAGAATGAATTGGAGATATGAGTAAACAAGTAAAAAAATGAACACAGTGAAGAAATACTATGATTTTAATGAAAAATCCAAGAAGTAGAACTAGATGAAAAGAGTAACTACCACACGCAAATACAGCTGCAGAAAAAAAGACCTGGTCACAAGAATTACAAGAGTCCCTGGAAGAAATAAAGTGAAATTGTCTTTTAAATGTTATGTTAAATATATTGAAAACTAGAGAGGAAAGAGAAGTAACTGCTTATGGTTTTTTAAAATTGTTTCCAGTTGTGTCCAACTCTTTATGACTTCTTTTTGGAGGATTTTCTTGGCAATGATACAGGAGTGGTTGGCTATTTCCTTTGCTAGCTCATTTTACAAATGAAGAAACTGAGGCAAACAGGGCTGATAGCTATAAGAGAAGGTGGTAAACTACATGAGAAGTAAACTCCTTGAAAATTAGAAGGGTCTAAACAGAACTTAATTACTTTATGATACAACAAGAAATATTAAAATGAAATTAAAATATTAGAAAACAGAAAAAGAGATTAATTATATCCTATCAAAAACATCTGACCTGAAAAGAGGCCAAGAGTCAAACAAGTATCATCAGACTACCTTAAAAATCATTGCCAAATACAAAACAAAACAAAAAAAAACCCCAAACAAAAAAGCCTGGATACTATGTTTTAAGAAATTGTAAATGCAAATTATTGTGACATATTATAGCAAGAGAACAAAGTGAAAATAAAAAGAAACCACTGGTCACCTAATGAAAGAACCCCCCAAACAAACTCCCAGAAATATCCTAGACCAAATCCAGAGCTTCAAGTTTAAAGAAAAAGTACTGCAAAGAAGCCTGTAATAGGGGCGGCCAGGTGGTGCAGTGGGTAAGAGCGCCGGCCTGGCGTCAGGAGACCTGGGATTGGTTCCGGCCTCAGATACTTGGCACCCACACAAAATAACTGGCTGTGTAACCTTGAACAAGTTACTTAACCCCAATTGCTTACAAAAAAAAAGAAGCCTTGTAATGATTCCTGGTTGTTTTTGTTAACAGATACGTTGTATGTTCTAATTTTTCAGTGTTTTGACTTTGTTCTAATATTTCTCATAGCCTCAATAAATCACTAAGTTCTATTAACTTTATTCTATTTGCCAATGTGTCTCCTACTTGGGTAAGGTTTTATGTCTACTATTCTAAGTTGTTCTCTTTTCAAATGCTCTGGCAAGTATTCTTTGGTTCATTATCCCAGAGCCAGGCTGGTTACATCTCCCCTCTCAAGGTTTTAGGCTTACCCCAAGAGGGTTGGGTCTTTCCTCTGATAACACTAGATTAAGCCCCAATTCTGGGGATGTTCTGACCACATTAAGATGCCAGTGACTAGTCCCCCAGATTCATTAAATTGGTTAACATGAATTTGCTTTTACAAAGTATATTTATTCAAAAAATGTGACAAGTACAGAAGTAGGAACAATTACTTCCAACACCTCAGGGACACATTCTCCCCTATGTCACTTTGGTCTTTAGGAAGAGTGGACTCTGACTTACCATAGTTTCAGATTGCATCAAGTTCGCCAAATGACACAGTTGGGGTAGATCCTGAACGTCACTCCTTGGATCATTAATGCTGGGCTGACTGCAAAATCTGGCATAAACTCGACTCAGACCTCTTCTGGTTAGCATTCCTGATCTTTTGAAATTCACAAGTTGTAGCTTCCAGATTAATGTTCTTTTTTTTTTTTTTTTTTAAAGCAATCGGGGTTAAGTAACTTGCTCAAGGTTACACGGCCAGTTATTTCTGGGTGTGGTGCTGAATATCTGAGCCCAGATTTGATCCAGGTCATCCTTACTCGCTGAGCCACCTGGCTGCCCCTAAGCAATTGGGGTTAAGTAACTTGCTCAAGGTTACACGGCCAGGTGTTTCTGGGTGGGTGCTAAGTGTCTGAGCCCGGGATTCGATCTCCAGGTCGTCCCAACACTGGAGCCGGTGCTCTTACTCGCTGTGCTACCTGGCTGCCCCCAGATTAATGTTCTTAACCTAAAATGAAAGAAGAGCCCAGAGGTTAAAAAGGAAAAAAAAAGTACAAACTAGGATAAACACTTCTTTTTCCCAGCAGGGATGCTACCTGAAGTCAATAGGTTAGAACCCAGCCAGAGAAAGAGGACCCAAGGGCCCTGACTCTGGAGCTGCTGAACCTACTGGGGGCAGCCTGTGGTCGGAAACTAGAGGGGCCTGTAAACCAGGGTCCTGGTTCCTGAGAGGTAACTGTGGATGAGATGGAGGGCCAAAAAAACAGAGAAAGCCTATTACTGCCCTGCTGTGGAAAGGATAGGGGTGGGCAGGGGGGAGGTGAGTCTACATAGTTGGAGGATGTGTGACCATCAAGGCAGACCTGAGGAGTTTTGGAAAAAGGTAATAGAAAGACCAACCAGGACTTTATGGAAAAAAAAGCAGAAGAATAGGGGCAGAGAGGGGCAGGAAGGAAGGGGAAGGATGGGCCACAGAATGGGATGAGGACTGAAAACACCTGCCAGAGCACAAGGCTTGAACTTAAAAAAAAAACAAACCTGCATGGGGGCAGGTCCCGCCAAAAAATTCAAAAAGTCTGGGGGCCTATGGTTTATTAAAATCATAAAACAAACAAACAAAAGCCAAATTAAGTATGCCCAGAAATGTCACAGACAACAAAATACTTTCTTCACAACAACTTTGTGAGGCAGGTGGTGTAAATATTACTATCCCCATTTTATAGATTGTGAAATCTCAGGTTCCTCTAAGAAATGTTTTAACTAGAGGAGGAAAATTACTTTTTCATCATCATATAGCTAGTAAGTGGTAGAGCTTATATTCAAACACAAATTTTCTTCCTCCAACTCCCATGCTTTTTCCATTAGAAAGTAATGCTTCAGTTACTCCACCAGGATTTTCTCAGTGATAAAACTCAGATATGTTTCAATTCAATGCAACAAATGTTGATGAAGCATATTCTCGGTAGAAGGGACTGGGTTAGGCCATAGAGATACGAAGATAAAAATGAAACAATCTCTCCCCTCAAGAAGTTTTCATTCTACTGATTAGATAAAACATGCGCAACTAAGTAAATATGGTATATGTGCAAAGTATAATAATAATTTCAACAGTGAAATAAAGAGAAAAGGCAGAGACTTGCCTTAGCTCTTCCAAATTTCTCTCCAAAAAACTTTAAAATCACACTTCAGATGAATTCTGGATCAGCAGAACCTACAGAAGGATGGAGTAAAATAATTTCCCACCCCAAGACAACTTAGGAAGTTGACAAGAAAGGTCTGTTTTACTGGTGAGAGGGAAACCCAGTCCAGTGCAGGCAATGCTAAGGAAGGCATCCATAGGCCACCCTTCTGCAGGTCTTGGGGGCAACTAAATGGGCAGGAGTAGTATCTAGAGCTTTCAGCCCATAGATGGTAAGGGGATCAGACAATGCATCACCAAAGCAATATTTACAGCACCGACAGCAACTATGAGTATGCCAGCATAGTTCTGAATTGCAAAATACAACAGACTCTCCATGTAGAAGACAGAAGAAAAACATTTATTCAGATACAGAAAGCTGAATCCCAATAAAAGGAAACAGAGTCCATCATAGCAACAAAGAAGTTGATATATCTTATCACCGCAGGAAGCAACACCATTCCAAAGTCTTCCCCCTGCTCGGGCCTTCCCACAAACACTCACAATCTCAGATGTCTCCTTGTCTGTGTCCTCTCCTCCCTTCCTTTTAACTGCTCTGATCAACTTCCTCTGGGCTCTCCACCTTTGCTGCACCATCCCTTCCTGTTCCACCTGCTCAGCAAGCTCCTCCCACCACAGACTCATGTGACTCAGGCTTCCATGTGACTCAAGCAGGTCACATGGATCTAGTAATGGATTTAAGCAAAAATACATTAACAATACAGACAAGTGGTCAAAAGGAGATCAGGGGTCCCTTTGCTGGCACTGGGTGCAGGACTGTGTTACATTACCTATATGTAGGTCTAGGTTGCAGT
Organism: Petaurus breviceps papuanus; assembly: GCF_028583685.1. Classification (NCBI taxonomy): domain Eukaryota; kingdom Metazoa; phylum Chordata; class Mammalia; order Diprotodontia; family Petauridae; genus Petaurus; species Petaurus breviceps. The sequence goes on from NW_027187378.1 coordinate 4,941,113, forward strand.
CCCAGGGCAAGGAAAGCACTAGCGCACCAGAGCTTGCAGCCACAGGGGAATGGGGACCCTAGTCACAATTCCAGGGCAGAAAAGAGTGCTTTGGTTGCTCACAGACCAGAGCAGAGACCAGGAGAATAGTAAACACACCTCTCATACTACCTTGGATCATACTACCTTGGAAGAACTGAAAACAGACAGACCCCCAGAACTAGCTCTGAAAACAGTAGTGCAAAAACCTGAACCTTGGGACAGTATACCATGCACCCCAGGAGCAGAACCCAGCTTTAACATAAAGTTAAAAGTCAAAAAATAGGCTGGCAAAAAACAACAATAAAAAAGAACTTGACCATAGAAAGTTACTATGGTGACAGCGAATCAAAACACAAACTCAGAATAAGGCAACAAAGTCAAAATCACTAAATCTGAAACCTTGAAGAGAAATGTGAATTGGTCTCAAGACCAGAAAGAATTCCTGGAAGAGTTCAAAAAGGATTTTAAAAATCAAATAAGAGAGGTAAGAAAAATTGGGAAAAGAAATTATAGTAATGTAAGAAAATTGCAAAAACAAAATTAATAGTTAGGTAAAATAGGCACAAAAAATAAGAAAACATCACCTTAAAAAACAGAATAGGCCGAATGGTAAAAGAGGCCAAAAAATCCATTGACAAGTAGAACTCCTTCAAAAGCAAAATTGGCCAAATGGAAAAAGATATGCAAAAATTCACTGAAGAAAATAATTTCTTAAAAATTAGAATTGGGCAATTGGAAGCTAATGACTCCATGAGATATCAAGAAATGATAAAATGAAATTTGAAAAAATGAAAAAATAGAAGAAAATGTGAAATATCTCTGTAGAAAAACAACTGACCTGGAAAACAGATCAAAGAAGGATAATCTAAGAATTATTGGACTACATAAAAATCATCATCAAAAAAAGAAATTAGACATCATCTTTCAAGAAATTATCAAGGAAAACTGCCCCAATATCCTAGTACTGGAGGGTAAAATAGAAATCAAAAGAATTTACCGATCACCTCCTAAAAGAGATCTCAAAATGAAAACTTCAAGAAATATTATAGCCATATGCCAGAGCTCCCAGGTCAAGGAGAAAATATTGCAAAATATCATGGAGCCACATTGTAAGACTTGGAATATGATATTCTTGAGGGCAAAGGAGATAGGATTACAGCCAAGAATCACCTACACAGCAAAACCAAGTATAATCCTTCAGGAGAAAAAAATATTTAATGAAATAGGAAACTTTTAAGCATTCCTGATGAAATGAGCAGAGGTGAATAGAAAATTTGACTACCAAATACAAGTCTCAAAAGAAGCATAAAAAGGTTAATGGTAAAGAGAATCATAAGGGATTCAATAAAGTCTGTTGATTAAAAAAAAAAACTGTTTGATTTCCTACATGGGAAGATGACATGTGTAACTCCTAAGAACTTTTTCATTATTAAGCCATTAGAGGGAAGCATAGACAGATAGAGGGCATGGGTGTGAGTTAATTATAATGGGATAACATCTTAAAAAATAAAATTAAGAGATGAGAAAGTAGAATGCACTGGAAGAAGGGGAAAGAGAAAGAATGGGGTAAATTATCTCACATAAAAAAGGCATAAAACCACTTTTATAGTGGAGGGGATGATGGGGAAAGTGGGGGGGGAGTGAGTGAACCTTACTCTTATTGGAATTGGTTCAAAGAGGGAAAACATACACATACACAGTTAGATGGGTATAGAAATATATCTTTTCTTACAGGAAAATAGAAGGGAAAGAGAATGAGAAGGTGGTGGTGCTGAAAGGAGGGTAGATTCAGGGAGGTGGTAGTCAAAAGCAAAACAATTTCATAATTGTGAAAAATTGTTTACATCAAGTTTTTTTGACAAAGGTCTCATTTCTCAAATGTATAGAGAATTGAGTTAAATTTATAAGAATATATTAGTTACTCCCCAGTTGACAAATGGTCAAAGGATATGAGTGGCAGCTAGGTGGGGCAGTGGAGACAGTCCCAAGCCTAGAGTTAGGAAGACTTTTCTTCCTGAGTTCAGATCTGGCCTCAGATACTACTGGTTGTGTTACCCTGGTCAAATCATTTAACCCTATTTGCCTCAGTTTCCTCATCTATAAAATGAGCTAGAGAAGGAAAGGGCAAACCATTTCAATATATTTTCCAAGAAAATCCCAAATGGGTCATGAAGAGTTAGACACAAATGAAAATGAGTGAACAATGACAAAGGATATGAACGGGCAGCTTTCAGAAAATTATCTGTGGTCACATGAACAAATGTTCTAAATCACTATTGGTTGGAGAAATGCAAATTAAAACAATTCTGAGGTACCACCCCAAACCTATTAGATTGGTTAATATGAGACAGAAAAGTAAAATGACAAATATAGGGGATGAGGGAAAATTGAGACTAATGCACTGTTGGTGGAGTAATGAACTGACCCAATCATTCTGGAAGACAATTTGGAACTATGACAAAAAAACTATAAAATATTCGTACCCTTTGACCTAGTAATACCACTAAAAGGTCTGTTAGCCCAAAGAGATTAAAAAAAAAAAAAGGAAAAGGACCCATGTACAAAAATATTTATTGCAGCTCTTTTTTGTGGTGGCAAAGAATTGCAAATTGAGGGAATGTCCATCAATTAGGGAATGGCTGAACAAGTTGGTTGTATAAATGTGATAGAATACTATTGTACTGTAAGAAATGAGGGGTAGGATAGTTTCAGAAAAACCTGGAAAGATTCACATGAACTGATACAAAGTGAAATGCACAGAACCAGGAGAACATTGTACCTAGTAATAGCAATATTGTATGATGATCTACTGTGAATGACTTAGCTATTCTCAGATCCAAGAAAATAGTGAAGGACTTACGATGAAAACTGCTATTCACCTTGAGAATGTACTGATGGAGTTTGAATATAGATTAGAGCCTTCTTTCAAAAAAAGTTATGTTCCTTGTTTTTGTCTGTTTTATTTCACAACATGATTAATATGGAAATATATTTTACAAGTTTACTACATATGTGTATATATACATATATATGTATATAAAACCTATATAAAATTATTTGCCTTCTCAATGAGAGGGGAGGGGAGAGAGGAAGGGAAAGAATTTGGAACAAATTTTTTTTTAATGAATGTTAAAAATTATTTTTACATGTAGGAAAAATAAAGTATTAAAGTATAAAAATTTTAAAAAGTGAAATAATATAAAAAACTGTGAGGATCAGTTTAAGTTTAGAGGAAAAGTATGAGAATAGCACCTGGGTCATACCTGGAAGGATTCCACAAGGTAGAGCTTAGAAGAGGGTGCATTCCAGACTTAGTCAATCAGTTGTTCAAAAGCATAAAGATGATGAATAGAATACCACATGTGGAAAAAAGCTAGAAAACCTGTTTGACAACAACATAGAGGGTATGAAGGGGAATAATGTAAAAAAAAAAGACTAGAAAGATATATGGGAGCCAGATTGTGGAAGATTTTAAATGTGAGGTTAAAGAGTCTGTATCTTGTCCTAGAGGCATAAGGGAGTTATAGAAGATTTTTTCAGGAAGGCAGTGACGTGCTCAGACCTTTGAGAAGTGTAAATTTGGCAGCTTTGTGGTGGATGGATTGAAGAGGGTAGAAATGGGCAGAAGGGGACTGATTAGGAGACTATTCTAGTAGTCCTTGAGAGTGGTAATGAGGAGTTAAACTGGAATAGAGGCCGCTAGATTGTATAGAAGGGGATGGATATGAGGAATGTGGTGGACAGAGAAGTGATAGAACTTGGCAACTGATTAGATATAGGGATTGATGTAGTGTGTCCTTGGATCACAATGTGTTTATATATATTCTGCATCTTATTGGCACATAACCTACATTCTTTCTTTAGAATATTGGGCTAAAATGTGGTCATTACTATCATGAAAACTGCCATTTTTTCCCTCTTCAATTTAACACTTTTCTCACTTAAGCATCAGTGGTATACCAGTAGGAATAAGTGGAAAGTGAGAGGAGGGATATCTGGAATTTATAGAAGTCTTCACAGTTTTCAAAATAATGATTTAGGTGCTCAAGAAAACATCAGGTGGCACCACAAAATAAACCATCTCATTTGGGGGAAGTAAGCTAGGCATCTCAAACTTCCTTCCAAATCAGAAAGGGATCAGTGGCCTAGAGCAGAATGCAGGTTTTCTATTCCTTGGTGTTTGCAGGACTATTACCTTTCAGGGGTGACATATTTACTTTCCATGACTAGAAAGTTTCCCACCTCCCATACAGATATCCATCTGGACAAGAAACTGTTTAAGCCTCAGCATTCTTCCTCCATCACTCATATGCCTGGCCACTGCTGCAAATTATGTGTAACCTGATGGTGATTCAAAGGTTTGGCCTGGTGTGACTTTGAAATGGTTTATTGGGCAGCTCTGCTTTCCATTTCAGCCAGGTGAGTGGTTTATGATGTAGCACGGAATCCACACGGTGGGAAGCTGCCTTATAACTTTGCTGACTTCGGTCACTGCATAATTCACTCTGAACTTCACGTCAGTCCTATTGGGGCAATCTCTATTTACCTTGGCCACAGAGGTCCAATGAGTGTTTCCTTAAGAGACCTTACTAGTGTGCAGATTTGTAACTAAACATCTTATTAGTGTGTTTTGCTATAATGTGAAGGAAAAGATATTCAGCTTGTCATAATAAGGATGGTACAATTTCCAATGATTTTATATCATCTCATCCTCAAAATGTCAAAGTCATCAACTTAGTGAATCTCTACTTAACAGGATGTAGTTATTACTTCCTTTTATCCTTTCCTCCCTGTAGCTTTTTCTTCATTTTTCTCATTTTCCTCAGTGCCATCTAGAAGTTGGCCTGGGACTACAATCTTTCAGTGTAGGGTACAAGGAAGGACTAACGTTGGGGGTGGATCTTTGAAGATTTTTAGTAACGTCTTACTTATTTAGGTGTATGAACTAGTAAGCCAGTAGGGCCTAACTTTCTGCCTATCTCTATCTTTCTTTGTATCTGTGCTGCTAAGTGTCATTCTAGTAGACTGGGACCTATTAGTGATTGTAAATGTATAAAGTTAATGCAGCTTCAACACACAGATTTCTAATTTTGTTTCCCACCACTGCTCTGAGTTCTGTCCTCTGGGGTAAAACAACATGACATCAGTCTCCCACACAAAAACCCTTCAAATAGTTGACAGCATCTGTCATATTGCCATAAAGTTTTCTCTTCTCCAAGTTTATGGTGATCATGGGGCAGACATAGGAAAAGCCTTTTAACATCATGGTTGCCCTTATCTCAACTTTCTCCTACTTATCAATAATCACAGAATCGAACACAAATGTTGTAGATGTAATCTGACCAAGAGAGAGTACTGAATATCACCACTTTTCTCCTGGGAGAAATGCATCTGATACCAGAAATCTTTTGACTGCCATATTAAACTATAGACTTACATTTAGTTTGTAGTTAAGTAAAACCCCCAGATATTTTTCTAGAAAAACTGCTAATTGTATTTATCTGGGGCAGCTGGGCGTCACAGGGAGCTTCCATGGTTGGGGGAACCCTACCTCCTTGTTGCTTCCTCCTCCCAAACTTAGCCAGACCAGAGGTCATTTGGGATGGTAGGCTAGTGAGAAGAGCCACCATTACCTTACTCCCTTGCTTTCCACTTCCCTCTAACTGTTTGAATGAACATAAGGCCTGGATGAGGTGGAAGTCAGAAAAACCACTCCCCCTGATGACATAGATGAATACTTTTTTATTTTATTTTTTTGGAGAGTGGAAGGCAGGGCAATTGGGGTTAAGTGACTTGCCCAAGGCCACACAGCTAGTAAGTGTTAAGTGTCTGAGGCTGGATTTGAACTCAGGTCCTCCTGACTTCAGAGACGGTGCTCTATTTCACTGCACTACCTAGCTGCTCCCCATAGATGAATACTATCTACCCTCCCACTGCCTTCTAAGATCCTCCAGGATTTAATTACCTTAAACTCTTAGAGCTTTGGTTCAGAGACTTTCCGTCTTCTGTGCAGCTAAACTTTCTTTCATGTATTGTATTATCTAACTAGGGAATGAGTTTCTTGAAGAGCAAAGTCTATCTCACTTTTTGCATTTGTATCCCCCATGCTTAGCATAGTGCCTTCCATGTAGTAGGCACTTAAAAGCTTTCTCATTAGCTTATTAATTTCATTCATGATTCTTCCATCTTGAACTCACGAAGGGAATTATTTAAATTCAAATGTAAGACTTTATATTTGCTTCTATTAAATTTCATCTTATTAGATTTAATTCAATGTTCTAGACTGCTAAGAGATTGTGGCTATCAGTGTGTAGCTATTCCTCTCATCTTGATGTCATCTACAAAGTTGGTAAGTGTGCCATCTATGCCTTTGTCTAAGCCATTGATAAGAATTACATGTAGCACAGAGCCAAGCATAGATCCCTGAGGCACTCTAGAAGAAACCTTCTGTCAAGTGAAGAATTAACAACTATTCTGAATACAACCATTTAACCCGGTCCAAATCTATCTACTAATGCTATCATGTGGTCTATCTTTTTGACAGAAATAACATGAGGTGCTTCATCAAAACAGTTTACTAAATTTGTTACAAACTAGATAAACTATATCTACAACATTCCCTTGATCAAATAACTTATTAACCCTGACAAAAAGAAAAAGAAATAAGCTTTGTCTGTTATTATTTGCTTTTAATTAAGAATTTTTGAAAGATGAAATGGGTCTGGTAAGTCACAGAGCACTTCCTAAATGGTCTTCCTTGGCAGGAACTTATTTGTCAATCAGTCAACAAATATTTATTAAACACCTACTACGTGCCAGGCTCTTTGCTAAGCACTAGTGATATAAAGAAAGACAAAAGACAAAACAAAACACAACAAAAAACCGGTTCCTTCTCTCAATGAGTTTACAGTGTAATGGAGGAGACACCATGCACATAGTGATGTATAAACAAGTTACCATGTTTCCCTGATAAGACCTATCCCGAAAATAAGCCCTCCCCTTACTGTGTAAGATTCCTCTAAAATAAGCCCTCCCCTGAAAATAAGCCCTATTGAGATTGCTACTGTAGTGAAGGTGATCCCCTGCACTACACGCTACATTACGGTACTCTCTGTATGCACCGTCCCCCCCCTTCCCCCCGTGAAATGCACGCTGCGCTCCAAGCTGCATCCAATCAGAGCTGCAGCAGTGAGCGCGTCATCCTGTTCTTCCCCAGTGATTTGCTTGCTGGCGCCATTGAGAGCAGTGCCATGGAGGAGAGCTGAGGCAGGACAACATAAAAACCCAGTATGTAAGTGGGAGTGAGGGGGCATGATGGAGGATAAAAAGGGCATGATGGAGGAAAAAAAGAAGAACTTGGGGGGCATGATGGAGTGAAAAGAAGTACTGATGGTCATAATTTTATTATTCTGTCTGTTTTGACCCCCAGACATGAGTACAAAAAGGAAGAGCTATACTGTTGAGTATAAGAAAGCAATTGTAGAGGAGTCACATGGCAAGAATCTTGCAGTTTTCTGTAAAGAAAAACTTTTGGATCTTCGAATGGTCAGAAAATGGAGAGCAGATTATAATAACCTCAATCAACAGGTGGATGAGGGAAAAGGGAAAAAGCGCAGGTCTGGATCAGGTCGGCAGCCCTTATATCCTGACTTGGAGATCCTCACTGGTGAATGGATTGCTGACAGGAGAGCAAAGGCCTTGGTTGTGGGCAGGGCTGATATTCAAGCATTTGCCCTTTCAATGGCACCAGAGTTTGAAATGGTCTCAGAAGGATTCAAAGCATCACAACACTGGTTGGACAGTTTCCTTCAACGGTATGAACTGTCCCTAAGATCAACAACACTGTTTAAGCTGGAAGATGCTGAAGTTATTAAACGTGCACTTGCATTCAAGTCCTTTATTGATAGGATCGACATTTCCAAGTACCAAACCTGCAATATGATTGTTATGGATGAAACTGCAGTGTTTATGGGACAAGGATCTCAAACAACAATTCATCACAGGGGTGCAACGTCAATCTACATTCCCACCACTGGCTATGAAAGTGCACGGGTCACCTGTGTTTTGGCAATTCGTTTGGATGGAAAGAAAGCCACACCCCTAATCGTCAGTGAGGGCAAGAAAGATAAGATTGAACGTGTATCTGGCATTTACGTTCTTGAAACTGAAAAAGCCTGGTGTACACAAGCCGTTATAAGAAAGTGGGTTGATTTAATGCTGCCACTTGTTATGCGAGGTAACCAAAGAGGTCTGATAGTCTGGGATTCAGCCAGCACTCACTGCGCTAAAGAAATGAAGAACTTCCTTGCAGAGAGAAGAATAGATCAAGTAATGATTCCTGCAGGAATGACTGCCTTTCTCCAGACCTTTGATATTGCAATAAACAAGCCATTCAAGGACCATTTGTGCATGGAAGTCAATGACTACATTGAAAATAGAATGGAAAGAAATCAGCATGGAAACTTTGTGAAGCCCTGTCTGCAAGAATTGTGACTTGGGTGAAGAAGTCATGGGATAAAATTACTGACAGCTGTGTCGCCAAGGCACTATGAGCAGGTTACCTGGACAAGACATATTCATTTAAAGAGAGCTATATTGCTGGACATGACAGATTGGGTCCACTTCTTCTGAAGGAAATGGAGGCGCAAGACATCCAGGACGGAATTCAGGGTATGGACACTTATGACGATGTTGTTGAAGAAGATGACATGATCATTATTGAATAAAGGTACATTTTTTGTTCACATTTACCTGTTTATCAAAATTGCTGTCAATGTTCATTAAAATAAGCCCTCCCCTGAAAATAAGCCCTCTGGTGTTTTTCTGTCCAAAAAAAAAATAATAAGACAGTGTCTTATTATCGGGGAAACACGGTACATACAAGATTATTCAGAAATAATCAGCAAACTGTTCATTACTTTGCAATCTTCCAAGTCATCTGCATTTCTTTTCAGAATTTTTGTAATATCTTTATTCTTACATTTTACTTTAATGCTTAACATCAGGAGACCTCTATGAATTTCATTGTCTATAACTTGATAATAATTTGAACCAATTTAGCACCTAGCTTTTCAAGAGATTGATCTATATTTAAAATGTTGAAGAAACCTACAATGCCAGCTCCAGCACTAAACTTGCTGTTATACCACAAAAGCACAATACAGCTGTAATGGTAATGGTAATTTGAAGATCTTCCCTGCCCCTTATTAGATTGAATGTAATCACATGGAGTCTGTACTGGGAGGAGTTTGCTGAATGGGTGGAGCAGGAAGGGTGGAACAGAGCTCACAGGAAGCTGGTAATCAGAGCAGTTAGAAAGAAGGGAGGAGAGTATACAGGCAAGGAGACGACTGGGATTGTGAGTGTTTGTTTGTGGGAAGGCCAGAGCATGGGCAAGGCTTTGGGATGGTGTTGCTTCCCACAGTGATAAGGTATATTAACTTCTTTGTTGCTATGATGGATTCTGTTTTCTGGTGTTGGGATTTGGCTTTCTGGTGTTGGGATTCAGCTTTCTGGTGTCTGAATAAATGTTTTGCTTCTGTCTTCTATTTAGAGAGTCTTATGTTTTGTGATTTGAAACTACACTAGCATATTCATAGTTGCCATCGGTGCTGTGAATATTACCTTGGTGATACAACAGCAGAGATATATGCAGTGGATGAAACCATTAACAAATATGCAAATTGGTAAGAATTTAATAGAAATAACAAGAACAACATCATGAAAAATGTGTCAACAACTTCTCTCCTGTACCAACAATTAGAAAATAACTAAGCAAATAACATTTAACAAATTTAAATCACTTGCTCATGATCAAAACCTCAACAAACATAGTGCATTAATTAGTAGTGTCAACAAAACATTTTGAGTAATAATATTTCCATGATAGCAGCAGATTCATTATAGAAGGATTATATTTTCATGAATTTAAAAATACCACTAAAACAAAACTGAAAATAATATTGGAAAAGGCAAGATTTTTCTGGAATCAAACTTGTGAAAATTATGGTAGATAGAAAAGAAAAAAAATTAAATATACGATTAGAAAATGCAAAAGCAAAAAATGAGAAAAATTCACTCAGAAGAAACAAATAAGCCAGACCAGTATTTTTGCTCAAATTAAAGAAACAGAATTTTTTTTAAATTACCATCTTTGGAGAGTGGAAAGAGAAGATTTTCCCCAGTGGTTTCAGTAAAATCTAGAAATCCCAATAATAGGAAAGAAAACAGTAGAAAAGAAAAAAGAATATCCTTTCCAAGCAATTACCTAAGATGAACCTACACATATAACATTATACATACATTATCTCTTTTATATATGGTATCTCATGTAAACATGCTATAGGTGGGAGCTCAATGTTATTGCTGCATATGATCATGTGTAATGCTAAGCAAAAGCAACTTCCAGTTTCAGAATTATGAGCATAGTAGCTCTCCATATATTCAGTAACAAATTAAGGCAAAACATTCACAGAAAAGGGAAAATAATACACAGGGTAACTCAGTCATTTAGTAAGTTCTCAATTCAATCACAAAGTATTCCACCCCTGGCTAGTACATTCATTTAGTCAGTCACAAAGTCTCTCTTCTAAAGAGAAGATTAGTTTCCTATCATAAACAAAGTACATTCATTTGGTCAGTTACAGAGCACAAAAAAATCAAAGTACTCCACCTGGATCACAACTGAATTACAATTATCATCAGCTACCACCAAGCACCTTCTCAAAATGACAGTGGAGAGCACAAAGGCCATTTATCCCTAAGCCACAACAAGGTTACAATATCATCACAGCATTCAATACCCAAAGAGAGGTCTTTTCTTCATCTTGACCCCAGGCAAGTTCTCAGCAATCTCTGTTCCTGGGAAGACAAAGCTTAATAGAGCCACAATATGTATTGCCAGCATCCTCATCAATTCACTCTCTGCCTGCAGAACAGTCTCAGGACCCCTGAAAATATCAGCAAGACCCTCCTCCAGGATTTCTGTAAACATACAACAAGAAAATCCTCTTTCAGGGGTTCTGAACCAACAGCAAGTTTCCATGACCTCTGCAACAACATCACTGTCCTTCACCAGCAGATGAATCTGGCAAAGTAACATCAAAACAGACAGAACAAATACCAGCACCACAGTCATGCCTCCTCAGTTCTCAGCAGCTCCAGGTGGCACTTCTCAAAAGTCCTGGGCAGCTCCAACTGGCCCTCAGCAGTCTGGGTGGCAATTCTTCCTCTCTCTCAGCAACTCTGACCCCTGTCAATTCTCTCTATCTCTCTGCCTCCATGATTCTGCTCCCAAAAGTTCTTCTGGCCTCTCTCTGCTTGGGCCTCTCTATCTATGGCTCCAGCTCCTCCCAGTTCAGCCCCCTCTCTTCACGTCAACAAGTCCATCCCACAAGTGGGATTCACAAGCTCTGGGTTTTAACACAACCCAAAAATCAAGCCAGTACAAGGGGATCTTTAAATTCCATTACCATTACACATATGTTATATATGTTAACACATGTTAAACAACACATGACATATATGTTATATATGTCAACACATATTAAAAGGGGTGCATATGCATAACAAAAAATAATGGTCCTAAGAGAAATAATGTACATAGCCTGATTTGTGAGGCTATGATGGAAAACTTCTGATAATTTGATCAGTTCAAAAGCGGAATGGACTGCCCAGAGAGGTAATGGATTCCCCTGTCTTGGAGGTTCATTGTGTTGTTGTTGTATTTGTCTTGCATTCTCGAAGAGGACCATGACATCGGGGAAATGATGACATGACTTGCAGTTGACTTGGATTTGATTGGGGTGGGGGAGGGCTGTGCAAGTTCATCAGGCTCAAGCAGAGTCTGACTGATCATAGGTCAGGTATTTGTGTTATGAGTTGGACTAGAAGGCTACTGAGGTCTCTTCCAACCTGCTATATATGTCAAAATAAAGCACTAAACCTCGAGTGAGCAAGAATTGACTTCAAGTCTAGTCCCAGACTCTTATATAACTGACAAGCCTCAAACCCATTGGTGAGTTAGGGGGATGTCTACACTAAGTATATCAAGACATCTCCCAGCAAAATGGTCAGATGAGAATAATTTGTTCCAATAACCATGAAGGTGGATGAAGCAGGTGCTATGGAGCTCTTAGAGCTTGGTCAAATATGAAAGACACCATGGCCATCCACTATATCCTGGGTCACCCAATCATCCTGACTTTTGTCTTGACACTAGACTTTGAAGACTCTGGAAGAGAGAGTCAGGCTGATGACTTTGTGAAGCTCTTCCTCATTTAAATCCAGTTGATGTGCAACATCACTTGAAATGTTAGTGGTCCTTTTTGAAAATGAAGGATGAAAAACAAGATACTCTTTCCCAAGATGATACCAAAACTTAAAGTAATGACTCTTTGGGATGTGTCATTCAATCATTTCTAAATCTGTATGACATTATCTAGTCTTCATCCTTCTATCTTGTACACAAAAATAGCATGAGGAATTTTATCAAAATCTTTGCTAAAAATGTTTACAGTCTATATCTATAGTATTCCCCCCATCTAATTGTAGCAGCAAGCACCCCAGCATCCCCAGGGTGGCTGCCAACACAGGTTCTTAGATCTGTTTGCTAAAGGAAAGCAACTCAAAATGGGTTAACAAGCTTACTTTAATCAGTCAAACATATATCGTTTACCTAGTTCAGGGGAAAAAGGTCAGCACCCGAACTTCAGAGTATACAGACAGAATTATCAAGACAGAGAAATAGATCAAGCAGACAGGTTTCCAAACTGTCCAACCATTACATCCATATCAAATCACAGTTACCATCAACATCTGGGTTTTTCAAAGCTGGGGGGCTCTCAACAACGGCTTCCCAGAGTTTCATCTGATCAAATCACACAACACTTCTCAAAGTGAGCCCCAAAACAAAGCCTCAAATCAGGGTTTATAACAACCCTCTTGACCCACTGCCCAATCAAAAAAGTATCTCCTGAGAAACAAGCCTCCCACCACAGGCTTCAGGTGCACTTAAGCCTAGGGGCAGGGAAGATCTTAAAAGTTTACATTCCCATTATACTAATACAGATTTAAAATCTATTAAATTTATCAAAAATGTGAAATTAAATTAGTGTCATATGAGCTATTCTTGATGAAGCCATGCTGAGTCTGGGATCAAGGCTTCCTTTCTAGATGTTGACTAAATATTCCTTTAATAATAGATGCTAGAGAAGAAGCCCAGCAAAGATGGCAGTAGAAGCAGTACAGTTCAGTTCTCCCCCCATGATCATGCTAAAAAAGATCTAGGAAGAGCCCTAGACCAAGTAGTGCTTGCAAAATCCATAGTGAGCCATTTTCTTTTTAGCCCAGGTCAACAGGAGACAGCAAGAGGCATTTGAGCTCTTGGGAGGGGAGCCCATCAGGAAGATCCCTGAGAGAGCCTTCCAGCACAGAGCCTGAGCTTGGGTCTGTGGGTCAGGGAAGGAGTAATTGTAGATCCAAAAGGGACTAAGGAGGGGATCTGTTGCTAGTTGCAGGTTGGACTTGTGGCTATTTACCTAATTTTGTAACTATATTCTGGGCAAGGAGTAGGAACAGAAACAAGAAACAGTTGTGTACCACCGACCCTGCAACAGGATCAATTCAAACAAATTCAACCCATAGACCTAAGTAACCAGGGAAGAGGGATCAGATGAAGAGGAAAACTTCAGTCCTATCTCTCCATACGGGAAATCTTCCAGGTAGGTGACAGAAATTAGAGCCAGCAGCAGTCTCCTGGAGTTCTAACTAGGGCCAAGGCCAGATCTAAGGTGAAGTTAGAAGCTTTTAAATCTCAGATCAGAAATAGATTTTCTACTATATCAGACAGGTTAGGGCTTTCAGTCTTAGAACACTGAAAGTTTTCAGGCTCCCAGCCTGAACTATTCCTGAAATCTTTCAAGAACATATCACTTAATAATCAGGCGAAAGCAGCCAGAAAATCTATATCAGGACAAAAGAGGCATTAGGCATTCTCCAAGTGCTGTGCTTGAGGATCTAGAGGGCCACATGTGGCCTGGAGGCTGCAGTTCCCCACCCCTGCTCCAATCAGTTCCCATGGGTTCAATTAATATCTCTAATTAGAAGATCCCAGATCCAGCTTTAGTTTTTCTGCTGAGCTACATTCACGTATCAGTAACTGCCTTTTAGACAAGGCATCTCAAATTCAACATGTCTGCAAGAGAAGTCATTTCCACCCCCTCCCCCAAATCTCCTGCCTTCCAAATTTTCCTGTTACTGTCAAGGACACCACTATTCTAACAGTCACCGAGGTTCCCAGCCTCTGTGTGTCATCCTCAACTCCTCACTCTCATCCCATACATCAAATCCATTGCCAAATTTTGCCAGTTCTTTTTATATTATCTCATATACATGCCCTTCTCTTTACTCATTTAGCTCCTCACTCGACCATTTTGATAGCTTTTCTGGTCTCCAAGTCCCAAAGGGAGTGGTGGGATAGATAGGGAACAGAGTGAGGAAGTTAAGGAGGATAAGTATTGTAATCCTCCCTCCCCACAAAAAGAAAGCGTCAGTGAAGCGTTTAAAAAATGTACGAAGAAGTGAAGAGAGATCAGAGGGAGACACAGACAAGCAAATGCTTTGAAATTCACAGGCTAAAATTATTATTTACTTAAAAAACTATATAATAGAGTCACAGTTTCAAAACAAGACTGAATTTCATATTAAATAATTGTTCCTCAAACATACTTTCTTTTCATGTTTTGTACCTTTGCTTGAGTCGCTCCTTCATCATAAGATTCTCTACCCCTTTAAAATTTTTACCATTCTTCAGGGAAGGCCCAGCACAAAGGAAACCTCAAACATGGGGCCTTTTCTGATTTCCTCTCCCCTATGAATATGAATTGTACCTTGTTTCTAACACATCATTCCTGCCTTGCACAGTTATTTATATTCTTGTTTCAGTCTCCTATTAGATGATAAGCTTCTTGAGGGCAGGAAGGAAGAAATAAAAATTAAGTGCCTATGTGCCCCACATTTTACAAATATTAAATTTAATCCTCAGAGCAACCCTGAGTTTTAGGTGCTATTGTTATTATCATTTTATAATTGAGGAGACTAAGGCAGGTGGAAGTTAAGTGACTTGCCCAGGGTCACTGAACTAATTAGTAATTCAGGTTTTTCTGATCCTAGGCCCAGTTCTTGATCCATTGAGCTACCTAGCTTCCCTAGTTTAGGGGGCTGCCAGGAGCTGCCAGGGCCTGTCTCTTACTCATACTTGTAGAATATAGCACAGTCTCTACCTTCTTCAATCTAGTCTTTGCACTTAATGTATCCTTTATTGTAACATAAGTCTGACCATGCCACACTGTCTCTCAAACTACAGTGCTTTCCTATTCTTGTCTTTAGGAAAAGAATAGCAAACTCCTCTATTCAGAGCTTTACAATCTGGCTTAATCCCATGCAGAGCCTAGCACAGTGTCTTCCATGTATACAGCAGGTGTGTAGTAAATGTTTCCTGAACTGAATTGCATTCTTGAACCACCTGATTTCATATTTTCATTTATACTTTTGTCAAGATTTTAGAAGACCATGCTTTCTCTCAAAGATTGAATATTTATTTAAAGAGAGGAATGGAATGCACTGATTTAGCTGGTGAGGAAGTGGTGATTTATAATAATACTTGTGGCAGGTCATTAGACATGACCTTCATTGTAAAACCATGATGAGACAAATATTTCCTCAAGACTGATTTACCATCAAACTTTTTATCCTCCTACTCAGTAGCTTTCATTTAACTAAAGTAAGCCTTGATCACATAATTCCTAAGTCCTTGTCTTCAACATTTAGAGAAAATAAACAGCAAGAGATCAGTCTATGGCTGTTACCAATTATTATTAGTATTTTGTTACCTTTGCCAAAGGGTAAATGAAAATATTAAGGTATACTTCCCTGATTTTTCCTTGTCTCATTATTAAAACACGTGCCTATGCCACTGAAGAGAATGCTTCTGCATTTTGATTCTTAACCTACAGCATCTTAAGGTAATAATAGTAAAATAATCTTTTGAGAGGCCATGTGCTGCAGTGGGCCCACTCAGACTCAGGAATGTAGGGGCAGATCCTGCTTCAGACACATACTAGCCATGTGACCAGAGTGAAGTCATTTAACCTGTCAGGATGCTGAGCAACTCTCTGATACCTTAAGGTACAAACTAGTTGCCAGTCTGCATTGCTGGAGGGAGTTTTCTACACTACGAGTTCTCCAGGTTGATGAAATCTCAGGTCTGGGTATGATTATCATCATTGTCATCATTATCATCTTTGTCATCATCATCATCATCATTTCATTTTACTTCTACATAGCATTTATTGCTTTTTCCAGTACTTTAAAATTCAGCTGCACTAGAAGCTCTGTGAGAAAAATAAGGCAGATATGACTACTGACGGGGCGGCCAGGTGGCTCAGCGAGTAAGAGCACCGGCTCCAGTGTTGGGATGACTTGGAGATCGAATCCCGGACTCAGACACTCAGCACCACACCCAGACATAACTGGCCATGTAACCTTGAGCAAGTTACTTAACCCTGATTGCTTAAAAAAAAAAAAAAGATATGACTACTGTCAAATGTTACAATTGAAAAGGACCCCAGAGACAGCCTATTCTAACGCCTTAATTTTAGTTATGCATTCATTGAACTAGCAGTTATTACAGACTTACTATGTTGAGAGGCATTGTGCTAGGCTCTGGGGATACAAAGACAAAGATGGAAAAAGTCCTTTCCCCTGAGGAGCTTACATTCTATTAGAGGTGAGGGTGGATGGGTGCTAAACAACATGAACATAGGAAAGTAAATTCATAATATATACAAAGTAAATACTGAATCATTTGTGGGAGATGCTAAGAATTGGGAGTAATTAAGAAAACTCTGTTGTAGCAGGTGGAACTTGAGAGTAAAGTTTTGAATAAAGTTAGGGATTCTAAGAGGCAGAAAGGAGAACATATATTCCACTCATGGGCAGGGGATACAAAAGATACAGTGATAGATGTATTGGGAGAATTGCAAATAGAACAGATTGTCTGGAAGGGAGAACACAGGAATCATAATAAGATGAAATCAAACCTTATTTGATTTGGAAAGGTAGGCTGTGGCCAGATTGTCAAATTCTAAATGGAGTTTTTTTTTTTTTCCTAAAGACAATAGGAAATGAATGTAGCTTCTTGAGAGATAGCATGGCAGGGTCAGATCTGTGTTACAATAAAGGACACATTGAATGCAAAGACTAGATTGAAGAAGAAAGACTAAATGTAGGGAGGCTGGTGCAGTAGTTCAAATGAATGGTACATAGTAGGACACATAGTAGGAGCTTAATAAATACCTTTTGATTGATTTATTGATTTTAAGGAAGACTCATAAAGGGACATAGAGAATGAAAGACCAGTAAATCTCACTCGTATATTCAGGACAATCTGAAGAATAGGATTACTTGCCTGAGTGAAGATTAACCATGCTTCTACTAAGCCTTAAAGGAAACAAGTCTTCCTGCTCTATCCTCAGTCAAAGAGGCATTCAGTGCTCCACAAGATGAATAGAAAGTCCACGGAGCTGGAGAAACCAAACACATAGAGGAATGGTGGGAGAGTGTGTGCCCCAGCTCTGGCAGCTGTGGATTGTTCAGGCCCCGTGCCTATAAGGATGAATGTCATGTTGCTGAATCTCTTCTGTCGTACCCACCACAGACCCTAAAGCAATATTTCTTTATTTCCTTTCTCCCATTGAGCTTCCTTATTGGAGCCTAAAGTCTTTTCTTCTGCACATAGGGAAAATCTACTTCTTAGGAATTTGCTTATCTTTCTTTATTTTAAATGTTTATTTTTTCTTTTAAGCCAGCAGTTTCAATAAACTAGTGTTAACAGCAACCATTTGCTAATCTGGGTGTGTTTACTGGGAATGCAGTTGGGAAAAGGTAATTAGGGGAACCTTCAGGGAGAGGAAATGAAAGGGCAGGAGAGAGAGAGAAAGAGAGATAGACAGACAGAGACAGAGAGATACACAGACACAGAGACTCAGAGACAGACACAGATATAGATATTTAAAATTCCTTGTTTTTCTGGAGTTCTACCTCTAGTTAGGGGCTTGGAGCCAGAAAAAATATATACATTATAGACTGACTTGTTATTACATCTCATAACAGAAAGATGCTTATATGGGGAAAGACAGCTAGACAGTAAATTAGTAGTAGGGTGGTAGTAAATAATAGTGGCTGAACAACCAGTCTACACAACCACTGCTACACTAAAATACAGGTGAACCACCTATAGCATTCTCCTAATGCACCAGTTCCACAGTCCTGTCAGAAAAAGGAAATGGGGTTAGAATGACATGAATTCAGACTGGGTCTTTATAATTGCCACTTCCTTTTCTACATGTTCATTAGCCAGCTTGTTAATGAACCATTCCAGAATTTTCTCAGGAATCAAAGACAAGTTCATCAACCAACAAAAACTGGGACAAAACATTTATCTTTCTTCAATCCATTGGTACTTTTCTCCTATTTTCCACAGGCTTCTAAATATTATTGACAATAGTTCAGTAATCATATCTCCCAAATATCTTGTACTTGAGAACCCAATTCAACTGGGCCAAGTGACTTGAACACATTAAAGACAGATACTCTCTTACTCTTTCCTCACTTATCTTGGAAATCAATGTCTAAGCTATTATTATTCTTTCCTTTCTAGGACAAGGAACATTCTCCTTGGCAGAGAAAACAGAAACAAAATAAGGACTGAGCACTTTTACCTTATCTCTTTTCTAAGTTATCATCATACTATCCCTTCTTTGACCATCTTTTCCTACCTGATTATAACTTTAATAAAACTACATTTTTTTGTCCTTAGATTTCCTCCAGCTTCTGTTTATTCTGAGCTTTAACATGTCTGATGCTATTTTCACAGGGGTATGTCATGCCTTTTGTGTTTACCCTCTTATTACCTGCCCTGGATTTGATCTGTGTATAACTTTTAAAAATCTAAGTGAGTCGGCATATCAATGTGTCTTCCATTTGGCATAAATTCTTCCTCATAGCCTCCCACAATCCCCCTACCAAAACTTCCCGGTTTCCACTGAATCCCTGGTTGGGCATATAAATAGCTCAATTGTTTTGACTGTGTTAGGTGGTTGAGACAGCTGTGTGTATATAGTCCAAGTGAAAAAATGCAAAGATTTGGTTCGACCTTCTTTTACATGGCCATGTCACTGTAGTCAAATCTTCTGTTACACAACTTATGTCGTTTCTCCAAATAATATCTCTGTCTTCTGTTTTTCACAATATTTTGAATGAGATTTTTCTCCACCTGTGAATGATTTAAACCATAGACCTTTATCCTGCTCTTTACCCAGCTTCCTCTGCTTCTCCCACTAGGGCTTCTTATCCTTTAAAGAAAGATACATCAATAAAATAAGATGAAGCTTGGAATACTAGTTCTCTGAAAACATCTTCATGCCTACTACATTTTCAGATTGGTTTATCAGTTTTTGGATGTTGAAACACCTACTAAAGAAAAAAAACCCTGGGACCTGATGGAGTCACAGAATAATTCTATCCAACTTTTAATGAACAGTTCGTACCCATACTTCACAAATTATTCTCAAAAACTGAGAAAGAAAGAATCCTGCCAGAATCATTTTATGAGACAAATATTGTCCTAATACCTAAACCAGAGAAAGATAAAACACAGAAAGAAAACTATAGGCCAATATCTTAAATTAATATTGACTCAAAAATTTTAAACAAAATCCTACCAAACAGATTACAGTGATTTATCCAAGAAATCATTCATTATTTTCAAGTGGAATTTATGCCAGGAATGTAATGATAGTTTAATACTAGGAAGATAAAAACATAATTAATCATATTAAAAAAACACATAATCATTTTAATAGATGCAGAAAAAGCCTTTGATAAAGTACAATGCCCTTTTTTGCTAAAAACCCTACAATACTACTGAGCTGTAAGAAATTATATATATGATGAATACAGAGAAGCACAGAAAGAACAGAAATAGAGTGATATAAAAAGAACCAAGAAAACAACATACACAAAAACTACAACAATTTAAATGGAAAGAATGATACACCAAAAAAATCAAAAGTGAATAACAAAATTATAAAGAGTGAATGGGACTCAAATAAAGTGACATGAGATGACACCCAACCTATCCCTTTGTAGAGGTGGGAAGTCCACAGATGTTACATATTGCACATGTTGTTGAACTTTGTCAAAGTAGCAATCATTTGTATTGTACTTACTTTTTTTTTCCTTTCAAAAATTACTATTTGTCATATGGGATAGTTCTCTGGAAGAAGGGAAAGGGATATATGGGATACCATGGTGATATAGAAATGGAAAATATCAATTAAAAAATTTTTTTAAAAAAGAGCACAACAGTATAGAGTTAAACTGGTTTACCATTAAGTACTCATTCCTAGAAGCTATACCTTTCTTACTGAAGCCTAAATTCACTTAGAATTGTTTGACTGCCACATTGCATTGCTGACTCATATTAAGTCTCTTAATAACCTTAAGTCTTTTTTCAAAACTACTGTCTAACTATGCTTCATTCCTGTACTAGAAAAACTGATTTTAACACCCCAATATTTTTTTACATTTCTTTTATATTTTATTTATTTATTTTAAATTTATCTCTGGTTAATATTCACTCTGACTATTCAATCAGTTCTAAATTCATCTAATTATTTAATCTTCTAATCTATACCTGTCCATAAAAGTACTCTAAGATACTTTATCAAAAGCTTTGTCAAAATCTGGGTAAACTATATTCACAGCATTCACCTTATCAACTAGCTTAGTAATTCTGCCAAAAAAGGAAATGAATTTAGTGAATTCTTTTTCTTTCAGTTTCCTCCTCTTTATTAATTTTTTTTACATTCTGAATTTGACAAATAATAGCAAATATGATTGTTTCTATATATAAAGAACAAAGAGAAGATTGCAAATTATGCTATGAATATTCATTATGGTTTTCCCTCCTTTTTTCTTTAAAGTATATAATTAATTCAGCACATTTATTTTAAAATTATCCTGCTTATCTGAGTTTAGCCCCGGTCCTCCTTCAGTTCCTTTCTGTAAATTTTTAATGCTTCATGGACACTCATCCTTTTTTGCATCATTATCACTATATCCCTCTCTCACTCCCCACAAAAAGTAAAAGCCCTTCTCTTATAGTTGATAGAATATTCAAACAAAATGGATGCCCAGCTTGCCTGAAAATATCTCCTTCTGCACCTTTAGTGCATGACTTCTCTGTCAAAAGGTGAGATATGTCTTATCATTAGTCCTCTGGAGTAATAGCTGGTCATTGTATTTATCAGTCCTCCAGTCTTTCCAAGTTCTTTTTTTTTATTACAATATTGTGGTCATTGAACTAATTGTTTTCCTGGTTTTGTTCTCTTCATTCTGTCTTGGTTAGTACAACATGATGTGTTCTTGATGAAACTATACTGGCTTTCTGTAGTTATCACTTTGCTTTCTAGATATTCACTATCTCTTTAACAATTCATTGTGCAATTTTCCCAGGAATCAAGTAAAACTTGCTGAACTACAGTTCAGCAACTACAGTTAGTAGACTCTGTTCTCTTCTTTTTTAAAAAAAAAAATGAAAATCAGAATACTTGCTGTTCTATCTTGTGGTACTTCTCCAATTTCCCATGGTCTGTCACTCAAAGACCATGTCTCAGTAATCACATTTGCCACGTCATTCAGTACCTAAGGATGTAGTTCATCTGGGCCAAGTCCCTTGAATTCATCAAAGGCAAGTAGATGCTCTCTTACTGTATCTCCTTACTTATCTTAGGTATGAACTCCCTGTTAGTCATTTTCTTCCCTTTCCCTTCTAGTGCAAAGGTCATTCTCCTAGGCTGGGAAAAAAAAAGGCAGAATAAAAACTGACTAGCTTCGCCTTTTCTGTTGTCAGTTTTCATTATCCTTTCAAACTCAAGCAAAGTCCTAACCCTTCTATTATCCTCTTTTTTCTCCTAAGATAGCTAACAAGACCCTTTTTATGTCCTCAGCTTTTCTCATTCTCCAATCATTCTGAACTTTTGGCCCTATCCTGTACACATTTTTTCATCTAAGATGCTTTATGATTCTATGTACATCCACATCACTCTCTTTAGACGAATCCCAAATTTCTTCCTCATTGGAATTGTCTTTGTGTCTTTAGTATTTCATTTTTTAACATCCTCCTTCCTTCCTGAGTTCACTTCTCCTATAGCATTTTAGTCCATAGGAGCCCTCTTATGTTTCCTCTCAGCCCAAAGATATCTTTTTTTTTAAACTATAGGATATATCTGAAGACTCTTAGGGTTCCCATCACTTTCTCCCTCCAAAACCCACTCCTCTTTTTCAGTTAGGAATCAGACCTAGAATAGAATTTTCTTGAGATGGTTCCTCTACCTTTGAAGAATGACATTATCACTAAGAAAAGTAAAAAATTATTGGCTGCTCTACTTTTGACAGAGAATTTTAGCACATGTCTAGGTAATTGAAGACCCCATGACTATTATGCCTTTGTTCCTGGCTTGTGATCTGTTTCTCAAAAATCTCATCTGTTTCCTTTCAATCCAGGTAGTCTCTAGTATATTCCAAAGACAAATTCACTTCTGTTTTCTCCCTTCATTGACCTTCACAAAAATGTTCTTCATCTTGTTTGCCTTTTCTGCTTCCTGGATATCCTAACATGAATATACCTTCTTAATACATAATGCTACTTCTCCTCTCCCCTTTTTAATCTGCCCTGTTTCTTTTGAATAAAATATGCTTATCCATTTGATCTAGACATTGGTTTCATCCCTGCCCCTACCCCCCTGCCAAGTTTCAGCAATACCTATATCAAATTTGCCTCGTATTAGGACCTCTGATTTCTTTGCTGCCTAAACTTTGTGCATTTGTATGTAGGAGAGCATCACTTAAATACTCTGAGTCCATTTTCTCATTTTAAACATAGGAATCAATAAAAAAAATGTATTAAGCACCTACTATGTACCAGGAAAAAATATTAACTACAGTCCCTATTTCACTGAGTTATTGTGAGGACCAAACAATCTCTGGAAAGAATTTTTGGAAACCATAAAGTACTCAACCAATGTCAGATGCTATTGATATTATGCTATATAAGTATTGGTTGAAGGAACTGGGGATATTTAAGCTGGAGAAGAGAAGGTTGGAAACAGGGGAGGGGGGGACTTGATAGTATTCAAGTATTTGAAGGATTGTCATGTGGAAGACAGAGTAAATGAGTTCTTTTGACCCCTGGGGGAAGAATAATGAGCAGCAGATAGAGATTGCAGAGAAATAGATTTAGATTTGATGTCAGAAAACATGTCCTAACATTTAAAGCTATCACAAAACAGAATGGGCCTCCTTAGTTTGCGTTTCTCCTCATTATAGACCTTTAAGCAAAGGTTGGATAATCAATTGCAGAATGTCTTGCAGGGGGTTTTCTTGGTCAAGTATGGGTTAGACTAGATGGTTGCTGAGGTCCCTTCCAGATCAGAAATTCTGAGATTCTGTGAAAGTCTGGAACAAACATCTTTTTTCCTTGCTACTCTGGTATTTCTCATTGATGGTGTTACAATGTAAATCCTTAGTGAATTGAATGGAAAAATTCTAACCTTGCCTAGGAATTGAAAACACTGATCAATCTAGGAATTTGTTTAAAAAGGGATACATCAAAGGTGACCATTACATAGTTCTTGTAAAGAATTGGACATTGGATCTAATCAAGGAA
Source organism: Petaurus breviceps papuanus (assembly GCF_028583685.1). Classification (NCBI taxonomy): domain Eukaryota; kingdom Metazoa; phylum Chordata; class Mammalia; order Diprotodontia; family Petauridae; genus Petaurus; species Petaurus breviceps. The sequence continues at coordinate 4,964,922 of NW_027187378.1, forward strand.
TAACTTTGAGAGATCCAGTTTGTGGAGATCTACCCAGCAACAACAAACTCATTTTGTATAAATATTTGGCTGGACAATAAACTGGTCAGCTTATATTACTTAGCATCAGTCTCAAAGGACTCTCACCATTATATATACAGCATCTTGGTAAAGCAATACATTTTAAGGGCCTGACATGAACAGTGATAAACATAGCAGGATAGGTCAAACTGTATTTGGCATTTAACTGTCTTGGGTTTTCTGTGTTTCTTTAATCAGTCGGATGATTTAGATAAACAATATGTATCAGTCTTTGTAATTATAACATGTCTTGAACTTTTTCCAGATATTCATTCTCATTTATCATCATAATAGTCACTCCCCCTTGGCCATCATTAAGATTAGAAACATCCTTGAACCACTTAATGATATTCTACAAGACTGGACAGACTTTTCATGCCTTGATAAATTGCAATCACTTAGCTTAGCCCGGTGAAACTGGATATCCTTTAATGGGTTTGCTGAATTTCAGGAACTTCGTCAAAAAAATAGTACCCTGGAAATTTCCATGGCTTCACAGAGTAATTACTATTGGCAGTGGTTTGCCTAAATTAAATAAAAATTATTTATTGCTGAATTAATCAGTGTTTGGATTAAGAGAACTAACTTCTAGACACCACAAATAACATTCCTTGAGTCACATTATTGATTTTTGTCTTACCTGAATATGTAGAACAACTTACTACAATCCATGATGGACACACAAGAGCCCAAATTACAAAGCTAAAATGATTAGTTGTACCAAACAATCTGGCTTTTGATTATCTATCTCTTTCTGAAATTTGACTGATGGCGAAGAGTCAAGGTGAAAGGTGAGGGCTAGGTCAGCACTTTTGTAGGCCACCCTGGACACAGAAGAGGGGGTACCTCTGATTTCAAGTCTCTTGCCTGGACCCCTGCTTTCCTCTCAGTTCTTCATATTAGCAATGCCACACCAGATAGATTCCTGCTTGGGATGTGGAAGCATCAGGCTGAGTTTGGCTAAGAGATTCCCTCTACATTCTGTGTGTCCAAAGATTTTTCTCTTCTCTGTGTTCAAAGCTCTCACAGTTTCTGAGAACCAGGAACAGATCAATAGTTATGGTTTCTCTCTCTTTTTATTTATACCAAATATTGAGGGCAGAGAGAAGGAATGGGATATTCACATCATTATTACCTATCCCCCAGCTAAAGATGCATAGGCAAAGCTGGCCTTAGGATGAGGGATTATTTTAGAAAGGTTGGAAATGTTATTTTACTCAAAACTGTCTCCTCTTCTTCTCCTTTTCCCTCCCCTTCCCTCACCCCAAATTTATATGTGTGTATAAATTTGGGGTGTAAGAAATTCTATCTTGGGGTGGCTAGGTGGCACAGTGAATACAGCACCAGCTCTAGAGTCGGGAGGACCCAAGTTCAAATCTGGCCTTGGACACTTAACACTTCTAGCCATGTGACCTTGGGCAAGTCACTTAGCCCTGCCCTTCTCCCTCCAAAAGGAAAAAAAAAGAAAGAAAAGAAATTCTATCTTCAGGAGATTCCTGCTACAATATCACTAGTACAATGTTATGGGTAGAGCTAACAAGCAACCCGTTAGCTCAAATTCTGTATTGGGAAAAAATGAGGCACTCAGGTCATTGAACAGTTAGTAAGGGCAAAGGGAACAAGAATTCATTAAGCACCTTCTAAGTACTAGGCACTCTACACATATCTCATTTGATCTTCACCAATTTTTGTGAGGTCAGTGCCATTATTATTCCCATTTTTTTACAATTAAGAAAACTGAGGAATGCACCTTTCCCAGGGTTACATACCTTATAAGCATCTGAGGCTAGATTTGAACTTAAGTCTTCCTGTCTCCAGGTCCATTGTGCTACCTAGCTGCCCTTAACAAAAAAGAGTTTTGCTTTCCTCTAACATTGCAAGGATATGCAACAAGGATCCAAGTGGCACTTAGCTTGTGCAGATCCTCATTTCTACATGGAAACAAAGCTGATCAATAGGGCAGAAAATGGAGACTCATGGGATTTTCAGACATCCACCAAATCAGAGGGGCACTGAATCTATGTGGGTAGGCCTTTTAGGTCCTTAATGCACTGGAAAGCTGTGTCAAGGGAGGCAAGGGTCAATCAGGTCACTAGGACAGCTTTGTTGCCTTTTAGGGAAAAATGAATCCATGTTTTAGAAAGAGATAATAACCCTGACCTTATCACAGAGTCACTGGATAGAATAAGCCATTATCAATTCCTAACATTAGGGGAGGAGGGGGCAGTCTTTATCAGAATCGCCTGCCTGTCTGTTTTTAACTAGACCTAGTCATAGAAGCAGCTGGCATAATGGTTAGAGCATTGGGGTTGGAGTCGGAAAGACCTGAGTTAAAATCTTGCCTATGACACACATGGTATTGCCCTGGGTAAGTTACTAAACCTCTATGTGCCTTGGTTATTTCCCTAGCACTTATCTGCCAAGTTGCTATCATATTGGGTGGGGAGTTGAGGGAATAACTATTCTTTGAGTTCCCCACACCAATGAAGCCACATATTTTTAAGGCCCTTCCCAACTCTAAATCCTGGATTCTATGATTTGCAGCTGGTCATAAGGAAGGATAAGAGTTCTCTTCCCTATCCTTTTGCTTTACTTTCTCCCAAAAGTATACCATCTGAGTGTTTCTAAAGAAGATGGGCAATAAGGTTCAATGAGGAAAACATATAATTGTGGCAGGGAGGGGAAGTTTGCTGAAACAGGTTCAAAGGGTGACAGTTTCACAAATTACAAGGGATCCAATTCTTTTAATCCTGATCCTAGGCAACTATAGAATGTTAAACCTACTCTTTTTAGCTCCTTGGTCCTTTTTATCTAACCCTATAACACCTTCACCTTGATGCTAGCTCAATTATAGCACATACTATCCATTTGTCTGGTGAGGAAATAACAACATCTTTAATCTCTGTTCCATCCTTCAATTACGGATATAGGCCCTGGAGTCAGGGGAACCTGAGTTCAAATCTGATTTCAGACACTTAACATTTACTAGCTGTGTGACCTTGAGCAAGTCACTTAACCCCAATTGCCCTGCCCTCCCCCCTCCAAAAAGCAAAAAAAAAAAAAATTGACTGATGGAAGACATTTGTAAATTTCAGTTTGGTTGTCAACATACCTGGCTATGAAGATACACAGGTAGCATTTGATATTATCTTTAGCCCACAAGTTTATGCTCATACTTAAGACAGCAGTAATCATTAAAAAGAAAAAAAATTGTGTGTAGAGTACTAGATTGGTGGGGGGGAGGAATTAAAATTTTGTATAAGCAATGACCTATTCCCTCATGGAGTTTACAGTCTAATAGGGGGGAAAACATAACTATGTGTCTATACTTTAATGGAATTTTTATCAGGCGGTACAGATCAAAACCTCTTCACAACTTTTTATTTTGGGTGACAGCCATATCCTCCCTTAAATCCTCCAGAGAGCATCCAACAAATATGCTGGGAGATTTCCTTTGGATCTTTTAACATGTGAATTCCAATGAAACATGTAATCTGTCTTAAAATGGCAGAGTGAATGTTAGCAGAATAGTCTAGCTCTATAAATATTTTTAAAAGAACACTGGACCAAGAAATTATCTAGAATACCAAGGAGAAACTGCATTAAAATGCATGTTACCACCCCAGATCAACATAAAAAGACAATGAGAAGCCTGGGGGCACTAGGGAAAAGGGACCAGACAGAAAAGCTCATCATAGGAGTAGAGCTCATGGAAATCTTCCAGCTTGGAGACTAGGGACAACCCAAGGAAGCCTGGAGACTAAAACTGTGTACTGGACTCAAGGAAATGGGTTTAGCCAGAGGTTCCTAAAGCTGGCAGCTATGTGACTCTGACCAGGGCTCAGAGGTATTTGCGACTCATGGTGGGAGGGTAATGACAACGGCATGTCCTGAATCAGGCCAATCCAGTGCAGGGGTTAGTATATATACCACGAGGTAGGCCATCTGTTCCCAAGTATTTGAAGAACATAGTGCTTATAGCTCAGCGATCAGATAATATTGATCTGTATCAAGGAAGGTCTACCATCTACTCCAGAAGTGCACAGAACCTAGTCCTCACACAGTGATACATCCACACTCACTCCTTTACCCCATATGTGTATATGTACTTGTGTGCATGTGTAAAATATACATGTAAAGATATCTATTATGAAGCCATACAAAACCCAAACCTAAAAGAAGAAAATAAATCCCTAACATCCTAAATAAACAAAGCTCCAAAGAAAAGCAAAAGTTTGCCACAAATTCTACTAGGACTCCTGAAAGAAATGAACAAGTGTTTTTAAAAACAGTAATATAAATGAAATGAGAGCCTTTGGAGGAAGGAATGAGAAAAGAAATAAAGAAAGAAGGAAGGTGGGGTGGCTAGGTGGCACAGTGACTAAAGTGCCAGCGGAGGACCTGAGTTTGGTTCCAGCCTTAGACACTTAACACCCACACAAAAAACTAGCCGTGTAAACTTGGGCAAGTTACTTAACCCCAATTGCTCTCCAAAAGGCAAAAAAAAAGAAGGAAGAAGTAGAAAAAGAATAATTATTAGCATAATTATTCACGTACACACATATACACACATTTACATATGTATTTATACACACATACACCCTCCAAGACTGTGACCCAGATTCAAGCAAGTCAAAGCAAGAACCTTCTGAATGGTTGCTTGTTACTCCTACAATCTGCAGGCCAGGACCTCAGGAGGCAGTCATGCAGCAGTCACTGTATCTCTGCTACCTCTTGCCCCGGGGCCAGGGGCCAGACCATGCTCTTCTATCACCCAGTTCCAATAGAGTTCCCCACTGACATTTTACTTTCTCTTTGGTGTTTATAGGTTAAGAAATCTAGAAACTGCCACAGCTGCTGGTGATTCACTCTCCTGAAGTCTCCTATGGCTGGTCTGGGCCACCAGTTGGGGACACCCCAGGTCTGGGCCTGTGTGGCTCACGAGGCACTGTGCTCGGCTCCCAGATTGGTGCAATAGAACCTTCCTGTCGGCCTGCTAGGCTGCCTTCAGCAGGAGATTTGTTTCTTTCTGTCACTTTGTGGATTCTGTAGCTCTAAGATTTGTTTAGAGTCATATTTTCCAGGTATTGGAGGTGGTCAGTGCAGGAGTTCATGCAATTTCCAGCTTCTACTCCACCATTTTGGCTCTGCATTATTATTATGCATTAGCATAATTATTAACAGCTTAATACAGGAGCTTCAAAACAGTATTTAAGTAAGACTCTTTTAAAATCAGATTGGACCAGAGTCCATGAGACAGTAAGAAAAACTAGATCAAAATCAATAATTATCTAAGAAATATCAGAAAATGTGACATAGCTTATCTATTTAGAACAGAGGAGGCAAACTATAGCCTGCGGGTCAAATTTGGTGTACTGCCTGTTTTTGTACTCCTCATGAGCTAAAAAATTTTTTTTTAATTTAAATACAATAAAACTTTATCACAAAAAATAGGTGGTAGGTCAGATTTGTCCCATGAACCAGTTTTCAACCCCTGATCTAGAAGAGCATAAGAGATAGGTGATTAAACAAATACTATTAATAACCCTTAAGGAATCATGGAGCATGGAAAAAGTACCAGAAAATTAGAGTTGGGCAACTGTACTGTCTTTCAAAATGCTTGGATACTTAATATGGATCCCTGATTTCATCAACATGCATATTCACTTAAATGATTAAAATCACAACCCATTCAGTACAACTCTTGTCCATGTCCTCCCATATGTTTTCCACATGAGATCCATCCAAAATATTGTGAGCCTTCCTTGTCTTATTGAAATCCAGAGAATACCAGTAGAACACACAGGTTACCCACTGGTTATCCCTAGCTCACCATCTGACCAGCTCATGTCCTTTTTTTCTCATATACTTTTGCTGCCATCCTTTTACTTTGCCTTCCCTTTTTAATTCCTTGTTTGTAACATGTTGAAGTCTTCATCATGGAAGAGATCCATCATAAAGTCAAAGGTGAAGAGGAATTATGTTGCCCTGATTCCACGTTGCTTCCTGACCACCCTTTTGTCAAGTCATTCCTTTCACTCTATCATCATCCTTATATCTCCCTTTCTTCTAGTTGGAGCTTGGCCTCTTTCCCTGGAATTACCAGCTAACTTATAGGTGAACTTTTACTTTATCTTCTGCAAAATCTGGCCTCAACCTCACTTCCCAGATACCATTTCCAAACTATGCTGCCTCATGTGTACCCTCTCTTTTCCTATTTTTCCTACTTTACTTGGTAACCTTGGCTCCCATGGATTTAATTATCATCTCTCTGCTGAGGATTCTCAAATTTACCTATCCTCCCCTAACCTCATCACCTCAATCCTGGACTATTGTAATAGCCTGCTAGTGGGTCTGCCTTTCTCAAGTTTCTCCTCACTCCAAACTATCCTCCATGGAGCTACCAAAATGATTTCTTAAAGCTTATGTCTGATCTTATCACCCTACTCAATAAATTCCAGGGGCTACCTATTATCTCTACCATCAAAACCAAAATCCCCTTTGGCCTTCAAATCCCTTCCTTTCTAGTCTCCTTACACCTTACAACTCTCCATGTACTCTTCAGTTCAATGACACCGGCCTCTTTGCTGTTCCATGTACCAAAAAAAAATATATATATCTCAGCATTTTCTCTGGATATCATGCCTGGAAGGTTCTCCCTCCTAATCTTCTGCCTCCTGCCTTTCCCAGGTTTCCTTTAAATCCCAACTAAAGTCCTATCTTCTACCCCTCTTCTATTCTAGTACCTTCCCTCTTTTAATTATTCCCTATCTATCTTGTCTATAGCTTGTCTGAACATATTTGTTTGCTTGTTGTCTTCCCCTTTATATTGTGAGTTCCTTGAGGGCAGGAATTGTCTTTTGCCTCTTTTCGTATTTGTAGTACTTAACAAAATGGTGGCCACATAGTTGGCCCTTAAGTTTTAGATACTCAGTACCTTATCAACTCCCTCAGTTGCCTCTCCCCACTGACTGGAGGGCTGAGAAATAAATAAATTCCCTTCAAAGCCTTTTTTTATAGAGGGCTCAGAACTTTCCAGGTAACACTCCATTTTCCATCAATGCCTGCTTGGTTTCCACAGACCATCATACCTCCTGATGTTCTCCCTTACTCCCCCACCCAGGTTGATTTTCAGCTTTTTTGTGTTGTTTTCTTCTATTACATTGCAAGCTCCTTGACGGCAGTGACTGTCTTTTTCTTACTTGTACCCCCAGGATTTAGCACAGTATCTGACAGGTGCTTAATAAGTGTTTTTAACAACATTGAATTGAATTCTTTTTGTAGATACTATTGTATTGATGGCATTAAGCCATATATGTAGTTATAGGGTACCTTGGATAAGTTCATAATTACTCAAGAGATATTGACTTAATCACCCACATAGGAAAAACCAAGTAAAATACATACTATTCAAACTGCTACACAGTCATACAGCTAGAATGAATCTAGCAGTGTACACATCTTAGTCCAAGTTAGATCAAGAATTAAACAGAAGACTAGGTTGGATTTTTCTCTAAGAAATGCTTTCAATAATCTTAAGTGTCTCACCGAAGCAGAGACCCATATATTTAATACCAATATTCTACTGGTTATTGTAGGATTGTAAGTTATAGAATGTTAGAGTCTCTGAAGAATTAAAAATGAGTATTACCTAAAGAGCAGCAGAGAAGCATATGGTGGGTATGAGCAGTATGCAATGTATTACAAAAATGTACTTTCCAAGGGAGGAGGATTAAATCAATTTTGGAAAATATGAACTGAAAGTTTAATCTCAAAAAATTAAATCACTAAATAATTAAATATTTATATCAAATATATAACATGCATTACATTAAATATTAACTATTATATACTTACATTTTAATTAAATATTACTTGGTATTAAATATTAAATGATTTGATGGTTATATAAATTATTGAGCACTGCTAAATTATTAAATTATAATTACTATTATTAAATAATTGGTTATTAAATATTTAATAAAGTTAAATAACATTATTAAATAAATGGCTTGTAAGCACTTATAAAAATAAAGTAGTGACTACTATGATTTAATCAGCATGAGTCCAGTGAGAATAAGTTATACTAAACTAGCTTTGTTTCTTTTTATAAAAGGGATACTTGTCATGGTACTGCCACAGACATGATATATCTTGATTTCAGCAAAGGCTTTGAAAAAGTTTCTCATATCTTTATGGAAAAGTTGGAGAAATGTGGGCTAGTCCAGTTACATGCATTTGTAGCTGTTATGATGGCCAAGGGGATAAATTGACTGGAGCATCTGGGGTGAACAACTATCTTGAGTCTCTGAAAGAGTCACATACCCCTTCCCACCATCAACCTTGAGATGCCAGCATTAGATTAAGAAAAGATTAAAAGTCTAGGCTGGCTGCCTGGCTGTCTTTACTAAAAGAAGTGGAAAAATCTTTGCTCTGAAGTCATCCTCAGCTTCAGAGTGCTTGGCTGTTCTGGCCATCTTCAAGTCTCCTCCTCCTCCTCCTCCTCCTCCTCCTCCTCCTCCTCCTCCTCCTCCCCCTCCTTCTCTCACTCTATGTGGGCATTACTGCCGCCATCAATCTTCTTTCCATTCCTCTTGATGCAGCATCTCCATTAGAATGCAAGCAGCTTGGGAACAAACCACTCTGTCTGCTTATGTTTCTATCCTCAGGGCTCAACACAGCTCCCAGCACACAGTAAGTGCTTTATATAGCATGCCATCCTGGCTGCTCTCTAATATTTCAATGTCCTTAAATCATGGTGTCTTAGAGCAAACCATCCTCCAGATAGGATCTGACAAAGATAGAATATGGTGGGATTATTATATGCTGCTCAAGATTGCGTTAACTTTATTGTCTGCCACATCACACTGCCAACATACCTTAAGTTTGCCATCCACTTAAACTTCTGACTTTTTTTCATAAGAACTGCTACCTATGCCTCCCCAATATTATACTTGTCAAGTTTTTGTGCCCACATCAGGACTTTGCATTTGTCCCTATTGAATTTCATCTTACTAGATTTAAGCCCTATTAGCTAGTCTGTCAAGATCCTTTTGGATCCTGATTGTATCATTCACTGTATTTGTTAGCCTTCTCAGCTTTGTGTCATTGGCAAATTCGATGAGTATGCCAACTATGCCTTTATCCTAGTCATCAATTAAAATGTGATATAGCTTAAGTGGATTCAGCATTGATCACATCACATCTGGGATACTGTGACAAGTTATAGGTACCATTTTTTTTTTTGCTTTTTAGAGGGGGGAAGGGCAATTGGTGTTAAGTGACTTGCCCAAGGTCACACGGTTTGTAAGTGTTAAGTGTCTGAGGTCACATTTGAACTCAGGTCCTCCTGACTCCAAGGCCAGTGCTCTATTACTGCGCCACCTAGCTGCCCCCATATTGGTACCATTTTTAAAAGGGTCATTGATAATCTGGGGCATATCTAGATAAGACAAAAGAATGGCAAAGCATCTAAAACCACATCACAGGAAAAAACAAAGAAAAGGATGGGAAATATTTAGTTTGGAAAAAAAAGCTTTGGGGAAGATATGATAATTGTTTTCAAATATTTGGGGGACTGTCATATGGAAGACAGAGGTTAGATTTTTTTTTCTTCTCTCCGGAGAGAAGAACTCGAACCAGTGACTAGAAATGACAGAGAAGATGTTGCTACAATACAAGGAGAAACTGTCCAGTTGCAGCCACCCACTGACAGAAAGGGATGCTGTGGGAGATAATGAACTCTATCACTAGAAGTGCTAAAAAGTTCCTGGATTACATTTTCATTCTATTTAACTTCAAGCAAAAGTCATGTTGAGGGGGCAGTGACCAATAGCCTCTCATATGACATAATATGCTGAATTCCAAGTAATAACAAAAAGATGGGGCCCACTCTATGAATCTGTGCCAATTAATGAAGTGAATTATACTCTACTCTGAAGTAAAATTGTAAATTTGTAAAATAAATAAGTATAACCTTTTGGGGAAGTGGGGATATAGAGGAAAGATCACTGGGCATGGGAGAAGAAAGATATGAATTTAGGTCTCAACTCTGATACTTGCTATCTGTGTAATTGTGCACAAATCACTTAGTCTTTGACTCTCCTCTTCTTCAAAATGGGATTAATACTACTTGTACTACCTACCTCACAAGATTGTTTGTGGGAGAACATTTATAAACTTAAAGGTCTTTATATAAATGCGAATTAGTGTTATTATAAAGCCAGAGACAACCCTTTCTCTTGTGTACTTCCTCCACTGCAAAGTATATAAGACATGAAATTGTGGAAATGGCACTGGATTTTTAGTCAGAACACTTGTGTTCATGAAATTTCAGAATTAGAAGAGATCTTTGAAGCTATGCAGGCCCACCCATACCCAAACATAAATGTCTCCTCTAAAGTATGCCCTCTAATACCCATCTAGCCTTTCCTTGAAGACTCTTTGTTAGGGAGATTCTACTACCCCACAAGAAAGCCCATTCTATCTTAGGATGGATTTAATTTTTGGGAAATCTTCATATATCAAACTAAAAGCACATCTTCTACCTGTCCCTCCTAGTTAAACCCTTCAGAGTCAAGGAGAACAAGTCATCTCCCTTAAGTTTTCTCCAGGCTAAATATCTCCACTTCCATCAAGTGAATCTCTTATGATTTAAGGCCCTGCACCATTCTCATCACAGTCTTCTGGATTATCAATGTCTGTTGGCATTCAGACAAATATGGTATCCAGAACTGAAAACAATATTCCAAATGTAGGCTAACTAGTGCAGAGTACAATCGCCTTAGCCTTTTTGGCTGCCATATCACATCATTGACTCATGTTGGACTTGCAGTCCACTAAAATCCAAAGACTTTTTTTCTGAGAAACTGTAATCTAGCCATATTTTCTGCATTTTAAACTTAAGTTAAAAAAAATTCATTATTATGTGACCTTACATGTATCCTTTTAAAATTTTATCTTACTAGGTTCAGCCAAATGTCCTAGACTGTTGAGATATTGTCATTTAGTGTTATCTGTCTCTTTCAACTGTCCTCTTGATGAGCATGCCATTTATGCCTTTATCAACATAATTAATAAAAAGTGTTAAACACCAAAAGGCCAAGTACCCAATGCACTCCAGTAGAGACTTCCCTTCCAAGTTGACATTGATCTGTTATGACTATTCTGTCTGTCTAGCTATTGAACCAATTCTGAATTTACCTATTGGTACTATTGTCTAGCTGTCTTTCCAGATCTTTCATAAGAATAGGTTGAGAAACTTTGCTAAGTGCTTTATTAAAACTTAGGCTAATTCCATCTATAACAAAATCATAATAACCTTGTCAGAAAAGGTAACAAGACTTGTCTAGCACCACCTGTGCTTGGAAAGCTTTGTTAGTTCCTTGTAATCACTGCTTCCACTTCTAGAAGTTCATTGAACATTTTGGGTGGATGAGAACAATTTGTTCCAATGGCCATGAAGGCACCCGAAGCAGGAGTGCTTAGAGCTTGGTTAGACGTTGAAGATACCAATGTCATCCACTGCATCTCAAGTCATTTTGACTCTGTCCTACCATTGCTGGTCTGTGATGACTCTGGAAGAGAGAGTGAGGCTGACAACTTCATGCAACTCTGCCTCACATAAATCCAATGTATTCACAAATCAAAAGACATCACCCATACCATTTTCCCTTCTTGAACTAAAGTGCCCAGCATTCAAAGTCAACTGCAGACAGTACAACTCTGATGGGCTGACCACATTGTTCAAATACAAAACCTATGCTTGCCAAAAAGATTATTTTATGGAGAACTCACACAGGGTGAGTTCACAGAAAAAGTGATACAAGGACACTATCAAGGTCTCTCTTAAGAACTTTGGAATTGGGTGTGTGACACAGGAGACCCTGGCACAGGACTACCCAACAAAGCATGCTGCGCTCTATGAGCAAAGCAGAATTGAAGTAGCTTAAAAGAAATGTGAGATGCACAAATTTAGAGAATACACCTCAAATGCTCACATGGACCATTTGTGTCTGTCCTGTGGTAGAGCCCATATTGATCTGTTCGGCCACAGTTGGACATACTCCAAACTGATTCGAACACAGTGATGCCATTTTGGTCCTCTTTGAGAACAAAGGACAGCTGCCACCACCATACAGTACAGAATTTTACAGGAAGAGAAGTCACGGCCATTGACCTATCATTTCCATACTCTACTTCTGTTTTTAAACAAATCAAGACATTTTCCTTTCTGGAAATTCACATTATTTTTTGCCTTTTCTATAACCATTTACATTTCACTTTTGTAGTTGTTCTGTTGTTTTGGTCATGTCTAACTCTTTGGGACCCCATTTGGTTTTTTTTGGTTTTGTTTTGTTTTTTGCAAAGATACTGCATTTCTTTCTCCAACTCATTTTACAGATGAGGGAACAGAGGCAAACAGGGTGAAGTGACTTGCCCCTCAGGGTCCCACAGTTAGTAAGTGTTTGAGGTCAGATTTGAACTCAGAAAGATGAGTCTTCCTGACTCCAGACCTGACACTCTATCCACTGCACCACTTAATTGCTCCTTAAAGATCACTAACACTGGTTTAATAATAATATCTACCAGCTCTTTTAATACCCTATCAATAAATAAAAAAAATAATTATAATAGATTCACTACTGCAAAGTGCTGTTCTTTTTTGTTTTGTTTGTTTTTTGTTGTGTTTTTTTCCTTGGAGGGGGGAAGGTAGGGCAATTGAGGTTAAGTTACCCAAGGTCACACAGCTAGTAAGTGTTAAGTGTCTGAGGCTGAATTTGAACTCAGGTTCTCCTGACTCCAGGGCAGGTGCTCTATTCACTACACCACCTAGCTGCCCCTAAAGTGCTATTCTTAGCAGTAAGCATGTAAGGATAAAAAATGAAATTTTCCCTTCCTTCAAGGAGCTGACATGCTGAACACGTGTGTTTATATATACATACATATATATTTATATACCCTGTGTGTATGTATGTGTGTGTATGTATATATATAAATGTGAAGGAGTATATGTGTGTGTAAGAGACACATACAGAGATAGAGACAGAAATAGAATTGGGATAATCAGGAAAGGTCTTGTGTAGGAAGGAGGATGTATCTAACCTTAACTTTGAAAGAAACTAGGGATTCTAAGAGACAGAGGTGAGATTATAATACATTGTAAGAATGGGAGAAAATCTATGAAGGGGCACAAAGCAGTTGAAGTATTGGGTGTGAAAAATAACAAGAAGGCTAGTTTGGATGGACCAAAGCATTCATGAAAGGGAGTAACAAATAAGACTGAGAAGCTAGGATGGATTCCGGTTATAAAGAACTTTAAATGCCAGACAAAAGAGTTTGTACTTGATCCTAGAGATCACAGAGAACTAGATTTCATTGAAATTGTCATGATCAGACCTGTCCAGAGGAAACACTTGAGACAGAGATAACAATTGGGAAGCTATTGCGAAAGTCCAGGTAAGAAATGGAGAACTCTGGGCCATGTAAATGGAAAAAAGCGATTGATGTGAAAGACATTGTGGATGTGAACTACCCCAGATCACATGAGCTCTTAAGCTAGGGATTTGTGAATTTAAAAAATTGATTACTGGATTCTAATATAATTGGTTCCCTTTGTGATCCTATATATTTAATTTTATTAATTTAAAGACATTATCCTAAGAAGGGGTCTATATGCTTCATCAGACTGCCAAATGGGTCATGACATGGAAAAGGTTTAAAAACTTTGCCCAAAGATAAAGAAATTAATTTAGACTATTCACTGGAAGGTCAAATAATGAAGCTAAAGCTTATATACTTTGGCCAAATAATGAGAAGACAGGACTAATTGGAAAAGACCCTGATGTTGGGAAAGATTGAAGGCAAAATGAGAAGGGGATGGCAGCAGATGAGTTGGATAGATAGTGCCATGGAAAAATGAACATGAACTTGGAAAAACCTTGGGAGAGAGCAGAGGTTAGAAGGATCTGAGAGTGCTATGGTTCATGGGGGTCATGAAGACTTGGACACAACTGGACAACTGAATGCCAGGATCTAGTTTATCTGGTTTGAATCTCAGCTCTGATATTTAATATGTGGGCAGGCCACGTAATTTCTCTGGGTCTTAATTTCTTAATTTGTAAAATGAAAGGCTTGCACTAGATGCTCCCTAAGGTTTCTTTTAGCTCCAGAGCCTATGACCCATGAGCATGGTTTATTTACCACCAGTGCATGGTTGTGAAACCTGAATCATAAACACAAGGAATTATTTTAGATATCATATAGTCTAGTATTCTCATTTTACAGTTGAGGAAACCTAGGCCAAGAAGGCCAAGGTGATTGGTCTAGTCTTCGGGTAGAGGGACCTAGAATCCTAGTCTTTTAATTGATAATCCAGTGCTCTTCCCTCAGCATCCCTAATATCTAATATGTCACCATGCAGAACCTGATGTGTACGCAGTTAATTCAATTCAATCCAATCCAACAAACATTTCTGAAGCACCTACTACATCAAAGACGCTGTGTTCAACAAGAGGATGTAAAACAAAACCAAAAAAAAGAGGAAATAGTTCTTGCCCACAAGGAGTTTACATTCTGTATGGAAATACAACATGTAGATAGATAAACAAACAAGCAAATAGATGAATGAAGATAAATGAATAAAAGTAAGCTGGATAGATAGGTAGATAGACAGAAAGAAAGAAAAGAAAGAAAGAAAGAAAAAGGAAGGAAAAAAGAAAGAAAAAAGGAAAGAGAGAAGGAAAGAAGGAAAGGAAGGAAGAAAGGAAGGAAGGAAGGAAGGAAGGAAGGAAGAAAGAAAGAAAGAAAGAAAGAGAAAGGAAAAAGAAAGAAAGAAGGAAAGAAAGAGAGAAGGAAAGAAGGAAAGAAAGGAAGGAAGGAAGGAAGAAAGAAAGAAAGAGGAAGGAAAAAAGAAAGAAGGAAAGAAAGAGAGAAGGAAAGAAGGAAAGAAAGGAAGGAAGGAAGAAAGAAAGAAAGGAAGAAAGGAAGAAAGAAAGAAAGGAAGGAAGGAAGGAAGGAAGATGGAAACATGTATATAAGATAATTTGATGACAGTGACATATAAGTGGGTATGGAATGGCTTCACAATTGTGGTGGCAACTGAGCTGATCCCTGAAAGAGACGTAGATTGTAAGAGGAAGAGAGAAGAGAATGAATTCCAGGCATTGAGAACAGTCTGGGCAAAAACATGGAGGCAGAAGATGGAACACTGAATTTGGGAAACAGAAAGGTGGCCAGTTTGACTATAATAGAGTCCATGGAGGGAATAATGTGTTATGTCTGGAAAAGTAGGCTGGAACCAGATTGTGAAGGACTTTAAATGGCAAGTGGAGGAGTTTATATTTTATCCCAGAAGCAATAATGAGCCACCAAAGTTTATTGAGTAGAGGAGTGACATGGTCAAATCTGTGTTTTAAACTACAGTATTCCTTCTGCAGATGTGTAAAAGACAATTTGGATATGGGAAAGATTAGAGGTGGGGAAACCAATTTAGAGGTTATTGAAGTACTCCAGGCAGGTTAGGAGGGCAGACTACAGTGGAAATAAGTGGAGATAAGTGAATGATAAGTGGATGCAAGAGATAATGCTGAGAAAGAATCAATAAGAATTGACAATTAGTATATTTATAAATTAGTTCCAAGTGATTAAAAAGAAAACCTGTGTACCAAACTTAAAATCTCTAGATAGTGTCCCCCTCTTCTTCTTTCTTAAGAAAACAGGTTCACTCATTAGAGTCTACTTTAGGACAGACTTTGGGTCTCATGGTGACCAGCAGTGGATATCAAGACTATTATTCAAAAATGTTCCTTTTCTTTATTTCCTCTGAGGTCTTGTGGACAAGCTAAGAAAGCCCTATGGTTTTCAAGATTAAGGAAATACTTGTCTAGTTTTCTCTGGCTTTCCCCCATTGTGGTTTTAGTGCTATAGTGACTCTCCTTTCCAAAGGAAAAACCACCATGGTCATTTTCCTTTCCAGGAGTTCGACTTTTGGTCTCAAGGAACCACCTTAGGCTTGGCTGATGGTTTTCTAGAATCCAGATGCACTATCTTCAATGATTGTCTGAGCAAGGACTACATTTAATCCTTCCCTTGGTGTGTAATCTTTAGAGCCAGTCACTGGCATTCTCATGCTGAAAAACTGAGGGGTCAGCATAGGAATCTCTTGTTTATTCATTCAGACCAATGAATAGTGAACTTCTTATAAACTTTAGAGAAAGCATGTGCCTTATCTCTGCTTAATACCTTGAGATGGGGAGTGGGGTGAGAACAGAAGGGAAATATTGTCCTCTAAAAAAAGAGGGAAATTAAGAATAGGTTCAGATATCAGGTTCCAGAATCCCTGTGAACCATGACGCCTTGAACATACATTTTTTTTTAAGTCTGGATTTCCCTTTATTGCTGCAAACTCTGGTATGCTAGCATTCCTCCTTGCCTTGGGACTACAACCCAGGACTGTGATCTTGATCTGTGTGTAAGCAGTGAAAGAGTCCTGCATCAAATGCCAGCAAAGGGACCCCTGTAATCTCCTTCTGACCAGTTGTCCAACCCCCTTATTGTCTAGGGCTGAGTGCTCCAAAAGCCTCTCTTGCCAATTCAGTTGCCCCCAGGGCCTGCTGCTGACTTGCCAGGGTGTTGCCTGTGCTGTGTTCTACTCTCAGACCTTTCCTGCCAATCTTCTAAGTTGTCTTGGGCTGGAAAATTGTTTCACCACATCCTTTTGTGGGTTCTGCCATTCTAGAATTTGTTTTGAGGTATTATTTAAAGTTATTTGGGGAGATTTGGGAAAGCTCAGGTGAGCTTTTGTCTTTTTTCCACCATATTTGTGGCACCCCCCTCCTTCCTACACCATGTTCTCAACAGACCATTATCAACCAATACTGAAGCCACTGACTGTATACCTCAGGTTGAAGTCAATCCCTCTCTAGCCAAACTTCCAACCGAAGAAGAGGTTTTGAATGTCATTAGGCATCTCTTGCGTAGCAAAGACCCTAGTGCTGATTCCATTCCAGCATAGATTTATAAGGAAGGGGGTACAATGCTCATACAAAAGCTGACTGAAATCTTCTGGGTTATATGGCAAGAGGAGATTATCCCCCAGAACTTCAAGGATGTTTCCATTGTCCATCTCTATAGAGGAAAAATAAACAGGTTGTCCTGTGGCAATCGTATGGGGGTTTCTCTCTTAGTCATCACTGGCCAGATTCTTACCAGAGTCTGTTAATAGGCTGGTCTTTCACCTGTAAGATAGTCATCTACCCAAGAGCCAGTGTGGTTTCAGAAAGTGCTGAGGAATGATTAATGTGGTGTTTACTACCTGAAAACCCCAGGAGAAATGCTAGAAACAGAACAGAGATCTTTTTACAATGTCTGTTAGTCTGACCAAGGCCTCTGATACTGTCAGCTGTGAGGGCTTGAAGGAAGATCATGGCAAAATTTGGTTGCCCAGAGAAGTTCATAGTACTCCAGTTTCACAATGGCATGTTTTCATGAGTTCTACATAATGGACAATACTCTTGTGCTCTCCCAGTTACCAGTGGAGTGAATGGGGGCTGTGTGCTTGCTCCTGTGCTTTTACATGTGTTCAGAGATGTTGTCAGATGTCTTCAACAAGGATGAAAACAGCATGAAGGTCACCTAGTACACTGATGGTAAACGATTTAACTTGAAAAGGCTACAAACCAAGGGTAAAATGGAGGGAGAGTTGGTGTGTGTGAATTTTTATTTGAAGATGATTGTGCACTCAGTGCAGCTTCTGAGACTGAGATGTAACAAAGTATGATTCGATTCTCTGCCATTTGTGCTAATTTTGGCTCGATAATTAATACCAAGGAAACAGAGGTTGTCCACCCTCCAGCACCACATCATCTGTGCATGGGACCATTAATTTTGAATGCTGTGGATAAGTTTTCTCACTTTGGCAGTAAACTTTTCAGGGATGTCCCCATAGATGATGGAGGCTGTCACTGTCATCTTGACTTTTGTCTTGCTACTAGAATCCAATGACGCTAGAGGAGAGTGAGGCTAATGATTTTGCACAGCGCTGCCTCACTTAAGTCCAATTCACTCGAAAATCAAAGCATCACCCTCATGATGTCATTAGTCTTCTTTGAAAAAGAAGAATGAACAATGATAACACATAGATGATGAGGTTGATGCATGCATTGCCAGAGCTAGCTCAATGTTTGGGAGGATCTAAAGGAAAGTGTGAGAGAAGAGGTATTAGGCTGCCTACCATGTTGAAGGTCTACAGAGCCTTTGTGCTGACCTCACTGTATGTCTGTGAAATCAGGATAGTATACCAGAGCCATGCCAGGAAACTGAATCACTCTCATCTGAATTGTCTTAGGAAGATTCTGTAAATCACCTGGCAAGATAAGGTATCAGACACTGAGGTCCTCTTTTGGGCTAAACTACCAAGCATTCAAACTTTGCTGTAGAGAGTAACTCCGGTGGGCTGGCCATGTTGTTCAAATGCCAAATTTGCCTAAATGTCCTAAAAGATTATTTTATGGAGAATTCGCACAAGGCAAACATTCATATGGAGGTCAGAAGTAAAAGAAGGATACTCTCAAGGTCTTTTTAAAGAACTTTGGAATTGATAGTGAGACATGGGATACACTGGCATTAGACGACCCAGTATGGAGTGGCTGTATCAAAGAAGGCACTGTGCTCTTTGAGCAAAGTAGAATTGTAGTAGTTCAAAAACAAACGCACAAATTTAGAACCATCTCCACTCCAAATGTCCATATGGACTGTTTGTGCCCGACCTGTGGTAGAGCATTCCGAGCTCATATTGGTCTGATAAGTTACAGTCAGACACACTGCACCTTGACCCCAAATATATAATTTTGGTCTTCTTCAAGCACAAACAACAACCAATCATTAAGCACCTACTGTTAGATATTGTGGTAAGTTCTGAAGATATAAGAAGAAAAAAGAAAAAAAGTCTCTTCTTTCAAGGAGCTTACAATCTAATTAGGGAGACAACTTGCAAATAACTTTCTACAATCAAAAAACATATAGGATAAATTGGAGAGATTGCCTCAGAGGGAAGAAATTAATATTTAGGAGGAATGAGAAAGGCTTCTTGCAGAAGGTGAGAATTCAGCTGAGACTTGAAGAACCCAGGAAAGCCGGGAGGTAGAAACGAGGAGGGTGTTCTAGGCATGAAGGGCAGTCAGTGAACATGACTCAGAGTCAGGATACAGAGTGTCTTGATTGAGAAACATCATGGGGTTTGTGTCCTTGGATTGCAGAAGGCAATTAATTAATTAATTAATTAATGCTTTTCAAATTAATGAATTGGACAAAAATTTCCTTGGGATGTTTCAAGCAGGATTAATGATTTAGTTACTGATTGGACTAGATTACCTCTGAAATGCACAAAAAAATTGTAAGATTTTCTAATTTTTGGTGAGTGTAAAGGCAGAAAGACTTGTATCTATGCCTGCCCCATAAACTCTTGGCCATTTTTCATAGAAATGGACCCTATTTTCTCATCTGTAAAAAAGGGATTTGGACTTAAGCTCTAAGCTTCCTTCCAGCTATGATGTGCAATTCTGGGAGAAATTCAGAACCACAAAAATAGTAGTACGCTTTCCCTAAAATCTCCTGCAGAGTTTATTCTTCCCTCTTTCTGACAAAGTCCAGGGGATTCAGACATGCCAGTGGACTGACTCAGACTGTATCTGAGTTATGTATTCAAACTAAATAAAGAATAACTTAAGAAAACGGGAGTCATCCTTTCAGAGTCTGCTAGAGGAGTGACTTACTAGATCTAGATTTAAAAGAGGTGCTAGCTTTAGCTCTGATAATTCTATTTGCCAAGGTCAAACAGATTGATTATTAAGAATAATTACATGTACAAATAACCAAACGCCCCTCCCAAAAAAAAGAATAATTACATATACTCTGAACCTTATAAGGATGGAATGCAATACAAAATAAAATCACCTAGTATGTATGGTTGAAGGCATCAAATGCACTTAACCTTATTTATGGGTGGGTAATCAAGGCAGGACAAAATGACACAAAAAGAATACTGTATAGCTATCACATTCATCATATTATAAAAATATAATGAAAATGTGCTTTCTCTTCAATTATCCCTCCATTTCAGAACAGGATGTATGTGACATCTGATTTACCATGAAGTTTGACAGTGGCAAGCACATTGCCTACCAATCCTACCCAGCCACCCCCAAATCTCTATGTCTAATCTACAAAGTAAACAACACATTCGAGATTATGGAAAGTTAAATTTTAAGGATTAATAACAATTGATCTTAATATGGAATTTAACTCAACAAATATTTATCAAGGCCTATCATGTAGGGGCTTTGGGTTAGGTCAAAGACAAACAGTTCTAGACCTCAAGGAGCTTATAAAGAAAATTACACGGTCTATAAGAGGAAATTGGTAAGCAAAGTCTCAGTTATTTCTAAGTATCTGCTATCCATGGGATGGGGGAAAAATCCCATAAAGCAACTTGCATATTTTTATGTGGTATATTTTTAATGGTAACAAGATATGGTAAGACCATGTATGTATCTAGAGACATCATGTATGTATCCTCATGTATATCACTTAATTGGCAACCTAAGCTATTCAGAATATAGATGAGAACTATAGTAGTCCAGGAAAGTGTCAAAACAGTCAAAAAAGAGATTACAAATTTGATATACTGAAGTTTAGTATTATATCACTCATGAGAGAGGTGTTATGGAGTAGATTAATAGCAGTCATTTAAGAAAAGACAAAGTTCTGTGAGAAGAAAGTATACTGACAGCAATAAAAAGTGATAATCGATAGCAAGGGTGAGGACAAAAAAAAAATTACTCCTCTCAACATCCCCCCCACAAAAACAGATAAGGCCCCATAAGTCTATAGCTATTGTAGGGGAAAACAGAAGAAGCCCAAATAGGCTCTGAGGACAGTGCTGTATCGCACAATTTAATTTGAATAATACAGTGAGTGATGTTCACAGTGATGACCCTGGATAAATCAAGAAAATTATGTTTAATATCCTCCACTTAATAAGAAAGAGAATGTATAATATGATAACGATCTCTATTTTGGCACTTGAAGTGGTAAGCTTTAATTATTTGCAATATCACATGGCTCAACAATGCTTAGATGAAAAATGAATCACTATATCAGACAGAAAAAGGAAGGGAAAACCTCAATAAAAGAATTATTTACCACTCTGAAGTAAATATTGTTCATGCTAGGTCTGAGTTGATCATCTATCTTCATGGATGCTGGAATCTACTGCTAAGCTCTTCAGAGGAAAAGGGGCTGTATGAATCCAACTGAGTGTTTATTAGTTTGATTAAACAGTCCATGTAATAACAAATAGATATTTCAAATACAGCTGTTTCTGAAACTTGTTGACATTGGCCAGATGAGCACATGGTGCTTATTTTCTTATCAGCTTCTAATTTTGTGTGAAATAAAGTCAACTCCAAGCATGGTTAAAAAAACTGCAATTTCTTTTATTATTTTCTCCTTTACCCTAAGTTCCTTTGAGGAACAAATTTCCCTTGCCTGTTAAGTTTAAAAGGATTTTTTTAACCTGTTGGTTCTAAGTCTAACTTTCTCTCCCTGCTCATACAAAGTAGTTAGATTGAAAAAATAAATGTAGTTGGAGAACTGGGAAAAAAACTAAAAACCTTTCTTTTTCCAAGTGTTCTGAACTGACTACAATTGTTGAAAGCAAATAATTTTGTATCTTCAGAAAAAAGAACTTTAAAAACAAATCTCTTAAAAGGGAGTGAAATAAAGGCAAAAGGCTGATGAAAGAAAAAGCAAACCTAGTGAAATACATTCGATGAGTTTCATTCTCCAAAGTGTCCTAATAGTTATATATATATATTCAATCCAGTCCCTGAAGGAAGACAGCCATCAGGTAACATGTCTTTTAAGATACTTGAGGACAAAGACTCCTGACCAGTAATCCCAACTCTGCTAACTTTGTAACCTTATTAAGCATGAGAAACAGATATTATGGCACCAACTTGTCTACCAGAAAATAGCAAAACAAATTTAATAATTGCCTGTATGATGAATACAAAGTCAGCAACTCCCAAATCATTCATATTTATACCCATTCCATTTTGCTTGCCTTTCCTTTATAATTTTACCATACATTGATGTGAAGTGTATAATTTCTTCTTGGACTATATCAGTTCCCATCCAGAGTCATGATTATAGGACTTCCTCTCTCATTGTGCAAGTCTATCTTTAGCATCTTTTTGATAATCCTTCCTCATACATCAAAAAACAAAACAAAAAACCCCAAGATTTTCATCTTCTGAGAAGTTAAGTATCAACTGAAATGATCTCTTTTGAGTTGGCAATACAATTTTTACAGGAGTGCCTCTTACTTTCATCTAAAAACTGATCTTTCATGGCATGATCATTAAAAAAAAAAACCAACACTAAATTTAAAGAATACTTTATTATAATTATGCAATCAGCAAAAAGCCAGAAGTGGACTTTAAGAATGGTAGAAGCAACAAATGATTTTACGTATGTAGTGGAATTCATGTCTGGTCTTTAGAAAAAAGCACTTTTCTAGGAAAGCTCAAAATATCCTTCTGGTCTTGGCCCAAAGAGTTTAAGTGACAAAAGCCTGTGAAGAAGACACTTAAATACCACAGACAGTAATATGTTTGCTTTATTTTTGCATCTTTATCTTAAAAATATATTTAAACAAGAAACAAAGATAATATTGAATCTCTCCATAAACTTTGCTGTCATATTTACAGTGTTACATTGCAAATAATATTCCATTATACACAAACTAAAGACTGTGCATTACTGTACTCTATCTTTAGGTAATTTCATAATATAGTACATAGAGCTTGAAGCTATGCAACATTTAAGCTTATAAAAGCTTGAGGAAAGAGGTACAACCTTTATCATAAGACTAGTTTTAAAAAGGTCTGGCCTTAATTCTTGGCTAGATTGTTTCACTGAAACCATTCTTTTGTTAAAGAAAAATGCCCTGTATTAGGGATGAGAATAAGGGTTTAAGTCACCAATAGATTCACTTAAACCATTAAAAAATAAAGAACCTTTATTATTAATTATTATAATAAATGTAGCACAACCACTGTTCAATCATATAAACAACTAGCTATGAATTCTGTTCATCTCAAACTTAACAGGAAAGACAGTTGCTACAGTTTTAATAAATCAAAATGTTTTTCCTGTAAATTTAGCTCATTTTTGTAAACATTGTATAAGTTTTATGATGTTAGTTTATTCATACCTGGTTTTTATTTGCACGATGAGGAAAAGGAGTTTCTATTCCATTGGGGGAAACACACACACATCTGCTCACATAGTCACACCCTTACACTATCACACACTCACACATCACTAAGAGTAGAGACTACAGCAGCACTTGTGTCTCAAGTTATGGTGCACGTGGTTGCAATAAGAATGATAAAATGAGAATAAAATACCCAATATCTGTTAAAAAAAAAAACCAGCTCAGGCCCCCAAGTGCCATTTAAACACTTCATGCTGAGCCAGAGGGGTTCAGTTCACCGAGCTCTCCAGGCGGCAAACTCCTCCTTCAATTGCCACTGACTGTCCTGCCACAGCACCAGGAGGAAGTCTTGAAATGTGAGTCTGTAAAAAAAAAAATTGGTGAGAATATTAGTAGTGCTGCATCCACTACAAAAAAGAAAAAAAAAAGAACTTGCTCTGGCCATGATTCTGTGACTAGACCTCTCTTATTACCCAACACTTCTGCACATCAATAAGTAAAAGTAACTAATGTCAATGATGTGATGTTGCAAGCTACAAGTGCATTATGGATCATCAAAATAAGATTAAATGATGTTCAGTATAGTTGTGGAGGGTCCTATGTGAAGGGTGAAGGATTTTTAAATATCATTCCATAAGCATTAATTAATAGGAAGCTACTGAAGGGTTTTTAGTGGAAGAGTGACATGATCGTGGGGAAGTACAATATAATAGGGCAACAGACTGGAAAGGGGAAGAGTCTTGGTAGATAGTAAGGAGCTGGGTGATGACAGGAATAATAAGAAGAAGCAGATACAAGAGACATTACAGAAATAAAGCCAACAGAACTTAACCAGTGAGCTTTTCAGTTGTACTCTGAGATAAGAGACAGGGAAGTTTCTATTGGCATAACACAGACACAGCCATCTATCTCTCAGGTCACAATAACTTCAGCCTACAATCCCATACACATGATCTCTTCATAATTATCTGAGGCAAAAAAAAAAACAACAACCATTCAAAGAGCTGTCAACATTTAAAATTAAAAGCTACACAATGGCTAATTTTGTAGTAATAATTCTTTTTTTTAGTTAAAAAATTTTTTTTTAATATTTTGCTTTTTGGAGGGGGTAAGATAGGGCAATTGGGGTTAAGTGACTTGCCCAAGGTCACATGACTAGTTTTTTGTGCTAAATGTCTGAAGCTGGATTTGAACTCAGGTCCTCCTGACTCCAGGGCCGTTGCTCTATTCACTGTGCCACCTAGCCGCCCCAATGGCTAATATTCTTAGGAGACCAAAAATATACACAAGAAATCAAATATGTAGTAGTAAAGATCACAAAATATGGAAATTAAACTTTTGGTATATTGAGTTAAGGCCCAACCTACAACTATGGTAGTAATTTGGGGGTTCCACACACACATGCCATTTTAAAATTAAATTCAATAAACTATTTTTTAAGGGTGGTACAGATTTGTGATTTCATCAGCATATGTAATTCCCAATGAGGAAACACTCTCCACTAATGCAGAGCCACAATAGTTCTGCAACTTACATTCTTCAAATGGCTTGGGTCATTGAAAGGATGTAATTTACTAAGGATCAACATGGTCTTTGTGTGACAGAGGTAAAAGGAGAACCTAGGTCTTCCAGACACATTCCCCAAGCACCTACCATGCTAGGTATTGGAGATACAAAAACCAAAACAATCTCTACCCTTAATCCTACTGGAGGGATATAACATGCAAACATAGAAGAAAATACAAAGTATATATCAAATAATTCAAAGTAATTTTAAGAGCTAAAGAATACTAAAATGGAGGGAGGGAAATTTATTTACATCCATTGTTTGCTGTGACTCCATTGGTTTCTATTCTTAATCTACAAAAATAATAAAAACTAACTTCACTTTGAAAGCTACCTCTATGAAGATAATTTCCAAAACTATATTCCACCCCAGCCTTTCCTCTGTCCTCCAGTCACATATGTTCAACTACTATCTTCCTATCTCCATATGAGTGGTTCACTGGCACCTTGATTAACAAGCATAAAACTGAATATGGTGGCCAAAAAAGAAGATGTTACCATAGGCTGCAGGAAGAAAGGCATAGTTCCCAGTGGCTAGCGAGATGATCGATTTGAGGTATTCTGCCATCTAGAATACTATATGCAGTCTTGGATGTCACATTTTAGGAAGGCTACTGATAAGATTGAGAGAATACAGAGGAGGATAATTAGGATGATGAAGGACCTCAAGATTATGCCATGTAAGAATCAGTTGAAGGAACTGAGAAAGTTTAGCCTAGAGAACAAAAGACTTGGGAGGATGGGAGAAAGATTTCTTCAAGTACTTAAAGAGGTGTCATATGGAAAAGGGATCAAATTTATTCTGCCCTAGAAGGAAGATCTAAGAGTAGTGAGGCAAAGCTAGGTTCGATTTAAAGAAAAATTTCCTAATAATTAGTGCTACCTAAAACTGGAATGTGTTGCCTTAGGAGGTTCTCCCTTACTGAAGGTCTCTGAGCATAGGGCCTTTTATTTATTTGCTGCATAGGGTTTAAAAAGGATTCTGTTCAAATATGAGTTGCATATGGCCTAGGGGTCCCTTCTTGCTTTGTCATTCTGTAGCATAACTAATTCATTAAACATTTTAGGACCATAATCTTGAAGTCATCTTTGACTCTCTCCTTGTATCCAGTCCTCCTTTTCTATTCCCACTGTAACCACCGTAGTTTAGGCCCTTAAATTCTTCTCTGGACTACTGTAACAGCCTCTTAAACAAACGCTTTATTAAGACCTAACTATGAAGGAAGATCCATAGGTAGGGGTAGTGGAATGAATTTCTTTGTCCACTGCTGCTTTCAATCAATGGGTTTGTAGCACCAAGTTAGCCCACGGAAGGTATGCTGTGAACAAATTAAATCCCTAGCCCACGTGATGTTTATGTGTAAAGAAGGGGACCACAAAGGGCTCCCCAGATGAGTCAGGAAAAACAAACCTGATTCTTTGGATATTTTCTGGGAAAGATCATGCTGACAGCAAGCAAGGAGTAATACATCATTCACATATTAATAAGGCACAGAGGGTACAGAGGTAGATAGCATGCAGTAGAGTAGGAATAAGGTGGAAGATGGATGTAGAAGGCAGAAAAGAGATGGAGGAAGGAGAGGAGCATGTAGAATGACTTAGGTCACTGTAGACTGCAGTAGGGAGCACTCAGGCAGCATGGACCTGTGGCAGATATAGGAGTGCTTGAGGGGCAGGGTTTTGGGTCCCATTTTCTTATAAGGTTCAGGTGGGAATGATGGCCTCTTATTTACACCATCTTGGGGTTTATGCATTAACATATCAATATCATCCCAAAGTTATCAATTCCAGCTTAAACTTCCTTAATTAGCAAATTATTTCTCTGATTTTATTGCTCATGTCTGGAGCTTATCTGCAGCATGTAACTAAGGGGTCATTAGTGGGGCCCAGCTGGCATCTCCTAATGTAGCATATCATTTCTGGATATGGCCTTAATTTAGGAGACAGTTTTGCTGCTTTGTTCTCCTTTACATTCTTAATTTCTATTTATTATTTATTGTTCCCTTACAGTGGTTACTTATAGATCTGCTTACTACACTAACTGGTAGGGTAGTGGGGGGGGGGGAACCACAACAAGACAGAATTTCTGTACAACAGTTTCATTGTCTTTATTTCCTCTCCAATTCATCATCAAAGTATTTATTAAGTACCTACTATGTGCCACATACAGTGCTAAAGATACTAAGCTAAAAATGAAATAGTCTCTGCCATCAAGAAGATAATATTTCTCATGTTGCTTTCTGCATAATCTTTATAATGTATCACTCATCACTTCACAGAGATGTTCAGAAATTTTTCATGACTAACTTATTCACTGCTTAGGAACCTAAAATATAAACTTCAGTAGTTGGCCCTTTAGATCCTCTTCAATTTGACTGTCTAACCATATTTCAAACTATTAAACCTTCATGTTAAGATTAATAACATCAATAATAATAATAATAGCATTTATATAGTATTTTAAGTTTTGCAAAATACCTTACAAATGTATTTCATTTGATCCTCACAACAATCTTATAAAGAATTATTACCCTCATTTTCTAGATGAGAGAGCTGAGGCAGAAATAGTTTAAGCAGCTTGCCCAGGGTAACACAGTAAGTGCCTGAGGTTGGATTTGAACTCAGTCTTCCTCACTCTAGGTCCAGCACTCTATCCACTATGCTACCTAACCTCCAGGCAAAATAAATTATTTTCTACCTCCCATCCCCTTTTTAATGTTGCCCTCTTCTGTATGTATGGTTTTCTTCATATCACTAAATGACTGGAGTCTACTTCCCCTTTCCCCCTTCCCATCTCTGCCTGAAGTCTCCCCCTTCCTGTAAGACCTAACTTAAATGACACCTCCTTCATGAAATCTTCCTTGTCCCCTGCAAATGAAAATGATTACTCCCTCCTGAAATTTCTGAATGAAAAGGAGATATTCAGGCAAAGTGCTCTTAACTTACTTTTTTTTTTATAATGATCACTTGAGTATTTGTCATTCTTCTTCCATGAGACTGTAAACTTTAGGGTAATGGTCTATATAGTCTGTCTCACCTTGTAAATGGTAGATGCTTAACAAATGTTTGTTGAATTGATGAAAATTATTTCTCAGAAATTACTGATAAGAAGAATGGGAATGCTTGCATTTTACTAGGAAAAGGTACAAAAAGTTATTTCCAAACCAGATTGAATGCAATATAAGAAGATATCCAACCATTTGTGCAATGTAATACAATCCCATTATTAGCTAGCAAATGTACTGCTGAATTCCAGAAAAATCAAGTCATGATCATTGAAATAATGAGAGCGAATAAGTAATGCAGCAACAAGAATATGAGACATAAGAGAACCAAGGATTGACTTAGGGGATTCCCATAGTTACTAGGTAGGGAGGAGGAAGACCATCAAAATATAAATAGAGGAAGGGGGGCAGCCAGGTAGCACAGTGAGTAAGAGCACCGGCCCCAGAGTCGTGATGACCTGGGATCGAATTTGGGCTCAGACACTTAGTACCCACCCAGAAACACCTGTCTGTGTAACCTTGAGCAAGTTACTTAACCCCAATTGCTTAAAAAACTAAAATAAATAGAGGAAGGGCAAAAGGAGATTGAAGAGGAGAATCAGGGCACTGTTGCAGGATAGTGGATGTTTACTGAACAATAATTTTAAGCCAAGAAAAGATGTTCATTAGTTTCAAATGCTGTAAAGAAATCAAGAACATGGACTTGAGAAAGTACCACTGAAATGAAAAAGGTCATTGATGACCTTTAAAAAACAGCTTTTACAAAATAAGGACAGAAGGCAGATAGCAAGCAGTTAATGCAGGAAACTAAGAATATTATCTTAATGGAATAAACAAATTGCGTAAAGTACCAAATATTCCCCTTGGTCTCTTAGTCATACCAGATAAGGGCAGACTTTCCAAATTCTTCTTCTGTCCTCAAATACCCCATCACCAATAATAAATACAAACATACCTGATGCCAACTTTATGAAACTATTTGTAAGCCCTAAAGAAACTATTTCATAGCTTGCTAACTATACATAGCTACTTCAATGGGTCCACGAGCCCATTTGTATGTGTAATTTCCCCAATGGGAGAAATCACAACCCTTCCATACCACCTTCTAATAATTTGTAATTATTGTCCTTTGCCTTTCATAATGAGGATTTCTCCACCACTCTGGAAGCCTTTTAGTATTTCATGAGTTCTAGTGTAACAACACAAAAGTCATAGATCTGTTATTCATCACTTTCACTACGTGACCAATCCACATCCTTTTCTTGCCATATATATGACAGATGATGTCTATTACACCATTTCTTATGTACAGGTTATTAAGACTAACATGCTACTACCTACTTACACCCACCCAAAGCATCTTTCCATTGCCCTTTGGATCACCTATAACTTCGATTCTTCAGTAATTATGGGGTTCCATTTGTCCTTTAATATTTAATGGGGAATAATAAATTAGTCAATGAATAAGCATTTATTAAGCACCTATGTTTGCTAGAGATGGAACTAGTCATTGAGGATAGAAAGGGAAAAAATTTGTCCTTCACTTTCACTAAATGACCAGTATAACTATTTCTTTTTGTAAAATCCTGCTTCTTGGATGGAAGTCATTATTATTAACATGCTGCTAAATACATAAATACCACTATATTTCTTTTAAATTTAATTTATTTACTTATTTAATTTATTTTAAAAATATAATTAATTTAATATTAATTAATTGCTTTTAATAAATAAGTAACATTTTTGTTTTAAAATATCCTTCAGAATTATGACCAGAAAAAAGATTTCTTTGTAAGTGAAGTGTCATGATTGGTAGGGTTAATGAATCATGGGGTGAAAGGCAAGCATAATAAAGCAGCAAGACCTCAGAAGATGTGGGTTCTTCTCCAGAACTAGCTTGGACAAACCACCTTAACTATCTAGGCTTGAGCTGTTTTCATCTCTAAAATGAGAGGTCTGGATTTGATAATCTCCAAGGTTTCTTCCAGATTAAAAATTTGTCATTCCAACATCTTTTTGAAATAAAGTAGAAGCAAAATCTCCATTTGTAAGTCAAAGATCCGTGGCTTGGAAAACTTAAGAAAAATTACACAATGTGCAACAATTAGTGGCCAAGGTAGATAAAGGCCTCAGACTTGTAGATTCTTGGGCCAGTCTTTAGGCCACTAGATTCAGCTACTTTGATAAAATTATGTCCAATCCAAAATTAAAATACGGTAAAAATGCTAAAAAAAAAGTTTGCATTGGCTTAGTTCTTTGTACCATGTCATACTTTAGGCCACAATGTGAAACGTGCTGTGAGGGGCATAGCTGATACAGTGCTACACTTTACATTAGGGTCTGACATTTGAATTTGAAATCTACCTCTGACACTTGCTAGCTCTGAAATCAATTACCCTCTCAGAGCCTCAACTTCCTCATTTGCAATGTGGAAAATACCTGTAGTACCCACCTCATAGAGTAGATAAGAGGTTCAAAAGACAATGTATGCATGGACTCTGGGGTGAGAAGACTTGGTTTCAAAACCTGCCTTACTATCTGTGACCTTGGGCATGTCACCACCCTTTCCTAGGCCTTCATTTCCTCCTTTCTAAAACACAAGAGTGGGACTATATGGCTTCGGAGGTCTCCTTGAAGCTCTAGATCTGTGACACTATGTCAGCTCTTATTATGAGTTGAGTTTATTTAGCTTTTCTGTACTGCTTTAAACAACAAACACTATTTTCCTCTTGTCCTGTTAGCAACAGCAACCTAAAAGTATAATTCTGAGTTCAGTTGGACAAATCAGAAAAAACAGATTGAAGAACTGACTTCATATTATAATTGTCTTGTTTGTGGTTCCTACATCCATTTCAAAACATGCACTACTCAAGTACTATGCCATATTAGAAACAAGAACAAATGGCAAATGGTGAAGAAGCAAAAGAAAATCTATTTAGCAAGGTAGACTATTAAATGACATAATACAGGCTCTTTTAAAGGAAAAAAAACCCGTTGTATGTTATTTGTATATAAAAGTCCCATCCAAATATTCCTAAAATGAATTTATAATTAGTCTTCCTCATGTCTGATGAAAAGAGTTTGCTATTTTAAGAGTCAGAACAACTTTTTATGACTTCTTCCCACTATATGCCCAGTGCTACCTTTAAGTCAACAAAGAAAATGTTTCTTCTTTTGTCTTTAACAAGAGACTGGAAAGATCACAGACCTAGTTTAATTCAACAGATACTAGTTAAGTGCCTTTGATACACAGAGCACTTAAAAGGTTGCTAGAATAAGTAAGACATAGTACATGCCTTCAAGGGGTTTGCAATCTACAGTATTTTATTTTATTGGCCTTTTGGAGGGGGGAAGGCAGGTCAGTTGGGGCTAAGTGACTTGCCCAAGGTCACATGGCTAGTAAGTGTTAAGTGTCTGAGGCAGGATTTGAACTCAGGTCCTCCTGACTCCAGGACCAGTGCTCTATTCACTGTGCCACCTAGCTGCCCCAATTGGCAGTACTTTAAAAGATAAGTTGTGCATGTAGTTAACTAAAATGCATAGCAAAAATAAATTTCATAAACCTCACAGTATCTACAAATAGAAGTCCTGTGAGATAATCCATAAATCTATGTTTGGAGTAATGGTCATAGTTAAGGACAGAAAACAGCTGTGATTTCATTGATATAGAAAACCCTCAACTGAAGAAACTCCTTTGACCAATGAAGGCTGACAGCTTTTCCATAGCTTACACTCTTAAAAAGCTGTCTAGAACACTGAGAAGTTGTCTAACCTGTCCACAGTTACACAGTCACAGAGTCAATATTTGTCAGAGATGGGACCTGAACCCAGGTCTCCTTGGTCTCGAGGCCAGTTCTCTACTATACCAAACTGCTTCTCAGTCATCTCTAAGACTCTTTAGTATGTTAAGTCCTGGAACTAACTCCTTCTAAAAGAAAAGGCCAGATCAGATTTGGCTATGCAAATATACCAAATTGCTTCTAAATGTCTATATTAATTCTTTGGTTAATTATTTGTAGGAAAAAATAGGATTTATTTAGGAGAGCTATTTTTTTCTTAAAAGATGAATTTTAGAATATGATCAAGACCATCTCATGAAATCTTTATGGACTTGTCCTTTTCTTACATCTGCCCTTGAGAGAAGGGGGGGAACATCAGTCCACATCTTTCTGCATTTTCCTTGAATCCAGTTTTTATATCTGATAGAGGCAGTTAGGTGACAGTGTAGATAGAGTAGGAGGCCTGGGGTCAGGAAGACCTGAGTTCAAAGCGAGCCTCAAACACTTATTAACTATGTGACTCTGGGAAAGTCACTTCACCTCTGTCTGCCTCAGTTTCCTCATATATAAATTGATACAATAATAGCACTTACGTCCCAGGATTATTGTAAGGATTAAATGAGACAATATTTGCAAAATACTTTGCAAATCTTAAAGCACTATATAATTGCTAGCTATTATTATAAAATAAAATTAATTTGATTAGTCAATGAAGCTATGTGTGTGATAGTGGTGGTAAGTGTGTTCATGTGTGTATTGCAAGGAGAGGGAAGCATTAAGTATAGTTGCAAAATACTAAAATTTTCCATGTTTTACTAACCTCTTTTCCTTGCACCAGATGACAGACTTGGAGGTAGGAGATAAAAGTATAAGGAAAAGTGCAATGAAAAATAAAATCAGAAAAATTTGGAGTAGAATGGTATCTTATATAAAAGAATCTAATTACCTTAATTTTCATATGAAGAAACTAGACCTGGTCAGAAAATTTAAATGACTTGTGCAGGATCACTGAGTTAGTTAGTGGTAATAACTAGGACTAGAAACCATATTCTAGATCTCTCTTATCTTTCCTGCTGTGGCACAGTCTCTCTTATCTTAAATATGGATTAAGTATCTGGGCTGTGCAAGGTAAGGCACTATATAGATAACATGTAAAAAGCATACAAAGTCAAAATAGCTAGTCAATTTGGTTTTTTTAAAAAAATTCATTTGTCATCATGTAGATAAAACAATCAGCTAACTGAATTTTTTTTTGCTTTTTAACAGAAATTTTTCCTTCATAGAGACTTAGAATAAAGCTTATCTCAAGCATTTTAAATACTATACATATATTATACTTATATATGTTCTTTAAATATTAGAATGAGAAAGTAACATCAGTTTTCAAATTAGCTGTTGAGATGAAAACTGAAGTTATATGCTTTAAAATTAACTTTTAAATTCTGAATATCTCCAAAGTGATTCATTATTTCTGGTTCTACAATATCTAAATTCCATAAATTATCATAGGCTCACAGTATTTACAGAAGGAATTTCAAGATCGCCTAGTCCAGACATATCAAATATGTGCCAGAACTAGATTAAAAATGTAATTGGGAAATATTTAACAAAATAAATATAACAGATCATAGATAATGTTAATAAGCAGTTTTTCAAGTTGAAAAGTAAGTAGCCTGCTGTGATCCTTATGTATAATTCAGTGGTTCCTATTTTTATTTCAGTTTGATACCACCGACCTAGTCCACTCCAGCCTGAGTTTTAAAGGTAAGGAAGGTGAGATCCAGAGAAGATTAAAATCATACAGCTTCAGAATTCTTGTAGTACCTTCCTAAAAATTGCCTCTAATCTGAATGTATTTTTAGCATTACACACAAGCAAATCATCTAACCCCTCAATTTCAGTCAACTAAAATTTATCTAAGTTACAGATTGGTTGCAATCTGTCTTGGAGTGGAGGGTTCTTTCACTAATGAAAACACAGTCCCTTGAACATGTTGAAAGATGGTTGTACCTCAACTTGGTGAAGCATAAAGAAGGAAACCCACTTAATTGTGCCCATGCAACTGTGGCTCAAAGAGGTCCAGGGGCTTCGCCTTTGGCACCAAAGTGAGGAGCTACTTGGCTGCTGTTATTTCAGTAAGAGTTCATTCCCTTCTCAAATCAGAAGTGATCCCAAACAGTTTTGATGCTGCTTCCAGATAGCCATAGCTCTAGCTTTCATTGCTAGGGAAGATTTTATTTGTGAGACTAAGAAATGTTAATTTTTAAAGTTTTTGAGTTGGTGAGCTGTCAGACAATATGCCTCCAACAATAGCTTGAGAAATGTACTTTTGATTTTAAAAGGAAATGTAAAGCCGATAACCTATCAATGTTTAAAACACTTTAAAGGGGAAACTACTGTTTGTATAATTGACTGCTTCCTGAGTATTCTGGTTTAGTGTCAGAGAAGAATTTGGGGTGGAAAAAAAAATCATCCACAAACTTTCTGCAAAAAGCTTTCCTTGTCAAAATCTTTTGTCTGCTCTCTTTTTATTGATCTGACGTGCAATGACAAAGAATTTTTACAAGACTAATTTTGCCCTACAGAATACCTTCCTCAATTCTGTCGAAATGAACATTATAAGTGCTCCAGATTAGCCCCTAGTGTGACTGCAAAAAAGTGCCCAAGATACCCAGCTTGTTTCTCTGTAATAGTGAACCTTCTTATAAGTTGTATATAATTAGGATTGGGTTTTAGGGACTCTAAGTCTAAGACAACAAATGCAGGACTACATGAAGCTTTTACTTCCCAGGAATCCACAAAAAACATTAGCAACAGTAAACAACAAAGTATAAATGTGAAGGATTCTGCATGAAAATAGTTTTCCTATATCACCATAGGACTGTTGATCTGGAATGGATTTTAGAGAGTAAATGTGAGGAAAATGAGGCATGGAAAGATTAAGTCACTCATTCTAGGTCAAATCTCTAGTTATTGGTTAGGACACAAACCCATGTTTGCTAACTTCCAGTTCTCTTTCTACCACACACACTGTTTCCCCCACACATAACCCATATGGTCTCTTTTGGTAAGTACCTATTTCCAAATTTCCCTGGCTAAAACTAGCCTTATATTACACCCATATTCACTAGGTTCCTCTTAGAACAATCTGTAGAGATAGGTGGGTATGTATATATGCATGTATGTATAGACACCTCTACAATCTTACACACATACATATGCCAAGAAACCAGTTTATTTCTCTGTTCAATTTTGTTAGAAACATTTGGTTCAATGTAAAGGATTCAGGCCCTTTAAGAGAAGTGCTGTAGAATCTAAGACAATTTAAGACATGAAGTCATTGCTAGTAGTAACAGGCTATTAGGGAAGCAATTAAATAGTGTATAAAAATTAAATTGCATTCAGTTCTAACTAAAGAAAAAAGTAGAAGAAAGTTTGAGGAACTTCCCTCCCACAGCCTCAAAAAAAAAGTTAAAATGCAAAGGCAAACAGTCAGAAAAAATATTCAAACTAGTCATGAGGGCCTTTATATTGACAGTGGCATTAGGCCATTACATAGTTCTCTTTCTCTTTTACAATGTGTGAAGAAAGGAAGCAGAAACACTGTGCAACTAATACACTGTTGGTAGAGCTCTAAATTGGTTCAACCATTCTAGGAAACAATTTGCAATTATGTGAGAAAAGTCACCAAACTGTTCATAGCCACTGTTCCAGAGCCCCACTGTATGGCAGGGCATGCACACTGAGGAAGTCAAAGAAAGAAAGAAAGAAAATAAATTGAGTGCTTATTAGTTGGCAAATGGGTAAACAGATTGTGACATATTAATATGATGGAATATTATTACATATAAATATAAGAAATTCAGAGAAGGAAAGATTCACATGAACTGATGCCAAGTTAAGAAGGCAGAAAAAGAACAATCTATATGACTAAGATGAAGCAGAGTGCTGATCAATGTTAATGAACAATCTTGGCCCTGGAAAAGAGCTGAGGAAGCACCTGGCAAAAAAAAAAAAAAAAAAAAAAAGCACTGAAATTGGATTCATAGCACCTTGGTTTGAATCACAATTCTATCACTAGGTCAAGGCAACAAGTATTTATTTATTAAATACCTACTATGTGCCAGGTACTACACTAAGTGCCACGGATAAAAGAAAAGTAAAAAACAGCCCCTCCCCTCAAGGAGCCCACAGTCTAATGGGGGTGACAACATGCCCAAATATAGATATGTGCAGACAAGATACATGCAGGAAAAATGGGAGTTAACTAACCACCTGTGTGACTATGGGCAAGATCATTTAATGTCTGTGATTCAGTTTCTTCATTATTAAAATAAGAGCATTAGACATGAATTCTTCCGAAGTCTCTTTCAACTTTAAATCTATAATACTATGATCTTTCTGGGAGAGAGGTAGAAGACTCCAGACAGAGAATGTCACATATATTGTTAGATGCTATTACTATGCTGGTTTGTTTTTCTTTATTATAAACCTATCTGGGTACAGAGTGTGGATATCCTGAAATGGCTGTGATGTAAATCCAAAAAGTATCAATAAAATTTATTTTTTATTTCAAGAAAGAAAGGAAGGAAGGAAGAAACTGCAACGCAAAGGAAAAAGTTATCCCTCTTATTGGCCATAGGAATTTATATAGCCACTGGCACAAGCATTTTTGGCATACAGCACAGTATATATGTATTCTTATGTGTAATAAGAAGCACCTAATAAATACTTGTCGAATCAAATAGACCTACTTTGGGCAAGGCAAAAAGATAAATAACCTGAAGTCAGTTTGATGCTTAACAAGTACATAAATATGGACAAAGTTTTGGAAAAAGTTTTTGATTCCAAGAGCAAGTAGATAAAAGAAAGTTAAGGATTAGTGAGAAAAGTACCAAATTGCACTCAGAGAAAGTTTTAAAAGAAATGAATACCTAAAATAATAGTTTTTAAAAGAAATTATTACTTAAACTCTTTTAGCAAAGAGTCTATTTTTAAAATAAGGTATGAAAAATTCACAATAATAAATCTGTAGGGAGGTCTAGAGGAAAGAAACATATCTGAGTCAGGCAGAGTAATTACTTCTTAAGTTTGGCCCAGATGGCTAAGGCACCATTGCAAACTAGTTACTATGTAAGGGTTCAGTTTTTTTTTTTTTGAGAGAAATATAAATCTCTTATAAAAGCTGAATTTGCAAACTTAAAGTTATAATGATCATGTCACAATGCCTAAAGGGCCTGGAGAGTAATACAGAGGTATGCTATTCAGTCTAGAAAGGCAGGCTGTTAGAACCTCTGCAGAGAGGTAATTGCCAGAATTCTGCCAGCTCAAGAAGACCACAGGGAGTCTTTGCATGTACCAAAGGTACAAGGGAATGAAGGTAGGTGGTCATTTCCAGAGGCTACAGACCTAAGTGGGTCTACATCCATATACAATCTCCATAGTACTTTCCAACACAACTTTCACTGCTTCAAAGTCATTGATAAATCAATTTCAAGTAGCAGGAATGCATCACACATATCAAGAACTGGGGATGAAAGAGTCAGGCTGTTTATTTTTTTAAACAGAACTATAGAAATTGGTTACATCATGTGAAATTAACTAAAAATAAACATTTCAGATGATCCTGAATTTTACCATACTTGGAAATAAGGTGATATATTTATTGGTGAAGATATACCTCAAGTTCAAAATTTAGAAACCCACAGGGACATTACAGTGTGAGTGTGTGTGTATATGCATATATATATATATATAAAACATATATATATATATATATATATATATAATATATAATAGTCAAGCCATCTTAGGCTAACATTTGTTTTTCCTTTAGACCGCTGACATTTAAAGAAGAGTGGCAGTAATCTATCTAGGCATTTCTGGGTTAAGACATTTAAAACAATTTTCAAAAATGTTCATGTAACACACACAACATGAAATCTCAATGATTAAAACAAAAACAAACCAACAGCCCTAGATTATGCTAGTTTATGGTGTAATCTTGCTAAAGCACAGGTCTGATCAAGTCACTGCTCTAATCACAAATTCCTTGGACTAGTACTTTAAGGCCCTCCACAATTTAGCTTCTACCTTACCTTTCTAGCCTTATCTCAAACTACTCACTTTCATAACACTGGAATTCCCACGCCCCTAACTTTGACTTCCCTTTTTTTTTGTCTTGGTGAATTCCCACAGAACATTCTTTATGCCTAGAATGAATTCCTTTTCATCTCTTCAGAATCCTAGTTATCCTTCAAGGCTAAACCTAGGTGTCAGCAATATCCTATTTATTCTCTTATCTCATCATTGTTATGTTAGGGTTCTCTCTCTCAAACCACATTTCCCTCCCCCCACCTCCAGTAGAATATAAATTCCCTGAAGGTGGAGACTTTTTGTTTTTGGCCTCAACAACAAATCCAATGTCTTCATGTAATAGGTGTTCGATTATTTTTTGTTGTTATTGTTGAAACTGAACAATGCAAGAACAATCAGATTAGCCTACAATTAGAGTCCTTTAAAAAAAAAAAAAGATCATTTTTTCCTTGGCCACTAAATCCCTCTCTCCTCCCCCACCCCTACATTTATTAAATGTTTTAGAGAAAATTAGAATGTAAACTGTTTTAGCACGGAATAATTTCTATCTTTGTATCCCTAGCATATAGCATTGCTTTGAAAAAATGCTAATAAATATTTGTAAAACTGAAAAATAAAGCATACTGTTAACACAAGAAATGAGAAGTGGGTATTGTGATTGCAACCACTCATGGTATTTTATTAAAACTCAAACATAAGTCGAGAGAGAAAATCTATTTAAAGTACTAAAGACTTTAGAATTTTCCAGCATAGGCAATATCAGTTATAAGAATAAAGTGCTGATTGTCTCAAATGCTTGGAAGGGTCTATTTCAGTTATCTTCGTTTTCTGGCTTATTGGGAGTTAAATAGAAAAAAACCTTCTTGCTGCCAAGTGAAATACTGAACATTTTTCTCAATTACATTGGGTTGTACTTCTACCGTGAATGGTACAACTGTTATATGACACTTTATGGATAATAAGTCACTTTTCTTATGAAAATCCTCAAAGTTGCATACTATAAGTATTATGAGGTCTACTTGAGAGGTGTCTGCGTACAAAGGTTAAGTGGAATAATTTGAAGAGTACTGAGTAACCTGAGTAATCTCCCCTCAGCAAATGTCTTAGTGTACTCACTTGTAAAAGAGACGAAAATACTTGGGTTCCAAACTTTAAAGTGCTTTTATAAACAAGTTATGATTAGGGATTGATTAGGAAAGCTCTGAAAGATTAAATGTTACCCAAGGGAAAAAGCAATGGATTTACAACTGAATCTACCACTTATGAGGGAGCCGGTATAAGTAATTGTCTATCTCTATACCTCAGTTTCCTCTCTGTAAAATGGAGACATGGGGTAGTACCTAGCCCACAGTTTTATTGTGGGCAAAGCACTTAAAACTAGAAAGTGATATGTAAATGTGATGAATTACTATCATTCACAAAGTCTTGTTACTATTAAATGACAAAGCCAGGCTCAAAATTAGGCCTTCTGACCCTAAATTCATTGTTCAATGTTCTCCCTCCTTTAAGCTTTCCTTGATTGACTTACTGTCATTCCCTGGACTATTTCTGTTAAGTACTGTGGCTAGATACATAGACAATATTTACTGAGCCCCAGGCATTCTCTTAAAAAATTTTGGTCTTGTTTATTATGAAATCCCAGATGCAAATTTGTTTCTTTAAGAAAAGATTCCTCCTCCTTAAAGAGGATTGTAGAAATATTCTGGTTAAGTGAGGGTTCTATTCAGTTTGGTTTCAATTATTCAAAATTTTACTTTAATACCACAATAACCATCAATGGCGAAGTTAGTAAGTTTTATAGTTTTTCATTGGAAATAGGTACAACCAAATGTAGGAAAAGATTAATATTCTATTCCAAGTGAAGAAAAATCTGTTTTCAAGTAGTTTGGACTAAGATAAGCATCTCCTATGGCAAAGTTTTAGCAAAACCCTCATTCTAAATTAGAGTTTTCTGCCTTTTCAACACTGCAACTGACAGGATAGTACAAACATGTGTAGTACAGTGATGACAGCTCAAAAGCATAAAAGTAAATTGTCAATACCTACTACTTATCACACACAGAACTATTTGAAAGGAATGTAAATAGAAAAAATAGTTCAACCATATCCAAATGTCTCAATTAGTTACTATTAAAAGGTTGTTTTTCTCTAATCTATAAAGTTGTTATGTTTATAGCACATCAAAAGTAGAGGTTATAACCACTATAAAGAAACTTTAATCTTTATTTAGGATGAAGTAGGTAGAAAGGATATACCAAAGATAATTTTTTAATACTGGCACCTGAATTTAATGGTATTGAATAAAAATTCAATAGTATTTGGAATATCTAATGACTGTTGTGGAAGTATAGTAATAAAGACAAATAATCTGAATTTCCAGATGCTAGTGTTCCAGACCTTAAAAATTCAGCAACCATATGGCTATACATAAAGCAACTCTAACTTTCCTCAACATCCAATCTAAAAGACAAAACAAAGTTCAACCAACATAAAAATTTTTTTTCAGCTAGTTCCTATAAATAATTCTAATACTTGGTGTTTATATTAGGTTATTCCTCTTTAGAGACACCACATGCTTTTTAGGCAGTACCAAAACCTGCAAAGAATTCCTCTTTACTATATAGATAACAAATACTTTCCACATCAGAGAAGTTCATAACTTGCATAAAGTTAGATGGTTGCTAGTGAATCAGAGTGAAAAAGCCATTTCACAGTTCACTGCCACAAACCACACTGCATTGAAAACACTTCATCAGCAGTATATGGTATACAGTAGTTTATGTTGGCTTTAATTCTTCTGAGACAACTACTTTAATATCTATAGAGCAGGGAGATGATATGTGATCACCTTTTCTATCTTCACACCTTGGCAAACAGGAGAAGCAAAAGAAATCCTACTACACAATCACTTTGCACTTGGACCAAAATATGTCATTGTGAGGTACACTTTTCTCATGATGTGGTATAATTATATTTCCTGTGAGTATGTTGCACACTGGTTCAGGTCTGCCCAATATGCCAAAATTTTAGATGCAGAAAATATAATAAGTTAACTTTATAACACTGAGTTCACATATATAAGGTAGGATACAATTAGGCTCACACATGTAGTGACCAATGCAATATCCAAAAGATCATGGGCATGTACAGAGGATATGCAAGGGTTATCAGGAACTGATCATCATCATAAAGTTTTTTTCAAGTGCTGACTATGTGCTAGGTACTGAAGATACAAAACAAGCCCAAGCACAGTCCCTGACCTTAAGGAGTTCACATTCTAATGGGGGAGTCAAGCAAACAACTAGGAAGAGAGAAGATATGTAAATGGGAAACCAGTTAACCTCACAAGGAAGGCAGGCAGTAATGGAAAAAAATGAGGCTTGAAAAAAGGTGGCAACTATGTGGAGTAAGAGAAGGAAATGCATATCAGAGATGTTGTGGAGGTGATGGTGACTAACCTGGTTAAAACATTCTCAGACAAAAAAATTTTTAAGTTTACAAAGATATAAAATTTTATTTTTTAAATGAGCTCTTTGGTACTTCTAGATCATGTGACACAAAAAAGGACTATACATTTTCTCTGATTCTCACAACCTCTCAAAACTCTCCAAAACAGAGAATAAACACTAAAAATAAAGCAACTTCAGATGTCTACATGGTCTAGGACACCCAGAATCCAAAAGAGGATTTAAAAAGGCTCTTACAACAAAACCCACCATCAAACCCCAGTCCCTCCTCCCTTCTTCTATTGCCATGAAGACCTTGGATTCAGGGGGTGAAAGTTTGCTTGGGTCATGACAGAAGACTGGCATCTACAACCCCACAGTACCAATACCACAAAGCTCTGAACTGTTGGTGCAGAAGTGGACAAAGCCATGATACCAGTGTAGTAGCTCTATGACCTGCTGATTTCAACATGGATAAAATTCTGGCACCATCATGGCTAAGCTCTGAACTGCCAATGCCAGGGTGGACAATCCTATGGGACTAACACAGAAGCTCTACGAACTGTTCATGCCAGGCCAGAAAACTAAGGAACAGAAGGAATGGGAAAGGATACAGGACAGAGTTTCACATGTGCGTGTGTGCACACTTGTGTGTGTGTGTGTGTGTGTGTGTGTGTGTGTGTTTTCTGGGCAGTACTCCACTAAGACTGAAGGAAAGGGCATACCATACAGCTGGGACCAGTGCTGACCAACCAAAAGCCAGGAGGGCAGGGATCTTGGCGAGACAGTGGACTCTGTGGAATATGAGGAGACTATGGCACTATGGATGCATAACTGAGTAGTTCAAAAGAGAAATGAGAATTATGAAGACAGAACAGCAAAAATAATGGATAGAACAGAAAAACTGGAATCTGTGATGGCAAACTTCACCAAAGAAACAAAAAAGAAAACAATAAATTGGGAATGTAAATACACAGAAGTGAAAGACAATTTAGAAGAGAAGGAAAAACAATAACATTAAAAGCCTCAGAAGAAGAATATGATATAACAAAAAATACCTTAATACCACAACAGAAGGGAGCTGACCAAAACTTTCCAAACAAAGCAAATGAAATACCAACCAAAATAATTCACAGATCACCTCCAAAAAAAAAAAAAAAACCCTTAGGGCCACAAACTCAAGGTACATTGGCATTAAATTTAACAATTCAATTAAGAAACAAGTTCTGCAAGTGATCAAGAGAAAGACTTTCAAATGCAAAGGAAAGGAAATTCAAACAAGGCAAGACTATACTTTGTGCACCAAAACAAAACAAAAACAAAAAACCAACCAAAAAAAAAACCCAACAAACCACAGGACAGAATGAAATAATGTATTGCAAAAAAAACAATGGTGTCCAGAGTGATCTATCCTACAAAAATCTGAGCTTTTTTGTTTTTCAATCATTTCTGACTCTTTGTGACTCTTTCCTGGCAAATATACTGGAATAGTTTGCCATTTCCTTTTCTAGCTCATCTTAAAAAGAAGAAACTGAGGCAACAGGGTTAGGTGACTTGACCAGGGTCACACTGCTAGTGTCTGAGGTCAGATTTGAACTCAGGAAGAAGAGCCTTCCTGACTCCCAAAATTTGCAATCTATCTGCTCACTGTGCCACCTAGCTGCTCCAAAGTTTAAATAAAGCTTAACCATACATGAAGAAAAAAAAAAATTATTTGCCTCTCAAACAACAGAAATAAAGGAGTGGAAAAAATGCAAGAGTCAAGGAAAGCAACAGCAACAGAGTGACAGCAGATAGACTAATAAGAAATGTCTTTCTAAATATATACAGACAGGGGTAAAAGGCAGAAGTCTGGTCAAGCTAACAAAAGGAAGAGGCAGGCATGATGCTTTATGGATAAAACCTGGCAACACACCCCCTATAGCTTAATGGTTTTTATTTTGTTTTGTTTTCATTGAGATCACATGACAACATGGGAGGGTACATGAAAAGTGGTGAAAGGGTGAAGGGGATGGAGAGGAATGTTAGGTGGGAGAAAGCATTGAAAAGATAGAAAGGAAGGAATTCTTGCTTTGGTGATAGGAGGGTGTTCCATTGATGAATGCTCCTATGTATGAAGAGAGATGGTCTGTGAAGGGAGATGGAGATCATAGACTGAATGTGGTCTGGGAGATTTGGTACCTGAAATCCAACCTCAAGGAAAGAAGTAGAAACTCCTGTGAGCAACTGGGAACAGGGGTGTGAGAGAGAATGGACCAAGGTAGACGATTTTGAGGCAAATGGGGGAAAAAGGTAACCAAAGTGGGGTATATAGATGAGTGGTGGGCTGTGTAATCAAGGATGTGGTGGGAGAGGGGCCCAACTATGGAATAGGCTCCTCTCTGACATCTGAAATAATTGGCGTTGTTTTGGGAGTGAGACACAATGGAAAACAGGAATCCATGGAGCAAGGTCTATAGGGCAATGGCAGAAACCACCTAGATGGGAGATGCCATGCCTTCGAAGCTTGATTGCATAGGAAATAGAGAAAAAAGAGAAAGACTAGGTAAGTACAGGGGTCATGAATGAGAGAACAAGGGTCTTGATGAGAGAAATTCTTTTTTGGAAAGGGATACAAAAAATGAAATTTCAAAAACTAATGAAGAGGACTACTTGAAGGGGAACTGAGGAAGGAAGAAGCTACTTAAGAAAGAAAAAAGAAAATGAGTTATGTAATCAGATAAAAGCAGGAGAGACAGAAGAACTAATAAGCAAAACCCCAAAGGGAAAAGGGTAATAAATGGGAAAGGATGGGATCGAGATGAGGGGAAGAAAGCCAATGGGAACAGGGCCACCTTAAAAAAAGATTAAAGTAAAATTATGTTTACAGTAGAAAAGGGGGGAAATCACAATTTGAAAAAAAAACAATATTAGAGACAGATGGAGGAAAATATAGATCCAACTCATAACTTTAAATGAGATTGGATTAAACAATCCAATAAAATGGGGAAAAAAACAAAACTCCACAACCTGCTACTTACAAGAAACCTTTAAAAAATATAGATACTCACAAAATAAAACTGAAGGGATGGAAAAGAATTTTTACTAAGCATGAAGTGAATCCAAAGAAGCAGGAGTTGTGATTATGCTGTCTGAAGAAAGCAAAAACAAGCAGTAAAAAAATAAAATGGGGTAAGCTAGAAAACTATATTATACTAAAATGAATCAGACAACAAATCAATATTAGTAATAAACTTATACATACAAATGCATCCAAATTCATAAAGGAAATATTATCTGAGCTATAAGAAGACATAGACAGTAACACAATAATGAGAGGAGACTCCAATATTCCTCCATCAATTTTGGATATATCTAACCAAA
The DNA here is from genome assembly GCF_028583685.1 of Petaurus breviceps papuanus. Lineage (NCBI taxonomy): Eukaryota > Metazoa > Chordata > Mammalia > Diprotodontia > Petauridae > Petaurus > Petaurus breviceps. The sequence goes on from NW_027187378.1 coordinate 5,009,515, forward strand.
AGATAAACAAAAGGGAAAATATGGAATTAAATTCCAAGAGAAAGTAGAGTTAAAAGGTATATCTTCTAAATGGGATGTTAAGAGAATATACACATTTCTCATCAGCACATGAAACTTTTATAAAAATTGATCATGTACCAGGGAACAGAAATATGACAAACAAATGTAAAAATACAGACCATAAAAGTAGCAACTATGGAAGGCTATGTGGCACAGTGAATAGAGCACCAGCACTGGAGTCAGGAGAACCTGAGTTCAAATCCGGCCTCAGACACAACACAAAAACTAGCAGTGTGACATTGGGCAAGTCACTTAACCCCAATTGTCCTCCAAAAAGCAAAGCAAAAAAAAAAAAAAAGTAGCAACTGGTCCAAGGACCACAAAAAAAAAGACACAGAAAGAACCAAATGAAGGCTTAAAAACGAAATCCTAAATATAGAGTGTGTCAAGGAACAAATCATTGAAACAATAAATATTTAAAAGAAAATGAAAGTGATGAAACAACATATGAAAATTTCTGGGATGCAGCCAAGGCAGTCCTCAGGGTAAAAATCATATCCTTACAAATATACATTAACAAAGTAGAAAAAGAGAGGATTAATGAATTGAATATGCATTTTAAGAAACTAGAAAGCCAACACATAAATCTAAAATAAGCAAAAAAGATATACTAAATATTAGAAGAAAATAGATAAATTGGAAACAAAAAATCCAATAGAAATGATAAAACTAAAAGCTGATTCTTTGAAAAGACATGTAATTGATACACTCTTATCTAATCTGACTAAAAAGAAAAAAATAATAGCAAATAATACCAAATGAACTAGGGAAAATCACAAGTCAAGAAGAAATGAAAAAAATCAGAACATACTATACAAAGTTATATGCTAACAAAACCAAACACAAAAAGTATAGATGAATACATTCAAAAATATAAAATATCCAAACTATCAGAAGACCAGATAGAGATCTTAAATTACCTAATTTCAGAAAAGGAAATAGATATAGATGTAAAGAAATTACCAAACAAAAAAAATTCTGCTTTCCTATGGATTCACAGAAGAATTCTGTCGAATGCTTAAAGAACAGTTAGTATTCATATTACTCTCACAAATTTACATCACAAATTACTCTCAAAAATTGAGAAAGAAAGCACCCTCCCAGAATCTTTTTATGAGATAAATGTAATCTTAATGCTTAAACCAGAAACAGACAAAATATAGAAAGAAAACTATGAGTCAATATCATAAATGAACACTGATTCAAAATTTTAAATACTATCCTATAAAACAGACTGTGACAATTTATTCAAAAAATCTTTCATTATTATCAAATGAGGTTTATATCAGGGATGCAATGATGGCTCAAAATCATGAAAACAATCAACACAATAAATCAAATAAAAAAAAATCCAAAACCACATGATCAGCTCAGTAGATACATAAAAAAACCTTTGCCAAAGTACAAACCTTTATGCTAAAAATCATACAAGGTATTGGCATAGAGGGACTTTATTTTAATATTACAAAAGAAATCTATCTAAAATCAAAAGCAAGCATTATATACAACAGAGATACACAAGAACCTTTTAAAATCAATATGCAATTAAGCAAGGATGCTCACTCTCCCCATTATTATTTGCCATTGTTCTGGAAATGCTAGCAACAGCATTATATAAGACAAGAAAAAGAAATTAAAGGCATAAAGATAAGTAAAGTGGAAATAAAACTATTTCTTTTTGTTAATAAGATGGTTTTCCTGGAAAACCCTAGGGAATCAGCAAAGACATTAATTGAGATAATTAACAGTTTCAGCAAAGTTGCAGGCTACAAAATAAATACTCAAAAATCAACAGAATTTCTACATTTTAACAAAACTCAAGAAGCAATCATAGAAACAGAAATTCCATTCCAAATAACTATAAAATGCATAAAATATCTGGAGATCATGATCCTAAAGCACATAAAATCTAGTACAGATTAAATCACAAAGTGTCCCTTAAAGAAATGAAGAACTTAAATAGTTAGAAGAATATTCAATATTCACACCTAGGCTGTGCCAATATAATGAAAATGACAATATCATGAAAATCAATTTACACTTTTAATGCCATAGCAATCAAATTACCAAGAGGATACTTTATAGAACTTGATAAAATAATAACAAAATTCACTTGGAAAAATAAAAGATCTAAAATATCTAGGGAAATGATGAAAAGAAGTAGGAACAAAAAGGGAAATAGCACTTCCAGACCTCAAACTATATTATAAAGCAGCAATCATCAACACTATCTGGCATTAAAAAAGAGAGATCAATGGAACCGATTAGATAGGGAAAAATCAGAAACAATAAAATCTAATAACCTGGTAGGTGATAAAGTGGAAAACAAATCACCTAGGGAAAAAAAACTTCCTTACTTAATAATAACTGCTAGGAAAACTGGAAAGAAGTCTGGCAGAAATTAGGCTTAGACCAATACCTTACACCATCTTCCACAATACATTATATGACTTTAATATTAAAGATTATTAAATGAACCATTCATACTAGCATATTTTTGTTAGTCTTTAAAAAGTTAATGTACTTGCCCAAAATGGTTGATGCTTTCTTTGAACTGGTTTAGTTTCTTCCTTTAGTGTAATGATCAATAAACCATTTGGAAAAAGCTTAAAATATAAGTCTAATTGAACATAAAAAAAACTTACCTACCACTCCAAAAAAAATAACTTTTTACTAAAGATAACTGAATCATTAAAGTGTGTGTGTGTATGTGTGTGTTTTACAGATTTATCTCTTGGAATATTCTACTAGATCTCTAAAATCCTGATCCAAAGAAATATTTATTCCCTCGTTCCAGATTTAAATGGATGGAACAGAAAGTTAACTTGCTGCATTTGGAAAGAGTGATAGAATTTTTTTTAAAAGGAACAAATGGATCATTTATTACTCAACTCCTATAGCTAGTCTACAAAATGATAAACAATTTGAGATGCATTCTACATATATTACGTATCAGTAGCACATAACCTACTACCTTGTAAAATGAAAGTTGTTGCTAGGAAGTAATTTTTATTTGCAGGGGGTAATATTGTAAGTAGGTTACTAAAGACAGTTATAATTTGTTCAGAGGATATTCTTGGCTTAGGCAGTTGCTTTTAAATCTAGGTTATTGTCCCTGTAAATCTCTATGTGCTATCATTCAGGCACTACCATAAAACTGGAGTCTATTTTATATGATTCACAACAAACAGACCAATTAGGTGCTTTGCTCTTTCATGCTTAGTGGAACCCTGAAGTTTCCAAGACAATTGCCTACCAGTTCCTAAAGCAACAATAGCCTCCTTTTACCGCCCCTCCTCCCCCCAACCAGGACAAAAAAACCAACCCTACCCAGTTTAGTAATGACTGATGGTTTACTTTTTTGGGAAGACATTTTGTTTTAAATAAAATCATTCAGTGAAGTTATCTTTAAAGCAAATTTGTAAGCAAAACCCAGACTTCATCAAAACACATCTTGTGGCAATAATGAGGTGGTGCCCTACTGAGCCATAAGATATTTTGAAGTCTCTGAACTATCATATCAGAATGAATGGTAGTTTAAGTCTGGCCCTAGAGCTACAAATGTGTTTCTCCCCATCTTTCCCTGAGATGTCCTCTATTCCCTCTTCCAGTTGGTTCACATTTATAAGTTAAATTTGGCACAATGCCAATCATCTATTCTTCCTAGATTTTCTTTCCATTTCTTTTGATAATTTCCTATTTCATATACTATGTTTTATACTGTTAATCTTTCCCTTATGTCTGTGTTTTAGGCATGTTAAGTCATAGTATGGCTTCAGAAATCTCATCTGTGCTGTCTCTAATTACTGAGACTTTCTTTTAAACTGTGGTTTTTAATCCTTTAAGAATGTTGGATTCTTTTCCTCCTGGGAAACAAATATTGGTAGATACTATATTAAAGTTACATAATATTGCACTACAAGTCAAATTCAGATATATTTGCTTCTATAATACTAATATTTATTAAAAGCAAAAAAGAAAAAAAAAAAGGATGTAAGAATCAGATGGGAGCTCTGGTTTATTCTTCTGTTAGCAAGCCAGACTATTGTTTCCATTTTATAGATAATAACATAGCTTGTATTTACAAAGTACTTTTACCACAATAATCCTGTGGAAACAACTGGTGTAAATGTTATTCTTTTCATTTCAAAAATGAGGAAAGAGAAGTTATATGGTTTACATAGAGAGTGAGTGAGAGATGGTAGTACCAAGTCTTGAATCCAAGCCTTCCACCTCTGTATCTACTACTTTCTGTTCTATACAAAAGGCAGAGAAATGAAGTAGTTTTTCCAAGGGCACAAGGCCTGCCAAGTGTCCTAAGAGGGACTATAACCCAAGTTTTTTGCAGCTTTCAACTTTAATTAAACAATCAATAAACAAGCATTTATTGGGTGTCTGATGTGTGTTAGGTAGTGTGCTAAACAATAGAGGTACAAGAATAGGAGTGAAATAATCCCTGATATCTAGGAATTTGTGGTCTAAAGGAGAAGACAATGTACACATACTTAAGTATAGAACTTACAAGGATACTTTTGGGAGGAAGGATCAGCAGCTCACAGGATCACTAAAGGCCTCATGTGGAAGGAGGCAATTAAGCATTTTTATTCTTAGTTTTAAAAAAAAAATTTATTCTGAACTTAAAAAATAAAACAAGCATTTCCATAATATGGTAGAATAGAAAAAAAGATGATTACACATGAAACTGTAGATCTATTATGTACAACTTGCTATTCTTCTTAGATATATAAAGCAATAGTGCAACTTTCTTTTATTTTTTTCTTTCCTCCCCCATCACTACCCTAGAAATGGCTGCCACTATACACAAATGTGTATTTGTGTGCATGTGTAAAATTCATTCTATGCATACTTCTATTTATCAGTTCTTTCTCTGGATGCAGACAGTATCTTCCTTCATAGGTCTTTTGTAGTAAATTTGGGTATTTATAATAGTCAAAATGACTTAGTCTTTCAAACTTGTTCTTAAAACAACATTACTTTTACTGTATGCAACGTTCTCTTGGTTCTGCTCACTTTGCTCTTCATTATTTCATGCAAGTCTATCCATGTTTTTCTTTTCTTTTTTCTATTTTTTTAAAAAAAAGCAATCGGGGTTAAGTAACTTGCTCAAGGTTACACGGCCAGTTATTTTGTGTGGGTGTTAAGTATCTGAGTCCGGAACTGATCCCAGGTCTCCCAACTCTGGGGCCTCTGGGGCCGGCGCTCTTACTCACTGCGCCACCTGGCCGCCCCATCCATGTTTTTCTAAGATCATCGAGCTCATCATTTCTTAAAGCACAGTAGTGCTTCATCACAATCATATACCACAACTTGCTCAGCCATTCCCTAATTGATGAGCATCTTCCCAATTTCCAGTTTTTGTCACCACAAAGTTGCTATATTGTAGAACATATAGGTTCTTTTCCTTAATCATCTTTGGAAACAGACTAGTAGTGGTATTCCTGGTTCAAAGGGTATGGGCAGTTTATTAACTCTTTGGGCTTAATTCTGGGTTACTCTCCAAAATGGCTGGACTAATTCATAGCTCCTTTAACATTCATCACTCTCCCCTCAAGCATTTTAGCCAATCTGATAGGTGCAAAATTATATCTTAAAGTTGTTTTAATTTGCTTTTCTCTAATCAATTATGATTTAAAACATTTTTCATATGATAATAAATTGTTTTGATTTCTTCATCGGAAAATTGCCTGTTCATATTCCTTGACCATTTATCAATTGGGGAATGACTTGTATTCCTATAGATGTTACACAGTTCTTTATATATTTGAGATATGAGACTTTTATCTGAGAAATTATCCATAAAAACTTTTCACCAATTTTATGCTTTCCTTCTGATCTTAGCTACATTTGTTTTATTTGTACAAAAAAAACCTTTTAATTTAATGTAATCAAAATTATCCATTTTACATCTCACTCTGCTCTTTGTCTCTTGTTTATTCATTAATTGTTCATCTGTCCATAAGTCTGATAGACAATATGTTCCAAGTTCTTCAGATTTTCTTGTAATCTCTCTTTTTTATATCTAGGACATATATCCATTTGAACCTTATCTTGGTAAATGGTGTAAGATATTGGTCTATATACCTAATTTCTGTTGGACTACTTTCCAGCTTTCCCAACAATTTTTACCAAATAATGAATTATCCCCCAAACTTGAAGGAGATGAGACTTTTAAGAGGCAGAGATGAGGAAAGAGTGCATTCTAATGTAAAAGCACAAGGACGGGAAAAGGGGTGCATTTCCCATCAAACAGCATCCCGTTGATTTTCTCCATCATGCCTTAGAAACTTCTTCCTGGAATATCACTTCAGCCCTGGAATTTCTACCTCAGAAGGACCCTCTGCTCCTAGGCATGATCCCTCCTTCTGACTGCACAGTTCCTCATGAACCTCCAATTAGTAGGCCAGCTATTTTTTCATTTTGCAACAGGCTCTACTCCTTTGGATTTTTCCTTCAAGCCCCTGTATCAAGTACCTTCTCCCCTTCTTCTCCCCTTTCTAGTTTTCTTTTACATGTTGGCTTCCCTGCTAGAATATAAGACCTTTGAGGGAAAGCACAGTCTTTATTTTTGCTTGTATTTGAATTCCCAGAGATTAGCAAAGTGTCTGAAACATAGTAAGCACTTAATAAATGCTCATTGATTGACTGACTATGAGCAACAGTAAGAAGGACACTATGGCTGGACCACAGGAACATGAAGGGGAATAATATGTAACAACACTGAAAAGGCAGATTGGGGCCAGGTTAGAAGGGGTTTTAAATGCCGAAGAGAGTTCATATTTAGTCCTAGGGATAAAAAAAATTCACTAAAATTTAATGAGCATGAGAGTAATAGGGTTATACTTATGCTTTAGGAAATTATTCTGACAGTTACATAGAGGATGAAATAGAATAAGGTGAGAGTTGAGGCAGGGAGACAAAACAAAAGGATAACACAGGGAAAAAGTGCTATGACCTGAATGAGGTGACTGTAGGAGCCAAGAGAAAGGCATAGATGAAAGATATGTTTTAAAGGTAGAAACAACCAGAACTGGCAACTGATTGGACTTATGGGGTGAATACTAGCAAAGAGTCAAGGATGACACCAAGATTGAGAATTTATGTATCTGAGAAGATGGTAGTTCCCTCACCTGAAACCAGGAAGTTCAAGAAGAGAGTAGATTTCAAAGGAAAGACAATAAGCTTTGTTTTGGACATGTTGGGTTTGAAATGCCTACAGGACACCCAGTTTGGAATATCTAATAAGAAACTGGTCAAGCATGACCAAGCATCAGGAAAGAGACAGGACTGCAAATAGAGATCTGGGAGTGCTTTCCATAGAGGTAAAAATTAAAACCACAGGAGATGAATAATAAAGACAACAGTATTTAACATTTATATCATGCTTTAAAAAGGGGTGCAAAGTGTTTTACAAACTTTATCTCATTTGATCCTCACAATGACCTTGGGAGGTATAATTATTATCCTCATTTTACAGATGAGGAAGCTAAGGCTGAAGAAACAGGTTAAATGACATACTCATAGTCAAAAAAGTAGTAAGTGATAGGATGTGAACTGAGAACTTCCTTACTCTAAGTCTAAAACTCTGTCAACTGAGCCATTTAAGTCACCAAGTGAGAAGATATTGAGAGAAGAGAAGGGGACTCAAGGAGAACCTTGGGTTACCCTTCAGTGAAGAGGTATGACATAAAAAGTGATGATCCAGCAAGGCAAGCTGAGGCATGGTCACAAAAAAGAGAGGAAAGCTAAGAGAGAGCAGTGTCATCAAACCAAATAAAACAAAACAAAAGCCCTGAGAGAACTATATCCAGAGGGAAAAGCTGATCAACAGTGTTGAATGAAGCAGATTGCTCAAGAAGCATGAGGCCCAAGAAAAGACCATTAGGTTTGACACCTTTGGAGAGAGCCATTGATCTTGAGAGAGTTCAGAAGCTAAAATGCAAAAGACTAAGGAGAAATTGAAATGAGAGGAAGCAAAGGCAATGAGTGCTAGTTGCTTTTCTAGGAATTTGGCTAAGAAAATAAGGAGATACTAGAGAAGACGGTAGGGTGAAGGTTTCTTATTTTTTTTTCAAAGGATGTGAGAGACTTGGGCATGTTTGCAGGCAGCAAGAAAGTAACAAATAGATGGGGAGAAACTGAAGATTGAAGGATGAGCAATCTGCAGAAGACTGAAGAGGCTGGGATCATGGGTACACATGAAGGAGTTGAATTCAACACCCAAAACTGGAGAAAAGGAGAGGATTGGGGGTGAGGTGGAGGCTGATGTCAAGTTTGTGAAATGCAGAGAAAGGGAGAAAAAGAGGCTCCCAGGAAATGGAATCCATTTTCTCATAGAGGCATGAGGCAGGTTCCTTACCTAAGACAGGAGAGTGGAGGTAGGGGTAGGGAGAGAATACAGTGTAGGGGATTCGAAGAGTAAGTTTTTAAATGGTTGCAGAGGGGAGTGGGATAGAGACTCAATTGGGGATAAGTAAAAATTCTTCCTTGCTGCAATAAGAACCCAACTGAAATCAGACAACATAAATTTGTAGTAGAACCCAGTCGTTTTTATTTTGTGACTTCTAGTTCTATTCAGCAACAGGAGAGATCCTCTAAATAAAAAATAACCTTTAATAACTGCTTGAGATAACAGTAAGTTAACATCATAGTATTAAAAAAGTATTGTATAAGGAAAGAACACTTGGAGAACAAAGGTCACAATCTATAACCCATACTGAATCCCTCATTTCACAAGACCAGAATAATTAATTTACTCATTTTTTGCCTCTTGGTCTACATATATTAAAAAGAAAATGTTTTCTGCCATAAAAATGTTTACAAAAAAGCTTTAAAGGGGTACTGTATAAAACACAAACATTTAATCAATTTAAATTAACCCACACAGGACTCAGTAAGAACCAGAATCAAAGAATGTTATAAATTTATATTTCATCTACAACAACCCTCTCATCTTACAAAGATGAAACCCAGGGAAATTAATATGACATCCAAAATTCCAAAGTGAGCAGAAGAAGAATTTGGTCTATTTATTTTTAGCTTGGTGTTCTAATATAATATTTTGCCATCCTAAATAAGCAAATTTTCCCATACTTAGATTGACATTTCCTAAGTAACAATGGTTCAAAATTACACTACTTAAAAAGGCCTGTCATCAGTTTTGAAGAGTTTTTTGTGGCATCTATCAATGTCTATGCTAACAAGAGAGAGAAGGTAGGGGAAGCTCTTTGATTCTTACTTTTTTCTATTTTTTCTGCCAAGAAGAATGATCTTTGGGCTGGAAAGGACAAAACAAAAATGGTTAACAGGTAGTAGATACCCTAGACAAATAAGGAGACAGTAAGAGAGCACTAAATTATCCTTGAATTCAGGCCAGTTGGCCCAGATGAACTACATCATTGGGTACAGATGGTATTTAGAACACTGTGGAAAATAGGAGAAAATAGACAGGCCTGGAGAAGAGTAAATTTTCAAAAAAAGAGGAGAATAGTCTACAAACTTCAGGGCAATAAGTTGACTATAATTCCTGGGAAAGTTCCAGAACAGAATTAAAAATGTGGTTAATGGACATCCAGAAAAGAAACTATTGATTACAAAAAGCCAGCATGGTTTCATGAAAGCAAGCCATGACAGACTAATCTTACTTCTTTTTTGAGGGAGCTACTAAACTGATATGTCAATTGAGTATTGTAGATACAATTTACCTAGATTTTAGCAAAGCATTTCACAAAGCCTTTAATAATACTATTCAATTCAGAACTGGCTGATTGGTCAGACTCAAAATAGTTGTAAATGGTTCAATATCAACATGGCAGGAGGTCTACAGTGTAGTGTTCCAGGAGTCTGTGTCTGGTTCTATGATGTTTACCATCTTAATCAAAGTGATAGCATGTTTTTGAATTTGCAGATGACATAAAACTGGAGTGATCACTAACATGCTCTATGAGTGGATCAGAAGCCCAAAAGAGCTTGCTGAGCTAGATCACTAGACTGATTTGAATAATATAAAATTCAAAAAGGTTAAATGTAAGGTCTTATACTTGGGTTCAAAAAATCAACTTCACAGGTAAAAGATGAGGGAGGCAAAGTTAGATGGCAAGTTTTCAGAAAAATACCTGTGTGTTCTAGTGCCTAAAAATGAAATATGAGTCAGAAATGTGATATAGCAGCCAAAAAAACTGTCATTTTTTTTGTCTGTTTAGAGGAATAGCTTCCAAGAATAAAGAGATGATAGGCCCACTGTGCTCTGTAAAGGTCAGACTACATCTGGAATATCACTGTGTTCAATTATAAGCACCAAATTTAAGCTAGAGGATCCAAAGGAGGATGAGCAAGATGTTGAAGGGCTTTGAGTCAATGCCATATGAAGACTGGTTGAAGAAATGGAGATGTTTCCCTAGCATAGGGAAAGATTTAAGGGAATATGATAGCTGTGTTTAATTAAGAATTTGAAGGGCTATTATGTGGAAGAGGGATTAGACCTCTGGTTGGCCTTAGAGGACAGAAGTGGGAACAATGGATGTAAGTTGAAAAGAGTCAGATTTAGGTTTGATATCTTGAAAAAACTTCCTAATAATTAGAGGTATCCCAAAGTGGAATGGGCTACCTTTGGAGGCAGTGAGTATCAGTTTTTTCACATGAAGTCTACAAGCAGAAGCTAGCACGATATTTGTTGGGTATGTTATAGTGGGAATGATTCCTTTTTGAGCATGGGTTAGATTAAATGGTACCTCTCAGTCAATCAATAAATATTTATCAGGCATCTATTATGTACAAGGCACTGTGATAATCACTGGGCATATAAAAAGGAGGTAAAAGATAGTCCTTGCCCTCAAGGAGCTCACAGTCAAATGGAGAGAAAACAAGCATACAAATATATACAAACAAGTTATATACATGATAAATTGGAAATAATTAAAAGAGGGAAGGCACTAGTATTAAAAGGGGTTGGAAAAGGCTTCCTGTAAAAGATTAGATTTTAGTTTGAACCAGTAGGAAACCAGGCAAACCAGTAGGTGAGGATGAGAACATTCCAGGCATGGGAAACAGTCAGAGAAAATGCCTGGAGCTGAGATGGAGTGTCTTGTTTGTAGTACAGCAAGGAGGTCACTGAATCAAAAAGTACATGATGGGATGTAAGTTGCAAGAAAATTGTAAAGGAAAAGGTGGGGCTAGGCTATGAAAGAATTTGAATGCGAAAGAGAAGATTTTGCACATGATCTTAGAAGCCACAGGTAGCCACTGGAGTTTCCTGAATTAGGGGGATGACATAGTCAGACCTGTGCTTCAAGAAAATCATTTTGGCAACTGAATGAAGGATGGATTAGAGTGGTAAGAGGCTTGGGCAGATCCACCAGCAGGCTAGTGCAATAGTCCAGGCATGAAATGATGAGGTGCTTTACCCTGCCTGTACAGGTAGCAGTATCAAAGGACAAAAGTGGGCATATTTGAAGGATGTTGGAAAGATGAAATAGATAGGCCTTGGCAACAAATTGAAATAGAGGATGAGAGACAGTGAGGAGTGGTGATGAAATCCTGGCTGTGAACCCAAGGGACCAGGAGCATGGTGTTGCCCTTTATAGCAAAAGGGAAGAGAGGCAGGGGAGAAGGTTTAAGGTCAAAGTTGAATTCAATTTTGAACATGTTAAGTTAAAGATATCTACTGAGCATCTAGTTTAAGATGTCTGAAAGACAGTTTGAGATCTGAGATTGGAGGTCAGTGGAGAGACTTGAGAAACATCAGCATAGATAAGGTAACTAAATCCACGGAAACTGATGTGATCCCCAAGAGAAGTGGGAAGAGGAAGAGAAGAAGGCCCGGAACAAAGCCCTGTGGTGTGACCTGGATAAAGATTTAGCAAAGGAACCTAAGGAGTGGTCAAATAGGTAGGAGGAGAACCAGGAGAGTGGTGTTTTGAAAACCTAGAGAGAAAAAGAGTATCAAAGAGAAGAAGATAAACAACAGGTCAAAGGCTACAGAGAAGTCAGGAAGAATGAGGGTTGAAGAAAAGGCCACTGGATTTGTCAATGAAGAGAACATTGGTAGCTGGGCAGAGCAGTTTCAGTGGAATCTGAGCCTGGAAGACATTGTAAGGGGTTACAAAGTGAGAGTAGTAGAGGCATCTATTGTAGATAACCCTTAAGAGGAGTTTAGCCACAAAGAGCAGAAAAGGTATGGTATGATAGTTAGCAGGCATGGACGGATCAAGTGAGAGTTGTTTGAGGAGAGAGCATGGGCATGTTTGTCGCAGTCAGGAAGAAGTCAGTAGTAGATAAGGAGAGATTAAAGAAAAGTGACAGAGTAGGGATGGGGGGGCAGGGGGACAATCTTTTGGAGGAGACTGGATGAATAGCTTCTAAGGTTCCTTCCAAACCCAGAATTCTGTGATTAATTTATCAGACAGGGCTGTGTTCCTTACGCCTCATAGATATTGTTGCAGTTACCTTTGTTTCATTCAGAAAAAAAGCTCATGGAAACATAATTGTGTTTCTATATGTCATGTTATTTTGGAAATTAAATATTAATCATTAAAATGGTTCCTCTTTAGAATAATAAATGAAGCTTCTGATTATTATCTTTTCTAACTGTTCTGATTCCAAGGTAACCTTTATTTCAAATCCTTTACTTGGGTTAAACCACAAATATCTTCTGAATGGATTTAGTGTTGAAGTTTGGTGATGGACAGAAAAGAGGATAGTTTTTAAAAGATAAAGGATGAGTTAAAATAATTTTCTTATCCTACTACCTTACTCATTTTGATACTAGAAGCCCCATAATAGTCTGAAAACTAGGTTTTGAAAAACTGGAAATCATGCAAAATATGTGCTCACTAATTCAATATTTGTGCTTTCATAGAAGTCAGGAAAGAGAGGAGCCATGCCAAATATTTACTCTTTTAAAAAAGACTATTGTGCCTCACTATGTCCTGCTCTCTATTTTGAGCCCAGTTTCCCATCTATAACTTTGTCTTACTTGCAATACAATAAAATTCCAGCCTTTATGACAGAAGAGATGATTTTTTGATCAATAGAAGCCAGCAGCCAAGGCATTTGTGGTTTTTCTCTGGAAAGCATTTGCAGCCACGGGCTCAAAGGAGGAAGAAAGGGAGAGGGATTAACTCTCTTCAAGGAAGGTCAAAAACATAATTTAAAAGTGAAGCAAGAGGAGCAGCTGTGTCTGTCAGCCCAATCAAGATTACCAGCTGGAGAATTTAACCAGCAATATGAAAACAATATACACCAGATGTCAAACGATGCAACTGTGAGCAAAACATCTTTGGGCATGATGTTGCACTGTTAGCTCTCTTTACTAGCCAGATTTCATGTTAAATATTAAAGAGTCTTCTCTGGGCCACCACCAGCTGGGAATAACAAGAACACTTCCTCACAAGGGACTTTATAAATATTACTGTACACAACACAATTGGTTTTAATGCTGCATTCGATGCCATAAATTTTGGCTTGTCTAAAGGTTATTTTGAGTCTGCACTCAACTCATAACAAGGAGTGATAGAAGCTTCAGTGTTCTGCAACTGAGATCTAAGTATTTCCTTCAAAGCTCTTAGATATATTCTACTTGGATCATTAAATTTAAAAAAAGTTTTTTAAAAATGACTTCAAGGGGCGCCTAGGTGGCACACTAAATAGAGCACTGGTCCTGGAGTTAGAAGGACCTGAGTTCAAACCCATCTCAGACACTTAACACTTACTAGCCGTGTGACCTTGGTCAAGTCACTTAATCCTAAATGCCTTGCCTTCCCCCTCCAAAAAGAAAAAAAAAAGACTTCAAGGGGTTTTAAGTTGGAGAAAAAATAAAATTGAAGAATTATATTATTTTTTCAGGAAACTCCATGAAAGCAAACTATTGATCTATTAAATTACAGACTCCTTGAGGGCAAATTTGCATTTGCCACTGTGCCCAGCACATTGACCAGAGTAAAAGCTCAATATTTGATTTTTAAATATTAAAGACCATAGTTCATTTGTGTGTGACACTCAAAGTATTAGGAAGCTAAGGATGGCTATCCTGTTATATAGTACCTGTTATTAATGAGAAGAATTCACTCTTTGAAAATTATCACGTGAATTATAATTTCTTTATCCCTGATTTCTAAGTTCAGATCTTATAACTGACCACCACAGAATTTAGATTTCCATTTATTAGGAAACAAAGTAGTTTTTAGTTCATTTACCAAAAGAAAAAACCAAAAATCCAAACAACTAACTACTAATGGGAAGAAATGCTCTGTTTTGTAAGGGCAGAACAAAAGAGTGGGAATCTCAATATTTTTTTAAATAAATGTACTGATTCTTTCAGATAAGTCTACAATGAGAACAGAACTTAGACATCTATAAGCTCTGATCTCTCAGGAATCGTTGCCAGCTAATCATAACAAGATAAATCAAAATAAGCATTTTCTAATCATGAACATCCAGTTCATGATGTCTTTAGATATTTACTAATGACAGTCTTATTTGATCAGAATTTGCTTTCTGAGCCTCTTTGAATGCCTTCAAAAATAAGAAAGGATTTAAAAACAAAAATGAAAAAATCCAACTGATCCACGCCAGAGATCTTAGTTGAAGTGTTGCAACTCACAGGAACATCACACAACACAACCAGTTATATCTCTAATGTCTATGGACACAGAGAAACATGGGAAAATTAAAATGAAGTGATAAGGAGTGAAATAATCCTAACCAGGAGAACAATATACACAGAAAGTTAAAAAATGCAGATAAAAAAATCACTAAAAGGTGAATTCTAAGTAATTGAAAAACTCCTCAAAATAAAAGAAAAGCTAATGAGGTATCTTTCATCACAGGAGAGTGGTAGGAGGTGACTAATGCAGACTATTCTATATGTAGTCAGGTATAATCTCAATATTAAATATTTTTACTTTTTTTGTCACAAGGGAGTGTGCAATATGGAGGGAATGAATGGCAAATAACTCTGAGGCAAAGACAAAAGATATTAATAAAAACTTTTTAAAAAAAAGCTTACAGTTCAATACAAACATTTCAAATATGAAGTTAAAAGGTTTTTAAGGAGAAAGGAATCTTAAGGGTATAACACATCCTATGTGTAAAGTCTGAAAGGAAAGAAACATGATATCAAAGAAGTATCTCTATCCTATGCATGCTTAAACAAACAGCTGTTAAGTGTGGCCTTAGCAAAAGAGGGTCAGGCCTGCAAACCTCCCTCAGGTGTTTCTTGGATATCTTGTGCTGTTCATCACTGTTCTTCTACAGTCTTACTCCATAAGTAGTGCCAAAGGAAAGCACAGAAGGAATGTACTTGAATCATGTCAGCTTTTTAGAACATTTTAATGGTTCTAGATTTTGCAGGTTACAAAGCAATTTCTATGGCTTACCTTGGCTTTGCCATCCTGGGCTGACATATATCCAACACACATGCTCTCAGTTGTATGACTCCATAGAAACTCCACTACCATGGAGAAAAAAAAACACACAAATAAATGCATTCAGATTAAGCATGGAAAATAAAATCTTTGTATCTTAATAGAAGAGTTAAAAATAAATCTTTGCATTTTAATAGAAGAGGTAAAGATAACATTTCCATAACTACTGATACTCAATACTTTCCATTTGCTCCTTGGTTTGAATTAAAATATGCATGAATGTCAAGAATCATTTAATACTTAAAGCTATGTAATACCACTTATTGTGGAATGAAAATTGAATTTCTTCCCTGTCAAAATTTATGATTATTACATATAATAAAAGCTCTTCTGTTTAGAATCTGCAGTATTTTTGTAAAGTTCTGTAAGTATACAAATTGAGTGAGTGTAATGTTCTGTAATACAGCTTCTTTTAAAAATAATTTTCTGAGTATAGCAACACCCCAAAGTGTGTTTTTTCCAAGGCAAACCAACAAGCCTTTAAAGCAAACGTCTCTACACCTGTCTTTTAAAAAAAATGTCAGAAGTCTGTGATGATCAAAATGCATTACTCAACACTGAAGCCTATGAATACTTGGCCACCAGTCTGTTTATATCTATCAGCCAATTAAGCCTGAAGACAAGTATTTGAATTCAGACATAACTTTAGGATCAGTGATCCTAAGATTTTGAAGCCTTTGCCAGACATCTGTGGAAGAAAAAACCAGAAGGAAAAAAAAATTCTCTTTAGCTATGTGGCTTACTCCCTCATAATTAATTAATCACCCAATCTGCCAATCTGCTCAACAGACTCTCAACTGAAGGCTGTAAGAAAACACCATCACGCAAGTCAAGCAAGCAAGTTTTTACAGATGTTATTCTTCTATACACAAAGTCTGGAATATTCTAAATCTCCTAAGAGTCAATGGACTCAACAAGTCTTACCGAATTTCCCTCTCCATCATGACTAAGTAATTGTATTTGCATACAAAACTGACATTTCTTCAAATACATTTTCATTCTTGTCCCCAAGCAAAAAATGATAATCATTGATAAGTACACTTAGAAAAATAAAAAAGAAAATAAGAAAAGAAAAAAATGACTTTTTTTGCTTTGCAGAAAATCCATAAGGTCCTTCAAAATAGTAAACCACTTTGCTAATTTAAAATGCAAGTCAATTCACAAAACTTGAAATTACTCAAAAATCTTCAAGGTCTACCTTTATACCATAAGGTGAATTACACATGTAAGGAATATTTCTTTTAGTAGTGACTACTTCATTATAATAACCTTTACAAAACACAGTAGTACTCAATTATTCAAAACAATGAGAAAGAAGGGTTGCCAACCTAAACAAAATCTGAAATATGAAATATTTTTAAAGAAATACAATTTTATTAGTTTTAGAATAGACAGCAAATTAAGTAAAGTGAACAACTTGTTTTTAAGTAGAAGTCTTTCAGGAACTTTCTTTAATAACAGAATAATCAACAAATTACATTCCAGTTTTTATTTATAGATGGATTTTTCACAGGTGGCTGAACAAATCTTGTTGTTCCAAGTATTTTTAACCCTACTCCTCTATAATCTTACACAGTTAATTTGTGCATGAGAATACGAGAATAAATTTGCTAATCAAAGGTAAATTCCCAACGTTCAAATGATCATAAATGCTGAAATGAACAAAATTCAAATTTTTAAAGTTTACCTATATTCATATATTTATTTCCCTCTTTAAAAGGAATCAGTGTACTTTCATGACAAATTTTTCATCTTTGGCAAGTACTAATTTCTAGATCCTACTAAGACCTCAGAAAATGACACCTATCAGCCATTTTGAAAATGGCTTTGGGGATATGAACAGACAGTTTTCAGAGGAGGAAATTAAAGATATCTATAAGGATATGAAAAATGCTCTAAATCACTATTGATTAGAGAAATACAAATCAAAACAACTCGAGGTACCACATCTTACTGGTCCAATTGGCTAACATTATAAAACAGGAAAATGATAAATGCTGGAGAGGATGTGCAAAAATTGGAAGACTAATGCATTGTTGATGGAGTTTTGAACCGATCCAGCCATTCTGGAGAGCAAGCTGGAACTATGCCCAAAGGGCTGTAAAAAAGTACATACCTTTTGACCCAGCAATTCTGGGACTATATCCCAAAGAAATCATAGAAGTGGGACAAGGACCCATATATACAAAAATATTTATAGCAGCTCTATTTGTGGTGGCAAAGAATTGGAAATCAAGGGGATGCCCATCAATTGGAGAATGGCTAAACAAGTTGTGGTATATGAATGTAATGGAAAACTATTGTGCTATAAGAAATGAGCAACAGGCAGACTTCATACTAACTTGGAGAGACTTATATAAACTGATACTGAATGAGGAGAGCAGAACCAGGAGAACTTTGTACACAATTACAGACACACCGTATCTGTGACAACTAACTTTGATAGACTGGGCTCCTCTCAGAAATATAAGGTTAGAAGACAACTACAAAAGATTCATGATGGAAGGGGATATCCACATTCAGAGAAAGAACTACAGAGTCTGAATGCAGATTGAAGCAAACTACTTGCTCTCTCTCGTTTGTGTTTTGTTTTGTTCTTTCTTTCTCATTGTTCACCCCATTGGTTATAATCCTTCTTTACAACTTAACTAATGTTTAATGTGAAGGTATTTGTAGAACCTGTATTTGATTACATGTCACCATGGTGGGGAGGGGAGAGGGAAGGGAGAGGGAGAAAATTTGAAACTCAAGGGATTGTGGAAGTGAATGTTGCAAACTAAAAGTAAATAAATAAATTTAAATTTAAAAAAGAAAAGGAAAGAAAATGGCTTTGGATTACTGTTTAGAATAGTGATAACCCAAAATGATTTACTGACAGAATAAAGCCTTCCACCTGGAAAACTTGCCTTAGACAATCTTTTCCATTAGAAAACTAGGAAACAGGGGCAGCTAGGTGGCACAGTGAATAGAGCACTGGTCCTGGAGTCCGGAGAACCTGAATTCAAATCCAGCCTCAGACATCTAACACTAATTGTGTGACCTTGGGCAAGTCACTTAACTCCAACTGCCTTGCTTCCAAATAAAAAAAGAAAACTAGGAAATAAACAATTTTTTAAAAAGATGAATAAAATATTATTATTGGTTAAATTCTTTTAAATGTAAAATTTAAATTACATTAAACTCTAATCTTTAGTTACTTGAGGAGCCAATCCTTTTATTCAGCAGTTAGGTGGTGCTGTGAATAGAGAACTGGGCCTGGAGTCAGGAAGACCCGAGTTCAAATTTGAATTCAGACACTTACTAGTTGTGTAACCCTGGGCAAGTGACAACCTCTGTTTGCCTCAGTTTCCTAATCTGTAAAATGAGGATAATAATAGTACCTACTTCCCAGTGTTGTGAGGATCAAATTAGTTAATAATTGTAAAGTGTTTAGAACACTGTCTGGCACTAGTAAGTACTATGTAAATAGTAGTAGTAGTAGTAATTTTTTAAAAAAATGATAATAATACAGCCTGTTGTTGAACTTTCAATAATAATTAAAACTCAGAATTTTAATAGGAAAAGTGTCATCCTTTACAATTAAAATGTAATTAAACGAGACTAAAGCTTTGATTCCTGCTAATGGGTCAAAATTTCCATATACATCAAAAATAGAATTACATGAGAGTGGCAGCAAATGTTGTTAAGTAGATAGCACTAATACATTATTTTCATTGTGATAACTGGAACATTTATCATTAAGCTAACATTTGTAAAATACCAATATTAGGTACTGGACCTATTTTTTTAAAGCATGGGAAAAACTGTCAATAGGTAATATCAAGATAATTTTTTAAAA
Source organism: Petaurus breviceps papuanus (assembly GCF_028583685.1). Classification (NCBI taxonomy): domain Eukaryota; kingdom Metazoa; phylum Chordata; class Mammalia; order Diprotodontia; family Petauridae; genus Petaurus; species Petaurus breviceps. The sequence continues at coordinate 5,028,853 of NW_027187378.1, forward strand.
GACAAAAATTGCTCAGTATATCTTAACATTAGTTTATGTAAAAAATAAAAATAAGATCTTTGATATATGTTCATCCACAACTGACATCATAATATTTCATGTCAGATGACTGTAATTTGAGGAAAGTAGAAGCAGTGTCAATATATGGTTACAGTGACTGACACTGTGCCACAGAGATGTGTAGAACATGTGTTCTACCAAGATGACAAGCTAATGGGGACTGGGAGGAAAATCAGAATGATTTGTACATAATGTTACAGGCCAGTCTCTGCAAAATTGTTAAAATTACATTAACTGCTTTCAGACTACTGTATTAACCCCTCAGGGTATTCCTCCTGAGAGGGGTTCTACTTCAGTTGTCCTGACAATATACGATGTGTGACAGCTCTCAACTCAAGCTTTGGGGTTTGCCTTCAAGTGGCATTTAAATTGCAACTTCCTCATGTTCTAGGTAACTGCTATTCACACATTGCTTTCTCCTTGGATCTCTCTTTTAAGCAAAGAATCTCCAATCAGTTATCTTATATTAAGATCAAACAAACAAAATTTCCTTACCAGGGCTATGGTGAAATTTTCTGTGTGTACACATATTTTATAGTCAAGCCAGATAGAGAAAACTTGTGCCTTTTTCTAAGTCTTTTTTTTTTTTTGTAAAATGCTTGTACTCAAATTGTTAATAGTCCTCAGCAGAACTGAGTCCCTTCACCATTTAAATCCTCTCTGCTTGCCCTTAATACCCCAGAATTTCTTACAAGGAAAATGGGAACATACTGAGAACCTATTTACGAAGGAATGTTGTCATACTAGCTGGTGCTCCTAAGAACCTGGTTCATAACATACTCTATGCTACTTAGCATAGTGTTTAAATTGTTTATTTAATAAAAACAATTACATTTATTTGAAAAGTTAAGGATTTAAAAATATACATTTAAAAAATCCTCCTCTTAGAGTTTTTCTCAGAGTTATTTGATAGAATGATCTGGGGTGGCCAGGTGGCGAAGTGAGTAAGAGCACAGGCCCCAAAGTTGGGATAACCTGGGATCTAATCCGAGCTTAGACACTTAGCACCACACCCAGAAATAACTGGCCGTGTAACCTTGAGCAAGTTACTTAACCCCAATTGCTCTAAAAAAAAAAAAAAAGAATGATCCTTGGAAAGTCACTTAACCTTTGCCTGCCTCATTTTCATCATCTGTAAAATGAGGATAATAACAGAACCTACCTCTCAGGGTTGCGGTGAAGCTCAAATGCGATATTTGTAAAGCCGTTTACAAACCTCAAAACACTATATAAATGCTAGAGATTATTATTATTAATGTAACTATAAAGGACTCAACAAAAGCGTGTAACAATGCCATACCATTGTGCTATCTTTTCCATCACTACTTTTATTTTAATATACTGCTAGAGAATTCACAAAAAATTCAATTACTGCCAATTCAGTTTGATTTAACAAACTGGTATGCACTGGGAATACAAAAAAAAAAGGAAATAGGTTCCTACATTCAATAAGTTTACATTCTGTTCAGTGGATATAAGTACACAACAATGCAATTACAATTATAATAACGGGAATACAGTTAGAAGGGGAGAAAGGGAGAGAGTGAGGAAGATGGTGGGGAGAGAAAACTAATATTTATGGGAATTAGGAAGGCTTAGGAGGCAAACGATGATAAATCATGACTGAAAAATAATGAGCAAAGAAGTGAAAACTCTACAAAGGCCTATATAGATTTAAAGGGAAGGAAGATAAACAAAGAAAAATGTTGGTCAAATCGTATTTTACATCCTATTTTATGGTCACAAAAATCTCATGAGGCAGGCAAGCTGAGCTTCCCCAAGTGGCTTACCCATAGTTGCATACTTAGTAAGTGGCAGAGCTAGGACTAGCATCCAACTCCCAGCTCATCTGAGTACTAGTCCAGGATAGAATATGTGCCACAAGACACAACCCATATTTTCATTTCATTGTACTGAAAACTGTTTGAAATGGCAAACCGTTGAAATGACTGGAGGTTGGATTTTTTTAAAAGAAAGAATTCGTCATTGTGATAGGATTTTTTACAACTTGTATTTTATTAATTTGTCAAACAATTTACTGAGCAGCTATAAAGAAGAGTGATTTATAGCATCTTTTGATATGAAAAAATTGGCTCCCTAACTTTTGGAAATATCTTCCTGTTTTATAAAATTGTCCTAATAAACATTGTTACTAGTTAAATCAATATTCAGAGTTCCTATATGACTATGTTTCAGAGGCCATGAAAGAATGGGTTTCAGGACTGAGACCTTATAGTGATTAATTACAAGTTCAATGACTGCAGATGGAGTAATGGATGTCATCTTTCTAGTCCAGAAGAAAGTTTGGGGCATACATAGGAAGGTGACTAATTGTAAATAAATATTATAACTGAAAATTTAGACTTGGAAAAGGTAAAATAATTTGAACATAAAGAGAAAGAACTAGAATTCATGTAACTTAAATGCTAAAAGTTCAAATACTATGTCTATCATTAATTCACTTTACAAACTTTGTCTTCTAGTATAGTTTCATCTTTAAAATGGGAAAAAAGATCAGCCAATCTTACAGAAATATTATCAATCTTAGTAATTAGAAAGTGCTGTTGAAACTAAATAACAAGCACTACCCTTCCCCCACAATGTCACTAGGCCCCTCCCACCTAACAGGTGTCTTTAATTCCATTTGAAAATCAGACTTCTTATTTACTTCAAGGAAAACCTTTTTCTACAAGACTAAAATCTAGTTTACTCTTATTGAAAAGTCACATTCTGAGAAGGTTTCTGTGTTTTCAATTTAAAAAAAAATTAAATGGCCAAATTTTAATGTAGTGTAAATGCAGATTGAATTGCCTAGTCACAACTGCTTAAAAATAGAGTGTACTGTGTAATGGAAATAAGTGATATTGCCGGGTGCCACAAGAATATATCTCCTTTGAAGTGCATGTGTTTATAAATGCTCGCCAAATTTTTAATGCCAGTAAAACCAAAAGGCGGTTTGGAATTTTTACTTACAGTAAAATGACCTTTTATCTTTTTAATGTTCCAGGAAGCATCAACTCAACCTAACATTTTTTTTTTATTTTAAAACCACAGAATGCTTTGGTAACAGCAGCAAAAATTAATCATTAGAACAATTTTTCCTCTTCTGAAAAAGAGGGGAAAAACTCACTAGTGTGAAGTTGCAACTGGAAACTGCAGAATTTATTAGATTAAATGGGAAATGATAAAGGAATTTAGCATTTTTCAAGTCATATCAAGTAAAAAATCAACAAGGAACATCTATTGACCTACCTGCTAGGAGAGGAAGTTTTAACTCCTAAAGTTTGATTAACCAAGTATAATAAAATATCATCATATGCAGTTATTAAAAATATAGAATCCTGTTTAGATGGAAGAATTTAATATCCTTTATTTTTAAAGTAAGGCTTCTATCCTGATTTAAAAGTGGTTGTTTTTTCAATCTAGATTTTCACTCAGTGAACATTTCAGTACCTGCTTTTCTATCACTGGCTTCCAATTAACAATAATGTTGTCTTTGTGGAAGGGCTACTGACAAAGATTCATTGCATTTCCAATATAAATCCTATCGCCTTATATCCTGAATGCTTGCACATTCTCAGCTTTTGTTTTTCTTAGCTGTCAACAATCCATGGAAAACCATGCAGCCTGTTTCTCATCGTGCTCTGTCTCCCAACAGGGCTGATCCAAACATGGAGATCCTGCTCACTTCAAAGGGAGTTAGTTCGATGCTCAGATCAGTTCCATGAGGGCAAGTGAATAAGACAAGAAATGGGACTGTGTTGAAAGATTAGGAATTTATCCCATATAATTATATCTGCATGAACTCTAATTAAATGTATCTAATCACAAGCTTAAAATGAGAGAGAACTCATTATTTTCTTCACTGGAAAGCTCTGTGTGCTTTTGTTTACATATTTATTAACCATGCTATGCGCAGCGGCACCAATAAAGCCCATCTGCAGGGGCCTGGAAAACACATGAAAAGTACACAACGGTACTTCAGCAGGTAGAAATACATTGTTTTTCTCTTAAGAGCTGAGAGAAAATGAATTCTTCTCAGCTGTTTCATTCCATGGGCAGGCATTTGTTTTGTTTTAAGACAGTGATCTCTGTCCATGCCTTGCCAGCTTTTCATTACTGTGAGATGGGTGTTGCAACCATGTTCACATCCAAATTGTCCATTTATGAGATCATTTGCAAGTCCCTGTCTTCTGTTCTTTTTTTCAGTTGCTTCTGAACTTTCTTGCCTTTCCCCTCCTTATCCCACTCATCATTACCCAACATTCAACTTCCCATAACATTTATTTTTAAAAAAAGGATAGGATTGCATATTCTGTGGCAGTACAAACTGGAAATAAAGTGGCAATATTTTCTTCTGCTGCTATAGAATTATTGAAACAAGCTTTCACTTGACCTCACCTTAAAAATAATAACAGCACTTTTTACTATTTAACATCTGAAGTGGAGTCATATCTTATGCAGGCATACAGGGTTAGGTTCTAAAGTAAGTGTGTAAAGTAAAAAAATCCAATACAGTAAAAATTACCCTTCAAAACCATTAAATGAGTCATTATACAGTGTAATCTCTTTATACCAACTTTAATTGAAAGGGTTAGGATTTCTTTAAAAGAAAGTAGTCTGTACCAGAGAATAAATCAATCTGTGATGGTTGCTATGGAGATAGAATGCAAAATTTATTTTTCATTATAGCAAAGCCAGGAAAAGAGGCAGGAACCAAGTTTTCTGTTCAAAGGAAAACAAAAACAGGTGAAGATAAATGGCAGAAAATATATATTAGGGAAATATGGTCTCACATCAATGTGATTGCATTTAGCCACAGCATAACTGTTCCTTCTTTCTGATTCACAATGAGACAAAAAAGGATATAAGAAGTCAAAAAGAACACAGGAAGGATCTTCTAGCTGTCTAAGAATGCTAGGAAGGACAACTAAGGTTGTCATGCATACACACCAAACCAGAATGAATAGTGTGGGTATATGAAGTATTGATTCTAAAATTACACAGTGAGGCCAAGATATTCACAGAATGGATTCCCATCTCTCATCTCTTGAACAATCCACGACAGACATTTACTCAGTGGAATGGCAACAGAATCCCTCTCTCTGTTTCAGTCTCTTCTCTCTTTTTTCTTTTTCTTTTTCCCTACCAGGTCATATAGTTGGATTCAGATAAGTTATATGTGAGTATAATGTGCCCACTTTGTACCTACTTTGCATCAGTTGCTACTGAGTTTTTTAAAAAGCACCTGAATATGTTGGTTCTGATAAAAATGAATTATCCATGAACTCAAGACTCTATTGCAAATAATCAATTGGTCATATGGGCATCTAGGTTCTCACAAAACTTCCCTAAGCAGGAAGGGGGATTGATTCATGATGTTTTCTCTTTGTATTCACTCTCTACAGTACTTGTACCTCAGAGCTGGGCTCTTTTACTTCTCTTCCACTGCCACCAGTCCTTGTCTGGTCTAGTGGGATCCCGACTATTTTTAAAATTCTCTTGACTTTGGAGTGAACATGCCCTTTGTTTTGCCCCACACAGACCACACATATAAAATGTAATGATTCTGGAGGGCAAAGACTGCATCATTTTTTAATCTTTGTCTCCTTTAGTCCTCAGCCCAAATTGCACATAGCAGACACTTAACATATGTTTGAATTGTTGAACTGAAGATAGAGTCTTCAAAAGCTAACGGAAATGATGCAAAATAAAACTAGTTTATAGAACACAGAATTGACAAGTTACAGAGGGCAGAAACCTCTTATTCTGACAGATCTTCAACTTCTCTATAAATGGTTGGCACAGCTTCTGGAATTAAATAATCCTGTTCCAATGTTAGGTTCCTCGACCCTGACTGCCAAATGATTGGCTATCATACTGTCTCAGGAAAAAAGAAGCTGTAATACATCCTTTTCTGTGGTTACCTCCAGATAAACTCCCTGTTCCTTTTTGCTTCAGAATTGGCATCCTCTCCTGGGCTTTATTCAACAAATTACAGGGTCAGTGCTTCTAGGTGCTATTATTCCTTTACATTTGCAAAGCTCTACCCCACTTCTACAAACTTAGATGTATGAGGAATGTCTTACATCCCCCTCCCCCCCCCAGGGAAGTGTTCACACAAGATCTCCTAAACTTTACAAGTTTGTAATCCTATACAAACATTACACATATAATAATAACCCCACAAAATTCCCACCAGCATTAAGGGAAGAATATATTCATAACAGAAGGTAAAGGCAAGAAAAAAATCTCTAAATGTTGGATAAGGTAAAGGAGAAAGAAAAAGAAAAATATTCCTTGGGGAGTATAGGAGAGAATGTTAAAAGAGAGGGAAGGGAGCAACCTTTGGTCTGATTATTTGCTCACTTTGCTCCCCACTCTTCCCTGGCAAGAAAGTTTTTCAGCTTTTGTTTAGTCACCCTTGTAAATGGTTTCTCTCTCTCCATGCCCTCCTCTTGCTTCCATAAAATAACAAGGAAAAGCTGACCGATCAATCAACACACATTTATTAAGTACCCCATGGTGCACAGTGCTAGACAATGGGGATGCAAATACAAGGGCAAGAAATTAACATTAAAAAGGAGGGCAACAATATTTACATAAATAAATATGTACAAAAAGCATACAAAGGAAGTACTAGTATAGCAGTTCTTCCTGTGATGGCAAAGAACTGGAAATTGAGGGGATGCCCATCAAATAGAGAATGGTTGAAGAAGTTGTGCCATATGATTATAATAGAATACTACTGTGCTATAAGAAATGATGAAGGGGATGGCTTCAGAAAAACTTAGGAAAATTTCTATGAGCTGATGCAAAGTGAAATGAGCAGAACAGAACATTGAACACAGTAACAGCAATACTGTAACAACTATCAACTGTGCAAGTTTTACCTAATCTGATAAATACAATGATCCATGATAATCCCAAAGGACTGATGATTAAAAATGCTACCCACCTCCAGAGAGAGAAATGATGAAGTGCAGGTTAAGGCATATTTTTTCCACTTTCTTTTATTTTTTTCCAATGTGGCTAATGTGAAAATATATTTTGCATGACTTCATATGTATAGGGTATCATACTTCTTGCTTTTTCAGTAGGTGGAGGAGGGGAGGAGGAAGGGAGAGAATTTGGAACTGAGAATTTAAAAAAAAAGAGCAAGTATAGGGTGATGTGGGGAGGAAGACTCAACAAGATGAGGGGACCAGAAAAAGCTCCATGCAGCTTGAATGAATTTTTGAAAGGATTCTAAGCAAAATACATGGGGAGGGAGAACACTCCAGGCATTGGGGGACAGTCAATGCAAAGTCACAGAGGTAAGAGTAGGAGTGTTGTATGTTATGAATGGCAAGATGGGCAGTATGACTGAATGATCTTTTGTGAGTGGTATTAAAGGATAAGAAGTCTGGAAAAGTAGGAAGGGGTCAGGCTGTATAGACTTGAAATGGTAAATCCAAAGGTTGATATTTGATCCTAATGGTAACAGGAAATCACTGAATATGGGGCAGGATGATGTGGTCAGACTTCTACCTTTTGGAAAATAATTTTGTTATCTATGTAGTATGAACTGGAGTGGGAAAATACTTGAAGCAGAGAACAATTAGGAAGCTATTGATGTTGTTTAGATGGGAGGTGATAATGGTCTGCACTAAGGTAATTTCTCTTTGGGTGGAGAGGACATGGATGCAAGAGATGTGGAGGTGAAAATACAAGATTTGGCAATTGGATGTGTTAATGTGAGTGAAACGAAGAAATTGAGGAAGATACCATAGTTGCAAACCTGGTGACTGGAATGATGGCAGGTTTCTCAACAGAAATAGGGAAGTCCATGAGATGGGTATATTTAAGGGGAAGAGTTCTATTCTGACCATATTGAATCTGAGATATCTTTGTGACATCTACTTCAAAACATCTAATAGGCAGTTGGTAATGCAGAGCTGAATCTGAAGAGACTAGGGTTGGATACAGAAAACTGGTAGTCATATAAACAGAAATGCTAATTGAACCTACGATCACTGACAAAGTCATTTAATGAAAGAGTATATAGAAAGAAGGGTAGAGGGCCCAGGATGTGACAATGGATGATCTTCTAGTAAATGACTGTAGGGGGAAATTAGAAGGGAAGAAAAGGAGGGAGAGAGTCAGAGAGAGAGAGAGACAGAGAAAGACAGAGACAAAGAGAGACAGAGAGAGACAGAAATACTCACTGATAGGATGTAGTAATTGCTATATAAGAGTAAAACAAACAACTTAGTGCCATCACATCCAGAACGTGAAGGGTAACAGTAATATAAGCATGCTAATTACAAATCTTAGATTAACCAGTATTTTTTGATTGATAGAAAGGGAAGAGCTATCCTAAAAGTATATCCACATACATGAGTAACAAAAAAATAAAGAAGTAGAAAGGAAAAGATGAACATTCCCCATACTTCATTCTTGACTTCCTCTGCTATTGTCTGTTGGGTAACCTACTTTCTGACCTTTGTCATGTACATAGCAAAGAGTAATGGTTTCCTAAGAAGTCTGTCAAAAATTAATAGAAAATTGTTCAGGGTTCTTTTAAAGAGGAAATCCTACTCTATCTATAATTTTCAGACATATAGATGATTACAGAAAGTGCTGAAATTTAAAAGCATTTTATTTTATTAAAAAGTATTTTATTGAGTGCATTTAAGTTCAAAAGTTATAAAAGCTGTTAAGTTGAGTTATAAATGGTGCCCCAAAAAAGAGCAGGATATAATAAAAAGAATACTAAACTTGCAGTCTGGTTATGTAGGGGGTTGAGTTATGGCTCCAATGCTTACTGGTTGTGTGGCCATGGACAAATCTCATCTATAAGCATCAATTTCTTCATCTTAAAATAAGAGTAATAATGCTTTCAGTATCTGTTAGGAGAGTTGGGCACGCAAAAGTAGAAAAAGCAACAAGATATAGTATGGGAAAAAACCAGTGATTTTTGAGCATGGGCCCTGAATTCAAATCTGCTCGGCTACTTACTATCCATGTGACCCTGGACAAATCTCTTCCCCTTCTGGGTCTCAGTTTCTGAATCTGCAAAATGAGGAAGTTGAATAGATACCTGCAGGATTTCTTATAGCTCTAAATTCCTACGCCTGCTGACAACCAAAGTGCCAATGAAGTTCCAGGGAAAGTCATGAAAAAGCCTAGTACATAGTGTGTCCTCTCTTGCTGCTACACGAATTATACTAGATGGTCAGGGGACACTGATTTACTGCATAACTAAAGAAGAACAAATGAATTCTCAGGACTGAATTTGATGCAGACATAATACTGGAATAACTAACCATTATTTTACTTTCTGGTAGGCAACTGAGTAGCAATAGAGATCATTCTAAACAGATTATATAACTCTTTTGGCTCTTTATGGAGAGACTTATTCAACCTCCATTTTTTTTTTGTTTTGGTCATTACTTACCCAACTGTTCCTATTATCATTTAGTACAACTGACAATGAGCTGAACACCAAATACAGTAAGAAAATTGCTTCTAGCTTACCAAAATATGTATTTAATGAAGAATGATCATCTTACATATAAGTACATTTTATTTGGAGGGAAAAAATAAAATAATAATGAATTTATTTCGGCTCTGATAAAAAAATACTATGTACGTACATGGTGATATTATTTTTATACTTCTAAACAACTGAATGACAAAGGTCAACTATAAATGTCATTTCTATTGTAAGAGTTAGGTTAACAGGGTCAACTGACTTGTAGAGTGTTGATAGCTAGGTGGCTATGTGGATAGAGTGCTGGGCCTGAAATTAGGAAGATTCATCTGCATGAGTTCAAATCCGGCCTCAAGTACTTACTAGCTGTGTGACCCTGGGCAAGTCACTTAAACTTTTAGCCTCGTTTTTGAAAAATGAGCTGGAGAAAGAAATGGCAAACCACTCTAGTATCTTTGTCAAGAAAACCCCAAAAGGGTCATGAAAAGTCAGACACAAGTGAAATGACACAGCAATAAAATATAGAGCTCTTGAGTTCTGAACCCATTGAACAATGAATGTAATATAATTTAATTCAATTGAACTCAATATCCAGAACTTTTATGTGTAAAACAGTATAATAGTTGTAAGAGAAGATACATAAATTAATGAGAACTCTTGCCCTCTTGGAGCTTATAATTTATACTCTAAAATATATATGCTTATTTTCAGACAAATGTAAGTGAAGGGGAATTTTAAAAAATGTAAATGAAGAACAGAAGCCCTCATTGTAGTAGGTTATCCTTTCCTTACAGAAGACTAATTTTCTTTATATAACTTTCATCCTTTCAGTAAATATATATACATATGTGTATATACACACACGCATATATACACACATATATACACCTAAACAAATATTACAAACTCACCTAGAAGGGTCTGTTTATCTTGTGTGGAGTCAGGTTCTGCAGAACATCTGCAAGATCGAAGAACTATCACCCCTCCAAGTACACCCTCTTCACTGGCTAGGAAAGGTGAACCTATAGAAAATTGAGAAGTGGGTTATTTTTCAATGGATATTCTTTACACTCCTTGACCTTCCAATTTTTCGTTTTAACTTTGGTTACTAAGACAGAAACAACAACCAAGAAAGATATGTATTTTCTGATAACTACTGTTTTTTGTTTCAGGGTAACTAACCTTGTATGGATTGCTCAGGCAAACTTGGGCCCTCTCACTGTCAGTCTGGCAATGACAGTATTAGGCTCTGCCAAGAAGACTTAAGTGAGAGGTTAAGTGTGCATTACTGAATTCAGACTAGAACTGGAAACACCACGAGATTAAAGGACATAAAAACCAATGTATAAAAAACAAACAGAATGATTCCCTTTGATCATTTCTTAAGGATCACTTTATTGTCAAAATTATACCAAAAGCTCTGATTTACTACCTTAGGTTTAGTTTTAAATAAACAATTACAAATAAAAAAAAATGTTCCCAATAGCTTGCTTGAATAAGGGAGAAACTGTGTTCTTAATTTTGAGAGCCTGGTGGAAATGGATGGACTTCCTTGAGATCTCACTCATGAACACTGTGGTCATTTCAAAAGCATTTATATTTAAACCCCATATTTTTCTTTGCCAAGGACATCTTCTTAGAACATTTGGCAAAGAAGATGAATGAAACAAATGAAAAAATGAAAAGAACTATAACCGAATACAGTTATAAAATTGTACTTTGGCATAATACAGACTATGATTAATTCACAAATCAACAAATATTAATAATTACTAAATTTCAATTTCATTTTTTAAATAATCAAACTTATAAAATGCATTAAGTATTAAAATTATGAATATACACTTTAATCCTTCACTGATGATACAGAAGGTGATGACAAAAAAACATTCTACAATGCTTCAAGATTAGTACTTTGACTGACAATAGTTATTTTATTGAAGGTATATGGAAAAGCAAGTAACAAACAGTTGAGATTAATGAAAAGAAAGATAAACTAGTCATTATTTCCATGCAGACTTTTTCCAAGTTATATACATTAAATAACCTCAATCTAAAAATAATGAATATTTCTTAGTTTTTCAGGAATAAAGTAATTACGTTAAAATAAAAAGCCAGAATAAAATGAATTAAAAACAAATAACCCTAAAAAATGAGTTTTTGCCAATTATAGAAGGGAATGCACACACAAACGTACACAGACATAAACACAATGAGGTAGCATGGCACAAAGGAGAGATGGTGTAATAGTAATGGGAATGTGAAGATCTTCCCTGCCCCTTAATAAGCCTAGAGGAATTTGAAGACCTTCCCTGTTTTGAAAATAAACTCTGCCCCCTAAAAGGCTGAATGTAATAATATGGAGCCTGTGGTGGGAGGAGTTTGCTGAAGGGCAGAGCAGAGCCCACAGGAAACTGGGAGTCAGTCAGAAAGATGGCAGGAAAGAGAGAGGACATTTGGGAAGGAGTTAGTCAGGTTTGTGAGGATAATATTGATCTTGTATTGATTTGTGGGAAGGCTAAAGGATGGTGTGGCTCTCTGCCGTGTTGTGGTGCATTAATTTCTATGTTGCTATGATGGATTCGGTTTCCTGATGTTGGGATTTGGTTTTCTGGCATCTGAATAAATGTTTTGCTTCTGTCCTCTATATGGAGAGTTTGTTATATTTTGTGATCGAGCACCATGTGAGAATATTTATAGCCACAATCGGTATATTTATCATGATTGTGGATGCTGTAAATAATGTATTGGCAGTACAGACAGCTGGCCTCATATCAAAGAAGATCAAATGACACTGAGAAAATTACATAACCTCTCAGTCAGCTGTGTCAAACTCAAATAGAAAAAGGATCTTTTCTGACTGCATATTGATTTGGAAAAAAAATCAACATTATCTATGTTGTAATGTTTTATTAATTTTATTAAACATTTCCCAATTACATTTTAATATAGTTTGGGCTGCAATTACAGGTGCCTTGCAGCCAGAGTGTAAGAGGTGGTTTGACAGTTCTGCTCTGGACAGCACTCTAGGATGGGGTTTCTTATCTTGGAGTATATGAATTTTCTCAAAAAAAAAATTCTGACTATATTTTAATATGATTAGTTATCTTTGTAATCCTATGCATTTTATTTTATGCATCTAAATCATTATTTTGAGAAGGGTTCTACAGGCTTCCTAAGGTTGCCAAAGGGCACTGAAACCATTAAGAACCACTACCCTAAGTGTCCAAGGTATAGAGAAGGTATCAACCTGCATACACAGAAGGAGTTCCCTCACCTGAAGCTCTCTGTATCAATGAAATCACAAGTTTATTTCCTAACCTTTTATATAAAACACACACACTGCATGTGTGCAATTGAAAGGATCATTTGCCACAGAATAAAATGTTGGAATAATCCATTTACAAATAACATTTCTATAATTAAAGTCTAACTATGATACCTTAATACCATAATAGATTTTCGTTGTTGTTGTTGTTACAAATTTCTGAACAGAAACACTGGGGACAGTGTGTTGAAATTTATCTTCTATTATATGCCCCAACTTTTAATAATGTTAGCTTAAATAATTAATCTTTTTTTGAAATTAAGTTTTGCTTTATTTTCAGTCCCAAATTCTTTCTTTCCCTCTATTCCTCCTCCAACCATTGAGAAGGAAAGAAAAACAAAACCTATTATAAATATGTGTGCACGCAAAACAAATTTCCACATTAGGAAGGAAGAAAGGAAGGAAGGGAGAAAAAACACAATATATTTTATATCAGCTCTGATGGGAAGTAGACAGTATGTTTCATAATGAATCCTTTGGTACTGTGGGTTGGTGTAAAGCCATGCACAAGTAGCTTTCCAGAGGACTGCTGCTGTGAACAGCTTTCAAGGTTCTGGTTACACAGTGTAGTGGACTCTTGATTTATTCAATAACAAATCTGTGCAAAACATTCACATAAAATCAAAATACAGTATTCACCATGTCACAACTCAATAACTTATCACTAAAATGGCCACATAGTTTTCAACAAGTGGTCACATCGTTTTCAACAAAGTACAACCATTTAATAACTCAATCATTTAATCATCCTTAAGGAGGCAAGCTTCCTTAAGGGTCATAAAGTATAAAAGCCAAAGTTCTTCACCCATGGGGTGCAATTAAGTTACAACTTCAACAGTCACTACTCAGTATCCTCTTAAGGAGTAGTGGAAAATACAAAAGCCATCCACCCTTAGGTCACAAGGAAGTTACAATTTCATCAGTCACTACTCAGTATCCTATTTCATCAGTCACTACTCAGACAATTCCATCAGTCACTACTCAGTAGCCATGGAGAGGTCTTTTCATCTTGACTCAGGGTAGGCTTTCAGCTTCCATGGTTCTTCTTCCATGGTCCCAGCTCCCACCCAAATTTAACCAACTGCCACCTGAGTTCAAAGGCAGACAACTCCCATCTCCTTGTCCAGCTCTCTGTGCAGTTCCTGCTCCACATTGGGTGTCACAGTGTCCAGTCAATCTCAAATCCTTCACAGTCTCTGTTCCTGGGAAGACAAAGCTTAACAAAGCCACAAGAACATTCATACACATTAACAGAGTCACAACAGACCAACAGATTTTATAGTGACTCACATCACCTAAAGAGAGACAGAGAGAGAGACAGAGAGAGAGAGAGACAGAGACAGAGACAGAGACAGAGACAGAGACAGAGAGAGAGAGAGAGAGAGAGAGAGAGAGAGAGAGAGAGAGAGAGAGACATGAAAAAGAATGGGAGCAGGAGTCTGAAAGACACAGACATAGAGACAGAAACCAAGAGAAAGAGAGAGACAGGAAAAGCAGGGAAGAAGGGCACAAAGACCAAGAGAGGTCACGGTTATCACACAGTGATCGAGGATCAGATGGAAAATCAAATAGAGATAATAGGAATGTAGAGAAAAAAAAACAAGATAAACCTAAAAATGAAGACCATGAAAAGGACAAAGAACAGGAGAAAAGTAGGCATAGTGAAAAGGACAGGGACAGATACCACAAAGATAGGGACCACACTGACAGAGCTAAAAGAAAAAGGTAAAAGATGCAGGCTATTTGAAAATCGCATTTAAATACCTGTTGTATGGTTCATCTTAAAATTTTGTAAGAATGCCTGCTAGCATTGTGCCATCTTTTTAAAATTCAGTGTTGGTGTTTTGCAGAAATGTCTGTGTTTTGGTACAAAGCTCTACATACCAATGCTTGTCATCCTTTACATCATACCAACTGTTCCTAGGTGTAGGAGTTTAACATTTTTCAAAAGTTTTACATTGCTGTATATTCAAAGATCTCTTTTATTAATATGCAATAAAGGCTTAGAAATTTTAGTTTTCTTCCATAATTGGTAAATTTGGTTATATATGGAATATACTGCCTCATATAAATGTCCTTTAAGATGATTAATTCTTTAGGGCAAAGTTCACTGTAAGTTTGTTTTAAAATTGCACTGTTTTTAAAGGAAGATTGTAGAGGAGTTTAAAAATCCATATAAAAATAGCCAATATTAATAGCTGTATAAAAATGGTCTAAATGCTTCTTTTTCTTACAAATATGACTAGGTTTTGTGTGTGTGTGTGTGTGTGTGTGTGTGTATTAGAAACGAGTGCTTTATCAGAGAAACTTACTGCAAAGATTTCCTCCCCAGTTTTCTGTTCTTCTTAATTTTAGCTACATTGAAGGTTTATCTTCAGTGCAAAAACTTTTTATTTTTATGTAATCAAAATTATCTATTTTATCTCCTGTGAACCTCTCTATGTTGTCTGGTCATGAACTCTTCCCTTATCCATAGATCTTACAGGTTATTTCCTTGATGTCCACTAATTTGTTTGTGATGCCATCCTTTATGTCTAAATCATGTACCTGTTTTGACCTTACCTTGGGATATAAATTGAGATATTGGTGTATACCTAGTTTCTTCCAGGCTATTTCTAATTTTCCCAAGTTTTTGTTAAATAGTGAGTTCTTGCCTCTATAACTGGGATCTTTGGGTTGATCAAATATTGGGTACTTATTTGCTTTTGTATACTATGTATATGGCATAGATTACTGTATGCTAGTTGCCAGAATAACACAAGTTTTGGCAATTTCCTAGCAAACTTGAAAGGCTTCAGGTATGGGTTTAATAACAGATTATATGTCTATCACACAAAGACAAGCCTAGTTGGTTGGGAAACATTCAGAGCAAAGTTCAGAGGGGTTGACAATTATTCTCCAGTTAATTTTTCAACTATAGTCCTTTTCCAGCAAATGACAGCCCTTCAAATATTTAAAGATAATTATCATTTTCAATCTAAGTCTTTTCTTTGTGATAAGTATCCTCAATTCATTCACCTTATTCTCTCCCCTGATTAGTTTCCAATTCCTTTAACTTTCTAGTTCTCTTGCCTCTGAAACAAACAAACACACAAACAATCTCTGAATATCAGGATTCAGGAAATAGAAGAAAACTGCCCATACTTCCAAACACTGAAAACACAGCACTAACTGAAATAATCTATAGATTGCTTAAAGAAACAAATCTATGAGTCAAACACCAATGTTCCAGTTAAATTTAACTTATCTGACAATAAATAGCATTTTCTGCAAATGACCAAGAGAAAGTCCTTCATAATATAAAGGAAATTCAAACCTACAAGGCTGTTCTGCATTCACTTGACACCAGAGAAGTGAATGGAACAATATAAGGAATGGAACAATTCCCTCAGGAGAAAGGGAATCAGAGCACCTTGGAGGCAAATGGCATCCTGAAGGTTAGAAGGACATGGACCCAGAGATGAGATTAAATAGCAATCAATTACAGGATACCCTATACCACAAAAAGCAAAGGAGTTCATGATGCAATTCAAAATGATGTGCTCAGCAAATGTGAGTCTAGCCATGTTCAAAATAAGAGAAGCATTTGTGATATTTTTGCACACCAACACACAGATACACACCCACGAAAATGAGCAGAATATATGACTTGCCAACACCCTTAAAAACAGAAACACAAGAAAGGAAGCAATACAATTTCCAAGGAAAGAATAAGTAATAAATCATCTCTTCTTAAGAGGTTATTTTTATTATTCACAAATAGAAAGACTGACCTAATGTGATTAAAAAAAAAAGAGGGATCTAACCCAATCCAATAAACATTTATTAAGCACCTACTATGACCCAGGCACTATGATAAGTGCTGGTGATATAATTAATAAAAAAAAAAAACAGTTTCTGCCCTTAAGGCCCTTAAAATCTAAAGAGATAACACAGAGAAAGTGGGAGGGGTGCAAGGAGATACCTGGTGTGAGGGCATCTTGTTCTGTGGAGTTGAAACCAGGTAGGGTAGCAAATGCAAAGTAGAGTGAGTTGAGTTCAGTTTCTGTCCTCCTATAAAGGAAGACATTGGGAGGAGTTTGGTACTTCACTGTCTAACCTTCCATTCATAGGGGAGAGGAGGCTAATGGATGTAGTGTTAATCAGGGCTTGAGTTAGCAGCATGGTGGTGAGTTTAGAAGTAATTAACTTATTCTGGGATGGGTAGCTTGTTCTGTGGAGTTGAAAACAGTCAGAGTAGCAGATGCAAAGTGGGGTGGGGTCATTAAGAATATATATATTTTTAGAGTAAAGTGATAAGACTATACTATAAAATAGTGATTACCAAAAGCATCTAGTACTGGTTAAAAAATAGAAAAGTAGACTAATGGGACAAACCAGGTAAGGGAGAATGAGAAGTAATGGAACACAATAGCTTAGCATTATATAAAACTAAAAACATAAGTTAACAAACTTCCTATTTGTTAAGTACTTCTGGGAACACTAAAAAGCAGTGTGGCAGAAATTAGGCTTAGACCAACATCTAATATCACACTTGACAATAAATGAAAAATAGATATGAAGCCTGAAAAGTAAAGATTGTAGCATTAAAAAAAAAACAACCAGAAAATGAGCAGATCATCTACTTTCACAACTATGGGTAGATGAATTCTTTTTTTTTTTCTTTTTGGAGGGAAAAGGCAGAGCAATTGGGGTTAAGCGACTTGCTCAAGGTCACATGGCTAGTAAGTGTTAAGTGTCTGAGGCCGGATTTGAACTCAGGTTCTCCTGACTCCAGTGCCAGTGCTCCATTCACTGTGCCACCTAGCTGCCCCAGCAGATGAATTCTTAATTTAAAAAAAGCAACAGTAACAATTACCAAACGTAAAATGTTCATTTTGATAACATGAAACTGAAAAGTTTTTGGTTCAGTAAAATGAACAGATTTAAGATAAGAAGGAAAACAGCTTTTGTGTGGCAAAACCCTTGTATTAAATATCTCTAATAATGGTTTAAGATACAATATATATAGACAACTAACAGAAATGCATGAGACTAAAACCCATTATTTGATCAAGAAATAGTCAAAGGATATGAACAAACACTCCTCAAAGAGAAGAAGTGCAATCTGAAGAATTACAATCTATTTCTCACCATGTAAAAAATTCTCCAAATCATAAATAAAAGAAATGGACATCTATATAACCTTGAAGTTTCACTTCATACCCAGCACATAGGCAAAGTTGACAAAAAATGAGAATAATCAGTGTTGGTTGTAAAGGGACAGACACACTAATGCACTATCGCTAGAACTGTGAAATAATACAATTCTGGAAAGCAATTTCAATGAAATTGCTAAAATGTCAATATCCTTTGTCCCAAAGTTCCCACTGTTAGGCACATACTTTAAGGAGGTCACTGACTTCCCTTTAATTCCTCCTCCAAAAAAAGGTTATAAATTATAGCAGCACTTTTTATATTAGCACAGAACTGGAAACAAAGTAGATGCCCATAGTAAAATAAATTGTGGTAGATGAATATAATGGAATTTTACCCTAGGCTGAAACCCCCACCCATGGATCAATTAGGAGAGGGAAGGGTAAAAGTTATGCTAAAATTCCTGCTTACAGATCAATGGAAGGGAAGGGAAGGGTAAAGGTATTGCTTACAGGTCAATTAAGGGAATGGAAGGCGGGGTTATGCTCAACATTCCCTACTTTTCTTTGTAGGTATGTCAAACCTTTGACATGACTGGGGCCACATCATCTAGGTTATCCAATTCCATTCCCAAAGGATGGTAGAGGGGGTCCCTGACAATCAGCATTTAACAGTTAATAGGGACTTCTTATAATCAAGGCTATAGACTTAAGGAAGAGGAGGGGGCCACATTTTCCCATTGATCCTCTAGTTGAATTTCTCCAATATAAAGGTTAGGTTTTCTAGCCATGCAAGACTAGGTTCAAACAAATAGTTCAGTTTTCTTAGACACACAGGGCTAGGCTCAGTTAATACAATGAGGTTTTTCTCACAATTTTTCAAAATGACATAATTATGTTGTCAGGTACATGTCACCAAGATAACCAAGACAACTTATATACAAACTATACAAGAATCATAATTAATGTACAATTCCTTGTATCCAAATGACCTATTTCATTTAAGCAACACTTTTAAATCCCAGATGCCTCATGTAGTTACAGAATTTAAAAAGGAGTTTTGTTTCTCCAGTTCAGATCTAGAGATGACCAGATAATTTTGACTTAATATAAATTAGTACAATTACTTAAGATTAGTGCCATATTTTGAAACTACAAAGAATTTTCAGTTTATTTATTCTTTGCTATTTCTACCTTTCCTAAATCCTTATACCTGGTATAGGAGTCCTTTAAAATACGAAAAACCTTTTTAAAAAATTGATTTCATCTGCCCTTTGTAAAATTATCAGACAGGTGCATTAACAAATTAACATTAGCTTCACCCTTACCACTATCTTATACAATCCTTGTGCTAAAATCCAAAATCCATACCTCTGCTCTTATTCCCAAACATGCTCAAATCATGAATTCACAGAATAGGAAATTTTTAAAACCAATTTTATGCATCTGTATTTAATCCTAGTTTTCATCTAGCCTGATCCTGTTGCTCTCCTCAAACTTCACTATCCTGGTCAATCAGGCATCTATTTCATTACTTTTTGCCTTATTACTAATCATCTTCTTTGAGGGATCTTATCTCTATATTTATTCATTTATTTGGCCCTGAATATTACTTCTCAGTGAATTTGCTATAGAATAAAAGAGGGACAATGTCATAACTCTTGCCAGAAGGAAAACTTCCTTAGCCTTGTTTGATTCCAGGCATGAGTCATCTCAGCTAGTCATTCAGGTAGTCACCAGGTGCTGAAAGAAAGGCTTAGGCATAAATAGGTGGGAGGTTTCCTTTTCAAAAAGAAAAGGCACAATTGGGAAAGTTAGAGAGATCCCACCTGGGCAGTGTCCAAGGTTGTCCCCAAACTTTTCCAAGCACAGACATCCACCTTGGACAGTTTGCAGCCTTCAGCCTCTGCCATCCCATTATCAGCTTTTATGATGACTCCTGTAATCAAGGCTTAGAAGAATAGTAAAATTTACAGTCCCTCAAATTATTAAATAGCAAATAAATATGGACTAGTGTCCTTCAGACAGGGCCATCTAAAATTTGATTGAGCTATTAATTACAAACTCAAGTTACAAATCTTTCTGCCTTCCCAAAACTTCCTCATGCTCTCTCAACATACTTCTAAAACTGATAACAACAATCTGGAAACAGGAGGGGCTGGAAAAACCCCATTTGTCCCCTAACCTTATCTGCTTTGTTCAGCTTTATCATAAATAGACTTTAGAGACAGTTTGAATTAACCTGGTGTTAAAAATGGTATCTTTCTTTTCTCTCAACTAAAGTAAATCTGATTAACCTAAATATCAGGTACTCAAGTACCCCATCATTCCAAGCACCCAATCATTCCCCCCTTTAAACAGCTGGGACCCAAAATAATTTGGGTATATCTGTAGGTTTTACCAAGCTTAGAAGGGGATTCACAGGGTCTTTTCTTCACATAATTATCAATAAGTAGTTTTTCCCAAGCATGCTATTGTAAATATTTGATTTATGAATTGAAACTTAAAAAGAAAAACTTAAAAGTGTATGATTTCTTAAATTACAACATTTCAGAATATCATAACTGATACTCTGACATGGTCAGAGTACTTCATCCACCATCATTTTCTTGTTCCTCTGACAGTATAATTCTTAATTTAACAGCATTTAGAATATGAGAAACTGCTTCTATTATAACATTCATAATACCAATGTTTACCAGTAACAATATCAGAAACAATTATGATGTACCTAAATTTAAACTTCAAACCAAAATCAAGTAATTACCAATCTCGTGATCTTAATTTAGTAATTTCCAAATTGCTTTGCACAGAAAATCATTCATCTCATAACCATTGACACAAACCTCACACCTAAGAAAGGTTCCACTTAAGGTTGACAAACATAATAATTATAAAATAAACTTTCAAATATGGAAATTTCCCAAAACTAATTTGGCGTAAACATGCTCCTAATATACATTTCCCAAGATATTGTATATTCACATATATCCAAGTCAACAAACACATACATCTATATCCTTAGATGACTCAACAGCTTCAGAATAGTAATAAGAAAATTGTTTTTAACATCAGAGTTCATAATTTTTCCAAATTACATAATTTAGCCAAAATTTTAAATGAAATATCAACATTATTATTGCCGTTTGTAACCCAAATATAAGTTTTAAATGAACAAATTTTATAACATAAAAACCCAATACACATGCAATACGAAATTCAGATTTTTTTTTTAAATAGCTATAATTCCTACTTCAAAAATGTTTCTTAAATTCACTTGGCTAGAAACACAATCCAGTCTCAGAAGGATGGTAACAAAATAACAATGAACATCAAATAACTTATACAATAATTGACTTTATCAATTCTGGCATGGATTCAAAGTTAGAGAGCTACTAACATATGCCAGTCGTATTTTACAATCAAGTGTTTCACAAATGCTATTAATTTTCCTTTTACATATTCAAGGAACAAGTCAAGCTGAGATAGTAAAAAAAAACTTCTTTCTTTTAAGCAATCCCAATATTCTATTTCCAATTTCTTAATGATTAATTCTCAGAATTTGCGAAGATATTTTGTAAAGAAATTGTAAATTTCCCAAATTAAAAATTTCAAATTATTACAACAGGGAGAATTTTGGTGGACCTTTTGAAAGTGAATTTTGAATCTGCCAATCTCAAAGCTCCACACTTAATTGGCTTTAATTGGTCAGGCAGGAGATCCAGCCTGCCTGCTTCTCTGATCAGAGGGGAGGGATTCCCAAAGAGGGGCCCACCTCCCCACCTTCCCAATGCTCACAAGGAGGGGAAGGACCAGCACAGTAAAAAGTTTTGCCCCTCCCCACCTTTGAGTTTTTGGAGGACTCTGGAGAGTTTCTGTCCCGGAGGCATTCATTTTTCCAGTGGCCTAACAGTATGCGCATTGGTCCCTTGCAAGAGGGGTGTGGGTACACATGGTGTAGCACCCACTTGGGTACCCCGTTTGGGAGTCTGAGGTGCAAGGACCCAGGCAAACTTCTTGTCTGCTTTATCAGAGGGGCTGTCCCTGTTGTCATAAACTTTTTGGGCAATTTCTACCAGCTGGGATATAATCATGCCCTCAAAACCCTCCTGTTCCTGGAGTTTATTCCCTGAGTGAAGGATGGCTGAAGCAGCAGAGGGTTCTTCTGGGGGCTGATAACTTGCCCCAGTCCGGGTGGGGGGGGGGGGGAAAGGGGACCCGGGGGGGTTGGGGGCCCCAGGAGTCAGGAGAGGAGGCGGAGGGAGGGGACAGAAGGTTGTAAGGGGGTGGGAAATCAGGCTCCTAGCTATGATCCTGTAGGATTTTTGCAGGAGATTTTGTCTAGGAGTGTCCGAGAGCGGGAGGGCCACAAGGATTCGGATGGATGCCCCTTTGGAAAAAAACAGTTCCTAAGCCAGGAAGGGGGATAAGTGATGACATCTACTCAGACATCAATATAAGGGAACTGATCTGAATGTCCTGGATTCCCTGTGACCACCGGCCACTCTGATTGGATAATTTGCTTGTTGAAACTTCCCTGAGGGGGCCAGCCCACCCCAAACACGGGCTACTCATTCATGCAATAAGAAATGAGTTTCCTCTTCTTCAAGGGGACCCCATTATCTGCCCCGTCCTGATAGGCTACTCTAAAATGGCTTAGTATGCAACCCAGAGGAGTTTTTGATGTACTGGCTGAACCTCCCATGTTCTAGGACGAAAAGACAAACAGTGTAGTCTTATAAACAAATACGTCTTCCTACTGGAAATCAGAAAATCTCCCTTGGGGGTGCTCCTCTGTTAGCCACTCGAATACCTGCTTTGCAAAATAAAAACGGGGAGGCTTTAAGCAAATGAGCTCAAGACAAAACTTCCCGAGGACGCATACCGACAAACAATAGTCCCCAGCTGCTTGTTTGCCCCTGCAGATTCTGAACAGGAAGCAAATGAGCTCAAGCTAGCGCAGGACACACAGAAAACATACAAACATCAACCAGAATACTGACGATTGAGAGGCTTTGGCGTCCCAAAGCTTCGCTGGGGAGGAGATGAAACATGGTTATGTCTAGCCCTGCCCCCTCCAGAACAGAACCAGAACAGATTTTTACTCACCCCCAAACTGGAGGTCCTAGATCCATGAAAGACCGAATGAGGTGCAAGTCGAAGTTGGGAGGCAGATACGATCTTTCCCTCCTTGAGACCTGGGGCCCTGGACCGTCATCAGGGGTTAGCCCCTCTAGGGATCAGAGCGAGCATATGCCTACCTCCCCAGGCAGAGAACTATTCTTATTCGGGGATCTTTGCGGTGCCATGGAACACTGCAGATCTCTCTGGGCCCTCTGATTATGTTGGGCATAATAGAGCGAGACATAAGATCCCCAAGATTAAAATTGGAAGTGGATTTTAATATCTCGGGACTGCCAGGGTCACATACCCAAATCAGACAGTAAATTGGCATGAACAGTATGCCAGTTTTTAAAGAGATTACAATAGTCAGGTTACGTAAGCTGAAACCACAATCAGTGATTGGTCAGTGTATATTTGAATTTTCCAGAGTTTTCCTAGGCTGAGGTACAGGGAACCCAGAATGGGTGGAGATGGGGAACACCTGGTAAGGAACAGGGAAGAATGGAGCAGGGATTTTACCCTAGGCTGAAACCCCCACCCACGGATCAATTAGGAGAGGGTAGGTAAAAGTTATGCTAAAATACCTACTTACAGATCAGTGGAAGGGAAGGGAAAGGTAAAGGTATTGCTTACAGGTCAATTAAGGGAATGGAAGGTGGGGTTGTGCTCAACAGAAGGAACCTTAAAGGCCATATAATTAAATCTTCCCATTTTACAAATGAAGAAACTGAGGCCCAGGGAAGTTAAGTGCCTTGCCAAGATCACAGATGCAGTAACATCAGCAGTGGGATTTTAGCTTTTCTCAAATTCACCTTAGCCACAGTCAAATATGATAATGCTGTTGATCTTGTCATCACCTGAAAGGGCTCCACTTCCATGTTCATGAACTCTGAAATTCTTTATCTTGTTATAGTATTTTATAATTCCATTTCCCCATCTGCCATACAATGCCATTCTTCTTCCACACCGAAACCTTCAATTCCTCCACCTTTCAGTTCTTTACCAGGCCATCACTCGGCTTCTAGGTATATTCTCCCTCACCACAGCATCCATTCCATACCTTTTTGTTCTCTCCTCCAATCTCCCAGGGCATCACTGCCATCACCACCCTCTCAACTAAGGACTTTGTGCTCTATACTTCACTGGAAAACTTCACTGGGAAACTTCACTGGGAGTTCCTTCTTTCCTCCTTCTCTCAATCACATATGCTTCTTCCCAACTATCTTCTCCTTCTTCTCTGTCTCATGTGAAGAATTGGTACTTTCCTTGCCAAGGCAGGTGCCTCTACATGCACATGTGATCCCATTCTACCCCATCTCCAACAATGGATTACCTCCTCTATCATCCCTAATCTATCACTCATCTTCATTCTCTCACTGTCTACTGGCTGTATCCCCGTTGCCTACAATAGACCCAGGTCCTTCCCTGCTAGCTATTATCCTATACCTCTTTTCCCTGTAGTTGCTAAATTTGAGAAAGCCATCACCAGTCCATGCCTCTACTTCATTTCCTTTTATTCTCTTTTAAACTCTCTGTATTCTGGCTTCTGAGCTAATCATTCAATTAAAACTGCTCTCTCTAAAGTTAACTAATGATCTCTTAGTAGCCAAATGTAATAGCTTTTCCTCAGTCCTCAGCCTTCTTGATATGTCCACAACTGTTGGTCACCCTCTTTTCCTGAATAACTCTCTTCATTCTAGGTTATTTTTATACGACTCTCTTGATTCTTTGCTATCTAACTGCTTCTTTTGCTATATCTCTGCCCAGGTCATGTCCACTATCACATTCCTTCCAAGTCTTCTCTGATCTAGACAAAATACTCTCAGCTCCTTTAACTGATGGCACTGACTTGAAGATTTTCAACAACTTGGTTGCCCTTTTCTGATGCTCTGCAGTTTATCAATAGCTTTCCTGACTATGGATTCCCCAAACTGAAGACAGTGTTCAGGATGTGTCCTGAATAGTACATAATGCAGCAGAATTATCAGCTCCTTATTCACAGAAGAGTTCCAAATCTGAATCTTTTTGGCTTTTACTTCACACTTCAAACTCATACTAAACTTGCAGTAACTAAGACGCTTGGAAAATTTTCTGACAAATTTGTGTCTAGCTATGTCTCCTCGATCCTGCACTTGTTAAGTTCACTTTTCAACAAGTATAAGACTATCTTTCATCATTATTAAATATCATTTTATTAGATTTAGCACAATGATCTAGCCTATCAGGGTGGTTTAGGATTCCTATTCTGTTATTAAAGATTAATATAGGTTTGTGTCATCAACAAATTTAATAAGTATACCATCTATATCCTTTTCCAAGTTATTGATTTTTTAAAAAATTAATAGCACAAGGCCAAGTACAGATTCCTGTGGTACTTCACTGGAGACTTCTTTCTAAACTGGTGAGTCTGGCCATTTTAACAATTTTAAATATATCTCATTACACTACCACCTAATCTGCATCTTTCCTTACTTCCTTCAAGAACATCAAAAGATACTTTATAAAATGCTTCAATATACTTCATAAAATGCTTCAATAAAATCTAGTTGTTGTTCACTCATCTCAGTTGTATCCAACTCTTCATGACTCTACCTGTGGTTTTCTTGGCAAAGATACTGGAATGGCTTGCCATTTCCTTCTCCAATTCATTTTACAGATGGGGAAACTGAGGTAAACAGGGTTAAGTGACTTGCCCAAGGTCATACAGCTAATAAATATCTAAAGTTTAATTTGGACTCAGGTCTTCCTGACTTCAGGCCTGGTGTTCTATCCACTATGTCACCTAGCTGCCCAAAATCTAGTTAAACCATATCCATAGCATTCTCATAACCTATCACTTTGGTAACTGTCAAAAAAATGAAATGAGGTTACAATCTGGTATGAACATCCTTGCCAAAGAACTTGCTGTCCTACATATTACAACAATGTCTCATAATTTATGAGTGATTGAGGAAAAACTATGTATTCTGTTATGAATGGGCATAAATATACAGCTAAATGGCAGTTAATGGTGCATTGGATAGAGCACTGGGTCTGAAGTTTAGAAGACCTGAGTTCAAATTTGGATTTAAGACACTTATTACCTGTGTGACCCTGGGCAAGTCACTTAAACCCTATTTGCTCCAATTCCTCATCTGTAAAATAGAGACATTCTAGAGAAAAAAAATGGCAAACCAGTTCAGTATCTTTGCCAAGAAAACCCCAAATGGGGTCACAAAGAGTCAGACACAACTGAACAACAATAATAAACACACACAAACACACACATATGTATATTCTTCTAGAATGAAGGGATGTATTGCTAGGAGCATCAAATAAAGTGCCACATTGCCTTATTTCCACATCAGAAGAAAAGGAATAAATTTTAAGCTCAGAAATGATGGCACTATCTATAGTGTCTGGCATATAGTTAAGTATTCAAAAATATTTTATGTATATAAATAGAAGTTTGCAAGTTATGTATGTGAAAATACATGCACATATATACATGTACCAATATTCAGATATATAAACACACCAATATATCCATACACATATATGCATGACTATATACATATAAACCTATTAACATCTAACATTCATATATACGTGTATACACATACATATACATATATAACACCTCGAGCACTTCCTTAATATATGCCAAGCACTATGATATCTCCTTCATTATCTAGGTGAAAGTCAATCCCTTTCACACCTGTATGGAAATAGTAAGTCATCTCATTCTAGTTCAGACTTCTACTACTAAAGTCTAAGTGGAATATCTCTTTTATTTTTTATTTTTTGATTTTTGGAGGGGGGAAGGCAGGGCAATTGGGGTTAAGTGACTTGCCCAAGGTTGCAGGGCTAGTAAGCGTTAAGTATCTGAGGTCATATTTGAACTCAGGTCCTCCTGACTCTAGGGCCAGGGCTCTATTTACTGTGCCACCTAGCTGCCCTAAATGGTACAGTTGGGATTTTTTGTTTGTTTGTTTTTTATTTTTTACTTTTTTTTGCAGGACAATTGGGGTTAAGTGACTTGCCCAAGGTCACATAGCTAGTTAAGTGTTAAGCATCTGAGGCTGGATTTTGAAATTTCTTTCTGAAATACTGACATCTGACAATAGTCTTTCCCTTGTGTGTGTGTGTGTGTATGTGTGTGTGTGTGTGTGTGTGTGTGTGTGTGTGTGTGAAGGGAAGGAAGAGAAAGGGAAAGAGACCATACCCTTAAGCAACTTATAATATAATTGAAGATACAAAATTTAAATGTAAAAAAAACCCCTAAAGTAAAACATAAAGCCATAACATATAATTAACAGAAAGGAAAGATCACTGTCAGATCACTGTGAGTATTTAAGGAAAGTTTCATGTAGGACCTAGTACTTAGATATTGAAGGATTGATAGAAATTTGAACTAGAATGAAAGGATAAATTGTTAAGATCATGGAGTAAAGTGGATAGGCATGCTGCTTTTCTATATACAACTATGAAAGGAGTGGATTTCTAGCCAATCAGTAAAGGAAAGATCACGGTGCTTCACATATATTAAGCTAATATTTCTTGTATCATTATTGAGCTGGCTTATAGAAAAAAACAGATACCAGACAAAAGGAACTGGTCAAAATGAAATTGCCCTTAGGCTAAAGAATATCAGGGAAACTCACTAAAAATGGAAAAGAGAAAAGTTTTCCAGGGAAAAGTAAAAAAAAAAAAACCAAATGAGGAAACAATGACAAAAGACCAACAACAACTAAATAAGCTATGGTATATTAACAGATACCCATAAGAGAAGATCAGAAGGCAACAAGAAACCACTAAAAAAAAAAAAAACAATCATAATATGGCCACTTTATTTAACTTGGAAAAACCTCGTTAGTACACAAATCAGATCAGATACTGAAGTCATTCATTAGACTCTAAAATCCATGAGGACAGGGACCATGCCTCTTTAAGTTTCTTTCTCTCTTAGTGCCTAGAATAAATGCTCTGAATATAGTAGATGTTTTAACAAGGGTTAATTAAACTGAGAAAAGAGAGGCCAACAGCAAAATGAAAAACAAAAACAAGAGCAGTTCAGAAGGGACAGTATATTAAACAGTCCAAAACAGGGACATATGGGAAGAGGAAGCTTTAAAAGGCGACAGCAGGAGATAATGGCTCCAAAGTCAGGAAGACCTGAGTTCAAGTGTAGCCTAGAGCTGCCTGTGTGAGTTTGGGCAGTACCTTAGGTAAATTTCAATTTACCTTGAATTAGTCCTTGAATTAGTGATAGTAGGGATGAGAGAGGGAACCGTGCAGGTGGGGATATGAAAGCAAGACTTGCCAAAGAACTAGGGAATCACAGGCAGCCGGGCTATTAGAACTCCCTTGTGAATGTTTTAAGTTTGTTTCTTGCTCTTATATTTGAGCCTGAATGCCATTCATATCCTTATTTGTTTCTAAAATAAATATGTTTTGGTTGATAAGGCTCATTGGTTGCCTTGGTTGCTAACAGGTAACCTGATATAAATATTTTTAAAAGTGCAACAAATTTAGATGCTTCCAATAGAACCTTGGATGGGGACATGGGCCATATAGAAATTTTATTATTGATAGGCCTCCAGGATTTGACTCGATCCTCCTATAATTCTTATGACAATTAAAGACTGATTGAGCTCATTCTTGTAGGCTCATCTATCATATCTCTAAAGGTATCATGTCTCCACCTAGAGTTTCCTCCAGGAACATCATTATTTATTTTGTCTTGTTTGTGGCACAACATCTCTAAGGGAGTAACAAAACAAATTACATTATGCACAATCCTTTACCTCTACAATACTTTTACACAGGTAAAAGCAGGCTAAATGAAAATCAAATACACTGCTGATTAAGGGGTAGGAAAGGCATAAAAGAACAAGAGCCTGAGAAGTGTAGTGGAGAGCCAGGAGCTCCACTGGTTCTGCCTTTATAAGCTAGGTCTTCATTTCAATCATTTAGCTCTTCCCAGGCTTGCTTTCCTGAGGCAACTGCCATGATTCACCTTTAATGAAGTAGTGGGAAAGCATGATGGAGAATATGAGAAGGCATACCATGAGGCATGTGGGTGTACCAGTCAGTCGGGTGGCCTGGAATGTCACCCTGGCACTCCCCCTGGGGGTCAGTGGCCCTGAGGCTTTACTGGGTCAGATGACTCACAGACCCTCTCTTTTCTTCCTCTACAGTGAGTGAGCTAAGATCAAGGGCTGTGCTACTCCCAACAGTTATCAGCTATAATCTTAGGGAAACAAAGGTAGGCCATTTCCTTTGGAATTCTCTCCCGATTCTGCAAATTCCTCAACACTCAATAGTCTACCAGGACCTCATTTATCTCTGGAATTCCCTCAGGTCCTAATCCAAGGACTCTACTTTGTTAACCTCAGGATACAGTGCAAGATCTATTTTTTTGGCCTATCATTCCCTACTAAATAAAAAACAGTAAGGTTTGTTTTTCCCTCTCTTTGTGGAGTTCTAGCTTCCCTGTTTAAATTCAATGAAGCATATTTATGGTCTTGTACATATGTCTAAATGAATCACCTATAGGTATACTCTTTAATATTTCTAATAAATGAAATTTAAAAGAAACACCAAGCTAACTATACAGGTCTTCTCCAAAACTGCCCAATATACAAAATGACTACACAAAGAATTTAAAAATTAAGTTGTCACAGTAAAGATATGAAGAAGGTCATGGCAATGAAAACATGTAAGTATTAACATTCAAATACTTATGAGATCTAATCAAGAAAAAAAAGAAGGAACCAGGGGTAACTAAAGAGAACAAATTAATTATCTAGAGAGGTACTGCAATAATAATTTTATTTTTCAAAGATTGAGTCATAATGACAGTTCTAAAAAAAGATAGTTGGTGAGAACAGGGGAAAAAATGAAAATACACTTACTGCAGAGTGAAAGTGAAAATTCAACCATAGCTAGATCTATAATTTGGGTATCCATGACCACATTCAATTTTGTGTCCATGGCCACACTAGATGAGAATGTAGGATAAAATGTGAAAACACGAGCCTCTGAATTACACATTATGGAAAACACCTGTTACTCAGGTAAATAAAAAGAGAAAAGAAGGGTAGAAGTGGGGGCAAGGGTATCTCAAATGGATAGCTTTGGGAGACAAAAATATTTTAAGTTTTTAAAACTATTTTTGTGTTTGGAAAATAACTTCTATTTTCTACTTTAAAAATGACCATTAACAAATACATGAAGTCATAAACCTTAACCGACCTCGTACATCTTTAAAAAAAAAAAAGACTAAAATCACATAAAAAAAACCCCACAAAAATATATGGCTTGACTGTGTGTTAAATACTTTCATTATCTTATTTTAGCTTTATAACAATTCTAAAAAATATATAGTGCAAATATTATTTCCATCTTATAAATGAAAAGGCTTGGAGAAGGTTAACTGGTGTGTCCAAAGTCATAAGATTATATAGAAGGCCCAGGAATAACCATTCTATAACTTTTGCAGATTTACAGAAATAAATTATGGTTTTTCTACAAAGAAGAAGGTGTCATGTTTTCATAATTGTATGAAAAATTCACAATTGCTCAGGTTATGCATGGCTAATAAGATATGAGACAGATAGTGAAACTTCACCATAGATTTTTGGAATTTTGTAAAAATCAGGTATACCTTGAACTGGTATAGAGAAAGGGGAAGGAAAAAGATAATTACCAAAGTAAAGGGCCTTGTTATCACGAAAATAGTTGACAGGGTATCACTTAAAAGGTGGTTCTCAAACTTGAGCCCTTACTACAGTTCTGTATTAGGGCTCAACTACATCAAACTTATTTCACATTTTTTTTAGCCTACATAAAAGCCATTCAATTTCTACTACACATTTTATACAAAGAAAAACAACTATTTTATAACCTATGAAGGTCTCTACCAGTATAAGAAATCTTTAATGCACTGTGTAAAGAAAGAAAAGTTTAAAGTTATAAAGAGTACCCTATCAAAATATTTTTCAAAAAAACTGGCCAAAAAAACCTGAGCATAATGTGAAGTACACCTTTTTAACAAAAGCAAGATTCATACACATATTCACTGAGCAATATTATTTTGACAGGGAATATCCTAAAGGGATAACAAAGGTGCCAATAAATCAAAATTTCTAGGTTCACAGTTCAGTTTATTCATCAAATTTTGGCATGAAGAAAAGTAGAAATATCAACTTCTTTACCGGTGAAGGTGAGAGCTGTCCAAGGACTCTTAAGCATCTTAGCTATTTAATTTTTCTGGCAATTAAGCCCAAATCTCAAGAAAAATAAAAAAGGTAGGTTTGTTGATCTTCAAAGCAATTTGTCAACATAAAATAGTAAGTTGATGGAAGTCTATAAATTCTTCTGTTCTCATTAATATGTTGTTTCTATATTTTTGGGTTTGTATGGGACTAAAACTTATAGTTAAAGACAGAGTTTCAAGGACCAAAATGAAATATTTCTGAATTATATGTACTTTGGGTAGGAAGGCCTTCCCTGAATTATCTAGCACTTAATATTAAACATTTAGTAGAAAAATCTTTAATATTTCCAGAAATGCAAATATTAATTTTTAAACATTTTAAATATTCCTAACTTCAAATATCACAGAAGTTCATAAACTCTCACACTGAAAGTGTCCTTAGAAATCATCTGCTCCAACTACCCCATGAGAAAATTAGTCCTGGGGGTTAAATGATTTGCCCATGTTAACACAGTTGAACAGAAAGATAAAAAAAAAAAATATTAGGTCATTGGAACCTTAGCTCCACATTCATGTGTACCAACAACAGAACACCAAAAAAAGCTACACACTATAATTCTAATGGTTTACCACATTCTTAAAAGATTAAGAATAAGAAATTATTGAATTCCATTTGGAAGAATAAATGGTCCAGAATATCAAGGGAATTAATGAAAAGAAATGCTAGGGAAGGTGGACTAGCTATACCAGATTTCAATCTGTATTATAAAGCAGCAGTCATCAAAACTACTTGGTACTGGCTGAGGAATAGAGTGGATCAATGGAATAGATTAGGCACACAAGATTCAGAAGTCAATGACTATAGTAATCTATTGTTTGACAAACCCCCAGACCCTGGTTTTTGGAATAAGAACTCACTATTTGACAAAAACTGCTGGGAAAACTGGAATATAGTATGGCAGAAATGGGACACAGACCATTATCTAACACCATCTACCAAAATCAAGTCTAAATGGGTGCATGATCTAGGTATAAAGGTTAATACTGTAAGCAGTCTCCTAAAACAAGGAATAGTTTACCTATCAGACTTGTGGAGAGGGAAAGACTTTATGACTAAACAAGAATTTAAGAACATTATAAAATGTAAAATGGATAATTTTGACTACATGTAATTGAAAAGCTTCTGTACAAACAAAACCAATGTAACCAAGATTAAGAGTGAGGTGGGAAATTGGAAAAGAATCTTTACAAACTATGTCTCTGATAAAGGACTCTTTTCTAAAATATACAGAGAATTGAGTCAAGTTTATAAGAATACAAGTGATTACCCAATTGATAAATGGTCAAAGGATATGAACAGGCAATTTTCAGAGAAAGAAATTAAAGATATCTATAAGCACATGAAGAAATGCTCTAATTCACCACTGATTAGAGAAATGTAAATCAAAACAACTCTGAGGTACCACATCTCAGCAGTCAGATTGGTTAAGATGACAAAACAGGAAAATGACAAATGCTGGAGAGGATGTGGGCAAACTGGAACACTAATGCATTGCTGGTGGAGTTGTGAACTGATCCAGCCTTTCTGGAGAGCAATCTGAAATTATGTCCAAAGGGCTATAAATACTTTCATACCCTTTGATCCAGCAATACCACTCCTAGGGTTATATCCCAAAGAGATCATAGAAATGGGAGAAAGACCCATATGTACAAAAATGTTTATAGCAGCTCTTTTTGTTGTGGCAAAGAATTGGAAATTAAGGGGGTGCCCATCAATTGGGGAATGGCTGAACAAGTTGTGGTATATGCATGTTATGGAATACTATTATACTATAAGAAACAAGGAGCAGACAGTCTTCATATTTACCTGGAGAGGCTTATAAAAACTGATGCTGAGTGAGGAGAGTAGAACCAGGAGAAATTTGTACACAATTACAGACACAATGTATGTGTGATGACCAACTTTGATAGACTGGACTCTTCTCAGCAATGCAGTGATATAAGTCAATCCCAAAAGACTCATGATGGAGAGAAATATGTGCATCCAGAGAAAGAACTAGAAAGAAATAAGTTTATATCCAGGTGGAAGCAAAATACCTGATCTTTTTCCTTCTCTTATTTGGTTTTATGTCTCCTTTACCATTTTTCATTCCAGCTGGTACAATCCGTCTTTATAACCTGACTAATGTATAATGTGAAAGTATTTACAGATCCTATACTTGACTATATGCTGCCATGGGGGAGGAGGGAGAGGGACAAAATGTGAAACTCAAGGAATTGTGGAATTGAATCCTGTAAACTAAAAGGAAATGAACAAATTAATTTAAAAAAATAAATAATGGAACACACACACACACAAAAGAAATTATTGAATTCATTACGTTTCATTCAAGATACAACTTAAAAAAAAAGACTATAGAAGTTTAATCAATTACTTTGAATAACAAATATTAACCTTCTGACTTAAAAAGGAACAGGTTTTTTTTTGCTTTTCATAGGGGCAAATGGGGTTAAATGACTTGCCCAAGGTCACACGGCTAGTAAGTGTTAAGTGTCTGAGGACGAATTTGAACTCAGGTTCTCCTGACTCCAGGGCCAGTGCTCTATTCACTTCGCCACCTAGCTGCCCCAAAAAGGAATGTCTTTAAGGCAAACATTTCTTTCTACATAAAGTTTTTCCTGATTCCTTCCAGCATCTAGTAACCTCTCTTCCAAATTATTTAATTGTTAACTACATTGTATTTATTTATTTTCTTTGTTGTATATATGCTTACATACCTATTTTTTGTCTCCCCCGTTAGAACCTGACAGAATGGATTGTTTCATTCTCTGTATTTATATCCCCAGCCCATTGCACAACTCCTGCACAAAGCAGGTGCTTAATAAATACTCGTTAAATGATGAACTGGAGGATTTCTTCAGAATCTGTAGGAGACAGCAGTAGAGAGACCTACTATCATAAGTGACATCCTGCCTCTTCCCATCTTCCTTAACCTGGATTCCTTGATTCTATGACATGAGAGTCAACAGTATTCCTTCTGGTAAAATGAAGGACAGGCCTTCCTTGGGGTCCTCCAGTTCTTACTATCTTCCCAGCCTCTATGGCTATGCCTAGTAGACCTCCTAGCATTATCACGAATATCCCAAGATCTACCTAATAGTAGATTTTAAGGCCCCCCTTGACCTTACACTCTGCTCTGTAGCTAAACTTTCTTATGTGTTTGGTCTCCCTTACTTTGAGTGTAAGTTCTTTGACTTTTCACCAGTGCTTAGCACATACAGATTAGTACATGATTTTTTCCTTCCTTCATTAATTCATATATACCAATCTATCTTTGCTTCCTGAAGGTCAATTAATTAAAGTGGTGAGACCAGAACAGAAGGAACAGTCATTAAACAGGTATTAAGTGCTTACTATTCTTTTTTATGGTAAAATTATGGATTTCATATTCAGAGTATACGTTAAGCACCAAAACTGTCTTGAAACATTAATAAAATTCAAAATAAATTCAAATATAAATTTGTGACTTTGTTTTATGTACTTCAACTTTAGTAATCAACATTCCTTCTTTAAACAATCATCAGCCCAATCCTGGAACAAAGTTATTTACAGCATATTTCTTCTAAAATGGGTTTTCAATTGACTTTCTAGCCAATATTATAATTTAAAGTTAGTATCCATAAATCAATTTTACTTACATTCACAAGTGAGATAAACTACATACGGTTATATCTTCCACATCATGGGCATTAGGGGTGCTGTGACTCCAAGATCTGGAAAATTCATGTAAAAATTTTGGCCCTCCATACCAGAAAAGTCTGAATTTTTTCTTTTTCTTTTATGGGGTATTTACAGTACCTCAATGTAAAATTTTGTTTGATATTATATAACACTATATGCATATATTATGCATTTCTGAGTTTCTAAACTTTTTCTGTGTCATCTGCTGGCCTTCTTGTGTCGTCAGAGGCTTCCACAAAATTCCCCCCAAGTTCTCAATTAATTTCTCATGCTAACTCATGATATATGGAAACTGCAATGGGAAAAGTCACAATATGGAAGGCATAACCATATTAAAAGTATTTATTTTAAAATCACCAGCACTTATACTAGAAAATTTTTAAAAATATGAACCCCCCCCAAACAATTAACCAATACTCATTTGTTAAACACTTGCTACTTATGAAGCACTAATGCTAGGTAATGGAAATAATTCAAATAACTTAACTCCTAATCAGAGGGGTGGGGGGGGGAGAGGAGAAGAGGAGAAAACAAAAATATTTTTCTCTTTCTTCAAGATTAAGATCAAGCACCAGTTACAGGATAGTTTGGGAGGGATAGCACTAGCAGTTGGAGGGAATCTGGTGCTTCATCTCAGTCTTGATGGAAGAGAAAAATTATTTGAGGTAGAGAGGAGAACAGAATACATTTCCAACAATTGGGAGGTGAGGGAAGTGGCCACTGCAAAGGCACTGTGATGAGAGATGGGAGGGAAGAAAACCTGTGGGAAGAACAGAGGTCTGTTTGGCTAAACAGAAAGAATGCAGGAAGGAAACTGATGTACAGTGAAGCTAGAAAGATAGGTTAGGGACAGGTAGTGAAGGGTTTGAAAAGTTAAACAATTTATATTTAACCATAGAGACCAAAGGGTACCCCTGATATTTACTGAGTAGGGTAGTGACATGGTCAGATCTTCATTTAAGGAAAATCACTGGTAATGGTTAGCTAGGTGGTGCAGTGGTCAGAGTGTCTGACTTGGAATCAGGAAGACCTGAGTTCAAATCCAGCCTCAGACACTAGCTGTGTGACCCTGGACAAGTCACTTAACCCTGTTTGCCCTGGTTTCCTCATCTGTAAAATGAGTTGGAGAAGGAAATGGCAAACCACTCCAGTATATGTGCCAAGAAAATCCTCAATGGGGTTATTAAGAGTCAGAGACAAACGAAATGACTTAACAACAATAACAAAATAGTCTGTCAATAAGCATTTTTTTTTTTTTTTTTGCCTTTTGGAGGGCAATTGAGGTTAAGTAACTTGCCCAAGGTTACACAGCCAGTTTTTTTGTGTTAAGTGTCTGAGGCTGGAACCAAACTCAGGTCCTCCCGACTCAGGGGCTGGTGCTTTACTCACTGCGCCACCTAGCCGCCCTCTCAATAAGCATTTATTAAGCACCTACTCTGTGCCAGGCACTGTGCTTAAGTGCCTTTACCTCAATTCTTCATCTCCTCATTCCTTGTTCATTGTATTGGCCTCCTTAAGTGCTGGGGATAAAAAAAGAGGCAAAAGATAGTCTCTGTCCTCAAAGATCTCACATCTAAAGGGAGGGACTACAAGCAAATTAATATGGTAAGTAAGATATGAACAGGATAAACAAGGGGAAAAAACGAACAGGAAAGGCACTGAGGAGTTGGGAAAGGCTTCCTGCAAAAGAGAGGAATATAGTTGGGATTTAAAGGAAGGCAGGGAAGTCAATAGACAAAGTTGAGGAGAGGGAACATTCTAGACATGGGGGACAGCCAGAGCAAATGTCTGGAAGCAGAGAGATGGAGGGCCACCTTTGCAGAAGAGCAAGGAAGCTAGTATCACAGGATATAATCAAAATTTTTGTATCAGTGAATAAGGTGTAAGAAGACTGGAAAGGTAGGAGGGGGCTAGGTTATGAAGGGCCTTTAACTTCAGAGTAACAGTATGCAGGATGGACTGGAGTGGAGAGAGCTTTAGGAGGGAGAGACTTGAATAAGAGAGACAATTAGGAGGTCAATGTATTAATCAAGGAAAGAAGTGATGAAGGAGCAAACTAGCTGTGTGAATAGTGACAAAAGGTCAGAGATAATGTTATGGTGGTAGACATGGCACAATTTGGTAACTAATTGGATATTTGGAGTGAAGGAGAGTGAGAAATCAAAGATAACACTGGTTATAAACCTGGGAGACAGAAAAAATGGGGTGGTGCTTCCTATAGAAACAAGAAGGATGAATTTGGGGGGAAAGATGAGTTCTGTTTGGGATATAAGAAAAATATGTATAAATAAAAAAATGGAAATGACAAGTTCCAGTAGTGACATCGTAAGTAGCCTTGTCAGAAAATAAAGCTATTTTGTTTGTTTTTAACTTCAATGACAACAGGACCAATTGGACTCTAAAAAATTGTAAAAAAAAAATCATCAGGATCAATTTTTACTAGTCTACATAAAACTCATTAAAATTCACAGAGATAGAAAAATGGATTCTTTCTCCCCACACCCACTCATAATTTTATGGGTCCAGAATTCATTATGACACATTAGAAAGAAAATCAAAATGATATTTTAGATCATCTTTCCACTAGAATTCACCAGGCCCTTTTATTTCTGTGTGTTTACTGTAATGGAATGGGAATTTGAAGATCTTCCCTGCTTTGAAGATAAGTTCTTCCCTCTAATAGGCTTAATGTAGTCACATGGAGCCTGTGGTGGGAGAAGTTTGCTGAAGGTAAGCAGAGCCCACAGGAAACTGGCGGTCAGAGCCAGAGACATGGTGGGAGAGAGAGGAGGTTCAGGCAAGGAGTCAGATAGGCTGGTATATAGATATTGATCTAATATTGGTTTGGGGGAAAGCTAACAGATGCTGTCGCTCTCAGTGTTATTATGACTTCTTAATATCTTTGGTACTCTGATGGAATCGGCTTACTGGTTTTAGGATTCGGTTTTCTGGTGTCTAAATAAATGCTTTGGTTCTGTCCTCTACCTGGACAATCTGTTATATTTTGCAATTGAACGTCATGCGATATTTATGGTCACGTCTTTATGGTGATTGTGGGTGCTATAAATATTGCACTGGTACTATATTACCCATGACTACCTCAATTGAAGTTGAGACATCTAACTACTAAAATTTAGATTTGATTAGCAATTTAATAATCAATTCAACAGACTCTTAAACCTTTAGAACTAGAGGACCTTAGAAATAATATAGTTCACCTTCCTTATTTTATAGGTTTTAAGGAAACTGTGACAGGTTACATTTGCATTCCATCTCACAGCAAGGATACCAAAAACTATTAAAATATAATAATATTCACTTCTCTGAATAAATGCAAATGTATTCAATCTTTTTTTGGAACATAACTTATAAAAGTGCTCTGAATTTCCTTTCTTTTAACCAGTATAATTCAATTATAAAATTTAACACTTTTTCTGGTTAACCTCTTACTAATTTTTCTGTCAGCTTTATTTTCCCTATCATTTTTGTAGTCTACGTGAATGGGTTTTCCCAATTGTTTTAAAATTAACTCCTTATTTTCTTTGTAAAGAGATATCCAATTTCTTAAATAATCATAGAATACACTTAAGTAGCACCTTACCACTTAACACACAGACATGCACAAACACCCCTTTGACATCAACATCTGACATTAGATATAAGAACAAAAATAAAGAAGGTTTTTGCAGTCATGAAAATAGTATCTAAATAATACCTTTTGATTTGGAAAAGCAGCTGGGCAGAAAGGTAAAATGTTATAAACTCAGATCACTGGAGTTATAGCTACATATTCATACACACCAACAAACAGGGCATCAAAAAGAACCGTGCATTAGAATTCTAATGGCTTATCACATTTTTAAAAGGTCAAGAATAATGTAATTTATTCCACAACTCTGCTCCCCTTCCTTCAAAAAGTGTGATCAGTACAGACACAAAATAACTTGCAATCCTGAAGTTACTCTCCAAGACATGTCATCTCTTTGATTATAAAAAGAAAATACCATAAGACTACAACGAAAGAAAACAATTTGCATGTGTGAAAATATTGTCCAAATCTGTCGTCAATATCACAATTGATTGTGTGTTTATCTATTCTACCCACATCCACCAATTAGAGCATAAGTACTACTCAAACAGTCAATATAGAGTAATAACTCATTCTGCCTTTAACTTCATATGATTTAATTTTCCTTTACTTCTCACAACATTATAATTATGTGCTTTGAATTTACTGTAACTAATATTAGTGGTTTTCTCTAGAGTCTCACAAACTAGAAGAACAAACAAAAAAGCTTTTTGATCACCTAATCGGTACCCTTAGGAGAAAAATTGTTAATATGGAAACAAGGATATATTTTTCCTTCTTGCATGGGATGAAACACATTCCTTGTGTGGTTCTCATTTTTTCATAATGCTACATAAACATTCTTTAAAATAAAATGAATAGTAATATTCCTGTTGTTAATACTCTTAACAATTCCCAGTTTTGTCATGGTACCAATCTTTACTATAAATATACTCTTTATGAACTTTGCCATCGCTAAAATTTAAGAAATTGGTAATAACCTTTTAAAAAGTAAGATAAAAATATTTTCAGAGTTTGTATATATAATACAATAGTGGTCTTTCCAACCAATTAATATTATCAAATTCTTTCTAGTCTTCAACACTTGGTAGAATCTTTGTTTGTTATTCTCATTTGTGTTCCTAAAATGCCTGGTGAAAGACAGCACATCTGCTATTAGTACAGTCATTCCCTGCAGCTTACTGGGCTCAAAGTGTTCAGGTTTTCCATTGTTGGAAGGGATTTCCAAGGCTTTAAGAGAAGGCTAGAATTCCTATGTAAACAGGAAGCATAGATGTTTTAAAGAGGACCAAACTCAGCTGTTCATGGATCTAATATGGAAAAGTTCTATCTGCTCACTGCCTATTTTCATTTGTTAAGTCAGTCTTTCTAGGTTGGTCCTGATCACTTTTATGTAATTTAACACTACCCCAAAGCTTTTGGTGGTGCTTCATTTTGTTGTTTTAGAGAGAATAAAAAAAAGTTTCATATTCCCTGAGATATGTTGATCTAATTTATCCTATCTTTTCTGTATGTAATGAAAACCTGCATCAGCCTTGATAAAGGCAGCTTGGTGGTGTTGTGGATAGAGTGGTGGGTTTGGATTTGATATTTGAGTTCAAATTTGGCCTCAGACAGCTCCTAGCTGTTTGACTCTGGACTTCATCTCTGTTTGCCTCAGTTTTCTCAACTGTAAAATGTGGGGATAAGTAATAGCACCTACCTCCCAGGGTTGTTGTGAGGATCAAATGAAATTATATTTTTATAGTGGTTAGCGTAGTGCTTGGCACATAGCAGACAGTATATAAATGCTAGCTATTACTGTTGTCATTATTATAAGTATGTTCCAGGCTCATTTTTTTATGATACACAAATCTTCTAGTCCTGATAATTTTATGTTCAGTATAAATGGAACACTTAAACTGTTTTAGTGTTACTCAGTTTTAACAGACTCTGGTACTTTATTGAGACAGTACTCAAAGAAAGCCCAATCCAAACAAAAACAATGTATTTCTCTTTAAAAACTTTCCCCAACTCCACTTACAATACACTTCTTTTTTTAATTCACTCTACTTTCTAGGGCACTGGCCTCCCCACACTATTCTTCTGGCTTCTTAGTTTGTATTCCTAGGATCAGAGGATTTAGAACAAAAAGAGAGTGTGGAGGTCAACTAGTCCGACTTTGTAACTAAACTGTAAAGAAAGAAAAACTTGGGCCTAAAGAGAAGGAAACTATTCAAGACAAGTCAACAGTGAATCAGAGACTGGACCCCAGGCCTTCTGACTACAAATTCACTGCTCTGTTCAAGTTCACTATGCCATTCTCTGCCACCAATCAATCGGTATTCATTAAAGGCCTGCTTTGCAAATGCCAGGTACCATGTTAGCTGCTGGGGTAACAAACACAACGAATGGAATAGTATCTACTCACAAGGCGCATATATTCTATGACATAAAATTACTTTTAAACCTCTTGAAGAACTCAGAAACCATTGCTCAATTTTTTTTGCAGCATAACCAATAATTCATAAAAAAGAAGTGAATTAGAGTAATTTTATGATACCTGTAAATTAAACACATATATAAAAATTACATTAATTTCTAAAGTAGGAAGTCAATATACCCTTGTATTTTATTGGCATCAAAGGTTTTCTCCTTTATTTACATGATGATTTTTAAAAATTCAATTTGAACAGTACATTTGAGAAATGTAATCCTCACAGTATAACCACTGAAAATATTCTAGCCTTTTGGTCAAGGTACTCAAACTGAGTTAACTCTCTATGCCAGACCTAATTTATTTGTACCTTTTTTGTTTATTAGGGCTGACTAACTAGAAAATACAAAAAGATAATGTTTTTATCATTACTTATGAAAAGTTTATTTTAAGTAATTTTAGATGAGAAAAGCACAAACTATATATAGGAAGATCCTTCTAATGTTACTTAGCTAGCAGGATGCTCATATAGTAAGATACCTTAAAACCGTCTATAAAAGGCAAATGTGTACAGGATTTGGGAATGGTTCTTTAAAAATGAAAAAGAAAACATCCAGGTGGTTTCATTGGATATAAATAAAAGTTGTTCAAAACATATTATAGATTGGGAAAAGATTCATAAGACATAATCATTAGTTGCAGGTTAGAATAAAAAAAAATTTTTTGGGGGGGGGTAGGGTTTCACCTGGAAAACCTGATGTCCATCATCTTATTAGGGCTCCAGTTAAGAGGTTAGCCATTAAAGGGAAAACTTTGTTAATTAAATACATCTTCTCCAGTGTCTGGCTGCCAGTTGCCAGAAAATTATTAGCAACAAGGGTGCAACTGACTTCAAGCTATGTCATTTGTGGCTCCTTTGAACATGACACTATGTCAATGGAACTACTTAAAATCAGCAAAATCATCTTCCTTAATAGCATTAATAATTATTATAAGCATTTGTCTATAAAAGATAAAACTAAGAGAGTGTATAGACAAGGCATTTTGTATCACAATATGGTATCTGGTAATTCCTCAAACCTCTAAATATTAGCCATTATCATATGCTATACATGGAAATATGAAATGACAATAGCTACATAATAATTTGTTAATAACATGTATATAGTATGCAGGAAATTCAAACAACCAAAAAGAAAGGAAAAAATATGTACAAATCAGCTTCATAGGCATATTTTTACAAATCAGTTCTTCAAAAATTTTATTATATTTGGTAGCAAGTAAAAGGGTGTGGATTATGCAGGAAGAAACCATACCATTTGGAATTTCATAAACCATATATTCAACAACAGTTAGCATTAAAACTGAATTATTCATGAAACTAGGTTTTTTCAAAAACAACCTGGAATAGTAAGAATCCCATTTGAATTATTATAGAAGCACTTCTTTCCTTGTAGTCATTAAAAAACACACACATAAACTATAAAGGAAGTCTATTTCTTTTCTTTCCCTACTTAACTAAGCATTTAGTCTATAATCAGCTGGTTACCATGAAGTATTATTAAGGAACTATTTTTATGGTTCTTTTTTATGGGTTTGGTATGCTAACATGAACAGTGGTTTAAAAAAAAAACATGACTTGGTTATTCTCTTTTATGCTTCCTATATTAAATCAATCCAAAGCTTTGGATCTCTGCATATTATTAACACAACTAAGAGCAAAAGAGTTTTGAAGTTCAAAATGTCTTTCAAATTTCCAACATCAAATATTTCACCCTATTTATTCAATCACATCAAAACATTAAAATTTATCTGAAATAGGATTTTAAAATTTCATAGGATCATATAGTCTTCTTTTGTCATTTAACAATAGAAATCTCACAATGTCAACAACTACATTAGCAAAATAAAAAAACAAATTAATTTTGCAGCAGAAAGATGTCTTTCAAAGCTAAAATGAAATCAAGTTTTTATAAAATATAAAAACAAATAATAATAAAAATATTTTATTTTTATGTATGAACTATAAACATAATAAGTAAAATAAAAGGAGCAAAATTAATAATGTTAGAATTATATTAAAATCATAAATCTGTTATTATTTCCATGTTTGGGGAAGCCAAAAAGGTAAAATATATGTTTTTAATTTAAAGCATTTTGTCAATACTAATAGGCAAATTCTAATTAGTAAACTATAATGAACTTGCTTTATAATTTAAAAACTAACCACTAAAATATTATTTAAATCACACTGATTTAAAACTGTGATTGACAATCACAGCTAAGTGTGATTTTTAAATCATTTTAATGGTCACTACAATAACTATGACATAAATAAACATATTCTACATTGAACATTTCTAGAATTCATCTTTCATTAAAGAACTAACTTGTTTAAAAAAATCATTAACTAAACCATACAATTAGATTCATACACAAATAAGTCTAATGCAGACATAGGAACGTGAATTTCAAGGAATCACAGAATTTTGGTTTTAGGGATCACAAATTTCATCACTGGAATCATCTGGTCTAACTCTTCATTTTATAGACAAGAAAACTAAGGAGAGAGATATAAACACCTTAGCCAGAGCAAAACAACCAGTTGTGACAAAGATGGAAGGTGAACCCAGGTCTTACTCTTTCCATGTTAAGTTATTCTTACACCATGTTAAGCTTTACATCTTTTCTTTTTTTTTTTTTTCCATTCTAACTGTCCTATAGTTAGTTCTCAGTTCCTAAGAAGGAGACAGTCCTTCACATTCTTTAAGACTTCTCAAGCCTTCCATCATGATGTATTCCTTGACACTCTTCCTTAACCCCAGTAAGCAGTGGTTCCTTCTCCCCTTTAATTTCTCAAACCACTGTTTGAACTCCCCTAAGTACTGAATCATTTTCCAATTAGTATTATAGTTATTTGTAGGTTATTTTTAAATCAATCTGCTAGATTATAAGCAGTCTGAGAATAGGAATTATGTCATTTTCATTCTCTTCCCTAGTCCCTACCAAAATACCTCGAACATAATAGGTCTCTGATAATGTGACCCTGAACAATTATAATATCCAATATTTTACTGATACCTACAAAGTACAAAGCATTATGATAAGAGCTAGGGGAGTTGGGGAAGATTCAAAGATAAATATTTCAATTCAAGAAATTTCTGTTAAATGTTTAAAGGAAATGATAACCATTCTGAAGAAAGTTACACACATAAAGGATTGATAAGCAGAGTCAGAAACAGGAATTCTGAATTTGGAACAGCATAAATTGGGGCATAGAACAAGTGGCAATAAACATGTTCCTTCCCCTATTACTGCCCTACCTCTACAGACATGGTGGAAAAAAAAGAACATGCTGGTGCCTGGTGATTCCTTTTTTGCTTTTATGATGGGAAAACATGTTTATGTGTGTGGGTGGGGTAGTGGTATATGGTGTATGGATGTGTTTGAAAACATAACTGGTATCAGA
This sequence comes from Petaurus breviceps papuanus, assembly GCF_028583685.1. Taxonomy (NCBI): domain Eukaryota; kingdom Metazoa; phylum Chordata; class Mammalia; order Diprotodontia; family Petauridae; genus Petaurus; species Petaurus breviceps. Next base: position 5,073,391 of record NW_027187378.1, read on the forward strand.
AGGAGAATTTAGCTAGAGCCAATGATAGTATTATTAGCACTGACTCCTGACCCCTTGATACTTGAATAAGCCTTATCCACCATCTACCCAAGAGGGAGAGATGGGTGTCTAGGATGAGGTGGAAAGGAGAATTAGGTGGATGGACAAGTTATTGCATCTCCCTTGCAGGATTTACTGTTCCCAGAACCAGTGATGCCTGTCCCAGTAATGTTTTTGCAGGGCAAGTTGCTCCAAATCCATCAACCATAACATAACATGGAGCTAACACCAAGGAATACCACAATGGTTGTTTAAGACTTCACAAGCTCTCAGTGCCCTTTAAATATGCAACCTGGAACAAAATGTGTCACTTAACTCTAACCAAAGATCTGGTAATTAAACATGTATCCTATTCATCATAAAGTACAAGTGACCTAGAGACTAGACCAGGAGTGGGGAACCTGTGACCTCGAGGCTACAGGTTCTCCACCTCTGGCCTAGATTCTCAAAAAAATGTAACTTCTGTCATGTTCTACTAAACCAGAAAAGCTTTGCATATGGCCCTAGGTCACAGTTTGTGTCTGCTCTCCAGACTAGTCATCTTAATTTCAGGAAAGTCTAAAAACAGAAGGTTAACTGCTTACTAGGTAATTATTTTCTTTTTTTTTTTATAAGCAATCGGGGTTAAGTAACTTGCTCAAGGTTACACGGCCAGTTATTTCTGGGTGTGGTGCTAAGTATCTGAGCCCGGATTTGATCCCCAGGTCATCCCAACACTGGAGTCGGTGCTCTTACTCGCTGAGCCACCTGGCCGCCCCAGTAATTATTTTCTTGTCCATGATAACCCATAAAGGTACATACATAAATTAGAATAAAATAAATGAACTGAGGAAAAAATTTTCTATAGGTGAACATTGGAAAAAGTATTAGGATATTTCCAAAAAGGTGAGTAGAAACTCTAAGGATGAGGAGGATGTCAATAGGTGGTGATAGAGAACAGAGAGAGCATTCCAGCTTAGGGAAGAAGGAAGACAAACATAAAGAGGCAGGAAAGCAAGTAGTCCAGTTAGAGAATATAACTGGTAAAAGAAGAGTAGTATTGTGAGATAAGGTTGAAATCAGATAAGCTTTTATCAGCTGTAGTTTCTTAACATGTAAAATGGGGAAAGGGGCAGGAATGTGGCTAGACGAGCTCTGAAGTGCCTGTTAGCTATAAAAGTATAAAATTCAGCGATTCTATGAATTTTCCTTCTGGATATATCCTGTGCTGGTCTGTGACACCTAGTGGCAAAATGTTTTATTGCAATCCTACTCTACTAGACATACTGTCAAAAAAAAAAGAGGATCAAAAGGGCCAAGTGTGGAGTACAGAGATTTCCAAGCATGGGAGAAGTAACAAAGGTATTTCAAAAGAGATCTGGAAACACAACACAGGAGCAAAGAGAGAAGACAAAAAATGTTTCACAATAATCTCTGCAGGTACAATTAACAGTGTTTAGCATGAAGCAAATATGGCTATTCTCTTAAATCAGAGCTGCACAACTTGGCAATAAGTAGTGGCCAAAATAAAAATAGGCTAAACTTCTTTGGGCTGCAGATAGGTTAGACCAGAGACAGACAGACAACAGTTGGTTATCACGGGGTCATGTGATGAACAAGAGAGTGCAGAGTGGCAACCCTACATTTTTTGGCCACATGTTGTACAGGCATGCCTTAAACTCTTTCCTAGTAATTGGTTTTCAATTTAGTTCAAGAATATTTTCTTTCTTTTTCTTGTGAGCACAACAATGAATAAACTTTTCTAGAATGCATCTAAAATTGTAAAATAATCAAGTTTATCTGTGATATCAGTGATGTAGATATTTTCCCTAATGATGAAGAGGGCACCATATTCATGACATTACATCCTATAAAACTCTTGTTCATAAGTTCACCACATGGGATCCACTCAAAGCTTGAGAAGCCTACCTTGAGTTCTCCTGACAAAAGGAGCATGTGAGACGTCCAATAGTTCTATACTCTCAAAATACTAACCCACTATCTTTCTGACCATATTATTTTGAAGACAGTTTCACATCACTACTTCTCTGTAATTCCTTTTTTTTTTTTTTTTTTTTTTGGCATTTTGGAGGGGGAAGTGCAGGGCAATTAAGATTAAGTGACTTGCCCAAGGTCACATGGCTAGTTTTGTGTTAAGTGTCTGAGGCCAGATTTGAACTGAGGTCCTCCTAACTCTATTCACTGCACCACCCAGCCGCCCTGTAATTCCTTTTTTATAAATGCTGTGGACTGCTTCTGCCAGCATGTGCTTTTCTACTCATTGTCTTTTGGGTAATCCTCCACTTCAATTCTTTGAAGATTGTAGTATTTCATGTCACACATTTATAAAATGTTAGAACAACAGTGGTATGAAAAAGATGAGTCTTTGTTTTAGGGGAGACACAGGGTTATTAAAAGAACTCTTTAATTTCCCAAAGGCAATTCAGCCTACTCTGTGGGCCCAACTCCTTTTGCATTTTTGGGGTCTGTCCAAGACACAGTATATATACTGATAAGTGTTTTGTTTATTGAATTCTTTTTAGGCTCTTTTGGTTTCCTCATTAGAAGAATCTTTGAGACCATAAGGTCAAACCACCTCCCATTTTATAAATGAGAAAACCGAGACCCAGTGACTTGTCCAAGGTTACGTAGGTATTAGACATTCAGAGGAAGAACTCAATTCCCATCATTCCAAACTCAGTGTTCTTTCCACTATACCAAACTGTTTCCCCATTAGGTATGCAACTATTTGAAGCTCTCAGGACTGGTATTAATATTCCTTCCTTCATCCATTCTGTATTATTTGGAACTGATAATTTGTTTAAACAGGTTGGGTTGGAGTTTTTTAAATCACAGGACATACCTTCTCATTTTGATGCTTTCTTTGAGTTTTCTATTAATTCTGATATTTGTTCTAATAAGTTGGCAGTCTGTTCATAGATGGCTGATTCAGGAATGACTCCTACACTGGTAATGAATGATTTACCATCTATTAAAATAAATCAGTTCATATTTCGGTGATATTATTTAGTGCTTTCTATGTTTAACATCTGCTTTGTTTTTTCTAAGAAAGTATTCATGAGATATAAGTGCAAGGCTCCTATGAAGTTAAGCAAGTCAAAAGCAGTTTTGGCTTCTCACATTCATTGCTCTCAGACCACATTTCCAGTACATGTACTACTATCCTTGCCTTTCCCAACCTTTTCAATGAAGTCACCTAGTATCAAAGGACATAGTGATATAATTTGGAAGGGCTCTTGACCACTTCACAGAATATCTCATACTCATAATCTCATACTCATAGTACTAATAGATGCTGACAAATAAGATGCGTTTATCCTCAAGGTAGTCTTTTGGCAGGTATGTACCATGAGCACTGAGACACAAAATGAGCAAATGTCCCATAACATTATATTTTTTGCTGTCTTTATGCAGGATAAAACAAATTCCTTTATTTTCTCAAAGAAGAATCTAGGAACCATTCTTTAATTTAGCTACAACTTCCTTTTATCTTCTGATTTTATTTAAAGAATTATAGAATTTGGGACTTAGAAGAGATCTCAGAAGTCATCTAGTCCAATCCACAGATAAAAGAATCACCTCTAAATCATATCTAACAAGAGGTCATCAAGCCTATGCTTGAAGATAGGCAAATTCAATGTTTTTTCTAGTGTACTGTACTCTTTAATTCATTCTACATTTCAGTCAAAATAGACTACTAGCTCTTCTCTGAATATTCTACCTTCTATCTCCAAGCCTCTTTATAGGTGGTCCAACATGGCTGGCCTATACTTAATCCACACCTTGGCTCTTAGAATCCCTACCTTCATACTTCCATTCAAGAGAAATTAATTTTTAAGCATAGCTAATATATGAGCGTTTTCTTACTATTTCAGGGCATCAATAGACAAATTTTTACTTTAATTTGACTGTTACTTGGATTCTTTACCTGTAAAAAAGTTACATAGCACTTTTAGGGATTTCATAGTACAGGATGTGACATACTTTAGTAGTGAAACAATTTTATTAAAGTTGTACTCACTGATGAACTTGTTTTGCATAGTTTCTAGCAAAGCTTGGTGGGCATCTTCAGCTTGCAAAGCATGTGAACATTCTCTGGCCAGTATGGTACGTACAAGGTGCTCTCCACAGCCTAAAAATTCAAAAATATTCAAGAGTAGTTAAATAAGGAACCCCAAAAGTATGTTTTTACAGTCTAAGTAACTATTTAACATCATCATGCAAAATTTTTAAAGTATGCTTTAGTATACTTCACATAGAGTTGAAATGATATGGATATTTTTGTCAGTGTAATGACGAGATCTGTAACTACTAATGAAAAAGCAAAATTCTGTAATCTGAAGAGAACACAAAGGAAAAATCTAGACTAGAGTAATGATTCACATAATTTCTTCACTCAGATCTCTCCCTTTGCTTTGTTTCATTTGAGTTGTCAGTTCTTGTTTTCTAAAAATCCCTAAGACATTTGTTTCTTCTTCCCACCACTGCCAATTCTGTGGTAATCTTGTTTACAATGAAGACTATACCTAGACTGCAGGGGGAAAAGAGCAGAATTTTGGGTAGCCAACAGCTATCTATATTTACTAGAGAAAAGCTATAGCAGTTGAACTATGAAATCTCCAATTTCCTAAACCCATTTTCTTTCAAGGATGACCAATGATATCTAAGGCACAGGAATGTCCTGTCATAATACTGATTCTGTACAAGAAAAGTTCATCTTTCGTTTTAAGGTAGATGTGCCTAAAAAGACTGATGAAGCTTCAAAGGGAGATCTTGGATAAATATTAAAAAGAGTGGGAAAGGTCTTATAAAGAAGTATCATTTAGGCTCTACCTCAGTAAAAGCTGAGGTTTAAGAAAAAATGAAAAGAATAATAAACAGGACTTTCTTGGGGATAAGACGAATAAGGAAGAGAAAGACTAACTATTTCAGTCAAATGGGAATCACAGAAAAAGGAAAAGGAAAAGGAAAAAAAGTAAGAACTAGTGACTCCTATTTTGCTTCTTTCTTCTCTGTCAGGAAGAATGACTTCCCAAATAGAAAGGATGAAACAGGTATTGAACACAAAGCACCTTTCCTAAATCACATGGCAGGATACCAAATGTAGTGTTGAATCATTACTAGTGATTTCTGAAGACCTGGGGTCAATGTAAGAGAAGCCATATGGCTGAAGATGGGCATATACTGTACCCATTTTCAAAAAGGGAAGTTAGATTTTGTTAGGCACAGATTCTGATTTCAGTTAAGGCTACAAACTAGCAATAAATTCATTAAGATAAAATAATTCTATACTAAATTCTTTTTTTTATGGGATTATTAAACCTTTACGATCTGAAGAATGCTGAAGATAGCATCTACTGGATTTTCATCAGTCATCAACCAATACATTATATCTTTTCATAAGAAACAGAATAAGTCAAGACACTCTCTTGTAAAAGACAGGGTACCAAGATGACACAGTGAGGAAAGAACCCTCTGAAGCCCTCCCAAATTCCCCTCCAAAGAACTGGAAGACTGCCTCAGAATTGATCTAGGAGCAGGGAAGCAGCTTACCAACTGTAGCACCAATGAAATATTCATAGTGCCCATGATCACTATAAATATACCTGCATGGTGCTCAACCACAAAATATAACAGACTCTCCATGTAGAAGACAGAAGCAAAACATTTATCCAGACACCAGAAAACCAAATCCCCAAACCAGTAAGCTAATTCAACATAGTAGCAAAGAAGTTAATAAGCCACAACAGCACAGAGAGCCACAACATCCTTTAGCCTTCCCACAAATGAACATAAGACCAATATTTATTCACAAGCTATTTGTCTCCCTGGGAAGCGTGTTCTCCTCCCAACTGTCTAGTCTAGCTCTGACTCTCAGCTTCCTGTGGGCTCTGCTCCACCCTTCAGCAAACTTCTCTTACCACAGATTCCATGTGATTATATTCAGCCTGTTAGGGGGCAGAGTTTATTTTCAAAGCAGGGAAGGTTCTCAAATTCCCATCATCATTATATTTGGCCCCAAGATCTTTCATGACCCATACATAGCAAAAATACATTAACAATATATTTCATTACATAAATTAATGAGAGTTTAGAGGTAACAGGTGGGGTAACTGGTGTCAACAGAACCTTGCAACAAAATAATATGGCTAACAGAACATAAGCATATAAAACAATATCTTTGGGTGGGGACTTGGGCACAAGCACCCCATCCTTTCCCCCTTGAACTAATGGGGCTCAAAATATTGGGGTAAGGGGTGAAGACCTCTTCTCCATAGCTACTTCTAGCTGAAATTGGATGTAGAGCTGTCCCTGTCCCAAGAAGTCCCATTCTAGAGGTCAGTTTTTTAGCTTGCATCTGGAGCTCGGTCAACATCTGGTCAAAGGGTGGCATATGATAGTCATGGATAGGAGGTGACATCTGGTTTAAGCAATCAGGCATCTGCAGGTGGATAGTACTAACCCTGCAGGAAAAAAAATCTCACAAACAAGTTTAACAGACAAAAAGTTAAAAGGAGACAAAGGGACAGCCATGCTTCTGGAGTCCATGAACTCACTATCACAGCCTCATTCACAGTAGAATATATGAGTCAAGGGTACAATTTGGTAATCATCTTCTCCTGAACAAACAACAGCCATGGTATTGTCTTTCCCATGTGCTATAATCTTCATGGCCTTTGGAACATTGTCTGGCTTCTGCTTTAACCATACTTTAGCTCCCAATTTTATTCCATTAGTAGAACCAAACCCTTCAGTTCCTCTGATAGTTATTTCAGAAGAAGGGATAGTTTTCACAAGGGGTACTGTTTCACAAGGAATAATTTTTCTATCATTTTTACAAAACTGTATGAGTTCATCACCCAAATTTTAGAATGTCGCAATAATTTCTTCTTGATAATTAGAATCTATTACTCCAGTGAATACATGTATTCCTTGAACTGCTAAACCTGATTTAGGTACTATCCACCCAAAATAATTTTTAGGTATTCACATACATATTCTAGTAGAGGTGTTTCTTATTTCTTTTCTATTCAACCAAAAGTCTTCTAAACAATGTAAATCAGGGCGGCCAGGTAGCACAGCGAGTAAGAGGACAGGCTCCAGTGTCGGGATGACCTGGGGATTGAATCCGGGCTCAGACACTTAGCACCTACCCAGAAACACCTGGCCGTGTAACTTGAGCAAGTTACTTAACCCCAATTGCTTAGGGGCAGCCAGGTAGCTCAGCAAGTAAAGATTACCAGCTCCAGTGTTGGGATGACCTGGGGATCAAATCTGGGCTCAGATACTCAGCACCACACCCAGAAATAACTGGCCATGTAACCTTGAGCAAGTTACTTAACCCCAATTGCTTAAAAAAAAAAAGAAAGAAAAAAATGCCATACAATTTGCTTCGGTTTAAATTATGCCCGAATTTATTTTTAATTTTCTAATGTTATTCTTAGCATCAAATGTGAAATTTGGGTATTGATAGACAACTACTGTGGCATTTTCTAGACAATAATGTTTTAACCCTCTGAACCTATCATTTGAATTATTTATTTCTCTTACCTCCTCCAACAAAAGAAAGATAGTATTGAGGATGAGGAAGATAACAGTTTTACTATGTAATCTGCTCAAGTCAGATCATATTTGGAGTACCACATTGTTAACACTACATTATTCTAGGAAAGTTCTCAGAGGACAGAATTAGGAGAAATGAGAAAAAAAAACTTTAATAATTACTACTGCTGTTATGGTACCACTTTCCTTCCAGTCACCTAGGCTCACAACCTAGGTGTGATCTTCATCTTCCTGTTCTCTCTCACCCTCTATATCCAATCAATTGTTAAGACAAGTAATTTCTAGCTACTTAAGATCTCCTATATATTCCCTTCTTTCCTCTTACACTGTCACCATCCTGATGTAGGCCTTCATCAGTCTACTCCTAGGCTATTACAATAGCCTATAGGTAAGTTTCCCTGCCTCAAGTTTCCCCACCACTCCAAACCATCCCCACCAGTCCAATCCATCCCCCACTCACACGGCAAATTGATCTTCCAAAATACAGGTCTTATCATGTCATCTATACATTCAATAAATTCCAATGGGTCCCTACCCTCTTCCAGGGTCAAATATAAAATTTTCTGTTTGACATGTAAAGTCCTTCATAACCTGTCCCTTTGCAACAATGTCAGTCTCTTTGTACCTTGTTCCACTGATGTACTATCATCCAGTGACACTGGCTTCCCTTGCTGCTCCTTGAACAGAACAATCCATCTCCTGACTCTGTGCACTTTCATTAGCTGTCCCCATGCCTGAAATGCTCTCCCTCCTTATCTCTGCCCCTAGCTTCTCTAGTTTCTTTTCTCAACTAACATCTCACCTTGTACAAGTCCACCCTAATTTTAGTGCCTTCCTTCTAAAAGTACTCCCAATTTGTGCTGTTTATCTTCTTTGTGTATAGTTGACTTCATGTTGTCTTCTCCATTAGACTGCATGCTGGTTGAAAACTGGGACAATTTTTTGCCCTTTTTTGTACCCTCAGAACTTCACACAGTGCCTGACATATGATATTAAAGGCTAGCTGAATGAATGGCAAATTTTTTAATGTAAAAAAAACTTTCTAAAAATTAGAACTTTCCAAAAGTAGAATGGGTTAGATTTTATCACCTGAGAGGTTCCTTCAAATTCTTAGATTACATGATTCTATTAATGCACCATTTTTTTTAGTTCTAGGTTTGTTTGCTTTTTTCAGCTGCTATATCACATTATTAACTCATATAGAGTTTGTAGTCAATTAAAAACCTAAGTATATTTTTCATATCTGTTAATATTAAATCAGATCTACCACATTTGTGTCTCAGCAATTGATGTTTTAATCCAAAACATGAGATTTTACACTTATTCTTATTAAATTCAATACTGTTGGTTTCAGCACATTATATAAGTCTAGATTTTTATGAAACATGAACCTTTCATTTGGTGTGGTTTTCCATCTCAGTACTGTATCATTTGTAAATTAGTTTTCAGAGAAAGCAGAAACCTTTTGTGTTTTCACATAAGTCAGTTATAAAGACAGACAGGGAACAGGACAGTGCCAGTAAACATCAACCTTACTCCATTATGACATCAATTTATTGATCAATCAGTACTCTTTTGGTGTGGTTTTTCAACTATACATCTATCTAACTAGATTATAACCCAAACCACTGGTTTGGTTCATAGATTTAAATCATATAGTAATCCAACTCCCTCTCTTTACAGATAACAAAACTAAGGACCAGAGGACTTAAGTGATTTGCCCAAAGTCACATAGTTACTAGGAGGGCTAGTAATCAAACAAAGGTCTTCTGACTCATATCCAGTATCTTTGCACTCAAACATATTACCTTAGTGAATATCATTAAAGAGTTTGGCAAATGCAGTCTCAAAAGTGATTGTCTACTGTAGCTAACTCTGCTAACAAACTGATTACAATATTAATTGACTTCTTTTATATCAGTGAAATAGTAGAAAGACTTGGAGTCAGCAGATACCTGGGTTAAAATCCAGCCTTTGCCATTTGCTAGTTAGGTGAACCATGAGCAAGTTAATTAAGCTCCCTGAATCTTCATTTGCTCTGGTATAAAATTGGGAAAATGATATAAGATCACTGTTAGGATCATACTGGATGTGTATAAAGTATAAAGTGGGAACTGAACTCAAATCTTCCTGATGAATCAGTTTTCTATCCACTACAGGATGCTGCTTCTTTTTATCTCATACCTCTCATCTTTTTCCAATGAAGTTTATAAAGAAAGAGTCCTAACACAAATTACTATACTGTTATTAATCTTTTATATTTTATATTCTATAGAATATTGCACAGGTGGATTCAACAACTGCTTTTTGTTGTTGAAAAAAAGTACTGTGTTAGGGTATAGGCTCTCTGAAAGTATCTTTGGTATAGCTCTCAGAGCAAAGATTATAGTGATGACATACACCTCCATCATGTTCTTTCTCTAAACATTTTAGGCTAACTTCATATAGATATTTCCCATGGAGGCCTTTTAGTTTCATTCTTGGATCTCATCCATTTCATAGGCTCCATTAGGAGGTAAAAAAACCTTTGGCTGCATTTGATAAATCCAGTGGCATGCACATCATATCTGGCTTTACTTCCTTAGGTGTATGATTATTACAAAAGAATTTCTACAAATTTTATGTGATCATCATGTACTCCAGAAATATCTAATAATCTTCTTCTTACTTTTTAGAAAGGAAACTTGTTATAGCTTTCTTTGGGTGATATACTTTTTTATTTTCTTAATATTGTACAGGTTTTTGTTGGGTGCAGTGGATAAAAAACTGGACCCAGAATCAAGAAGACATATCTTTCTGAGGCCAAATCTGACTCAAATGTTTATTAGCTGTGTGATCCTGGGCAAGTCAATTAACCTTTGTTTGCTTCCATTTCCTCATCTATAAAATGAGCTAGAGAAAGAAATGGCAAACCACTACAGTATCTTTGCCAAGAAAACCCCAAATAGAATCACAAATATATTAGCGCATGACTAAAACAACTCAAAAACAACAAATAGTCCATTTCATAGTTCTGAAAGTACAAATTAAATTGGTTATTGAATGTTATTTCTTAAAATGTGTTCTTTCAATTCTTTTAAATTTTGAGGATGCAAATGGATTTCTCAATTCATTAATACTTTGATGCTGTTGTGCTGAATGTGTCTTGCCTGGAGAAGATTAAGGTACTTACTTGTGGGTATGACACTTATCCAATGGTTCAACATAATCTTTGGATATAATAAGCTCTAAGCCTTCAATATCTATCTTCTCTTTGTATATGTTAAGAATTTTATACTTGAGTAGTCCAAACAACATTTTGATAGTAATAAAGGAGGCTACCATAAAATGAAAGAGTTATTTAATGTAATTTTTAGTGAAGTCATACAACTTGATGTACATCAAGCCATTAATAAAATGTTTTGGTCCAACTGTATCTCTAATTTGGAAGCTATACTTTATTTAGGAGTGATGATAATGGACTTAGGCATAATTATGAAACTTGTCTCCCTGAAAATAACACATTTTATACCAATTATTATTCAAATTATTGCATTGGCATATTTTAAATAGAGAAAAGTTTTCCATGCAAACTTCAAATACTAAAGAATTCATACTATTTTTGCATCTATGCATTTGTAGTACAAGAATATGTTGGGGCAGCTAGGTGACATGGTGAATAGAGCAACAGCCCTGGAGTCAAGATGACCTGAGTTCAAATTCGACCTTAGGCACTTGATACACTTACTAGCTGTGTGACCTTGGGTAAGTCACTTAAACCATTGCTTTGACTTCCCCCCTCGAAAAAAACAAAGAGTAGGTTAAGAGTGCAGAATTGAGGCAAAGTCTATGCAACTTCAACAAAAAAGCTATAATTTTTTTAGGTATTTTGTTCAGTAATTATCAGACGGATAATAAGTGGTTTTATATATATATGTGTGTGTGTGTGTGCATGCCTCTTTGGTTCCTCAGTCATGACAATTTTTTGCAAATGTTTATAGATGTTTTTTCAAGTGCCATGAGTTCTGAATTCTCTGTTTACAGTACCTAAACAAATAACTGGCTTATAATTGGAAGGTTTTCTGGCATTCTCATAATTTGGCAATAGAAATGTGATGCCTTCTGCTAAGATGTGAAATTCAGGCTTGTTTCTGAGGGAAGCTGGTAAAATGCTTTCTTACTAATTCGTGCACCCCTTCTGAAGCATTTGAGAGAATAATTATGGGTCTTGTCCTGCTCTGTCACTCAGCATTTTTTTTTCAGAAAATTAAGGGTTTCAGCTACCTCTTTTGATGTAACTATTTTAACATTCATTATATTAATGGTATGAAAGCTTTCTCTTTTTTTGTTTGAGCCAACTTTTTTTTTGTTTTGGATTTCTTATTACTATAGAAATGAGTGGAAAATTTCCATATGTAGCAATTGCATAAAAACATGACATTACTAATTCCAGTAGTACAGATTTAATCTGACTACACTTTGTTTCATGTCTTGAGATTCATTACTATTATAAGGTAAAGGATTCACAGCACTTTAAAAAATACACAGGAAGTGCCAGTCTTTCAGCTTATTTCCTCTTAGCTATGTAGCTTCTTGATGAACCAAATATAACTTTAAATGCTTTTATGTAAATTTTCTTGAGAGAATTTATCAGACATCATTACCAACAAAACATGGAAAAGATAATTTAGTCTCAGTAGAACATTCATTTTGAGTGAGTTATTTCAGGCAACCCATGATATATTTAATTGCTTCTAACAACCTAAGTTCTCTTTAATTTGTTTGAATAAAGGGGGGTAATTTGGTTTAAAAAAAAACTTTTATGTTGCCTGAAATATGGACTCATGTATTTACCAGAGTCTTTTATCCATCTAGAGAATACCTATTTCCTTCAGCTCATGTGCAACCACTTTAGGCATATCATCTTTGGAAGGCTGCTATTTAATGGTTTGTATGGAACCCCAAAATAATGATAAACTCTGGAAGGAGTTAACATAGCAGCTATTTTTCTTCCCCATCTTAAGTTTTCATAAATTTAAAACATCCCAAAACTTTGTATAAAAAGCACTGTTATTTTTCTTGCCATTTTTCTTCCTATTTTCAGTATTTCCTTCCTTTCAAAGACCCTACACCATTGACTGGCAGTAGATGGCCGAAAGAAAACAGAAGTGCCAGCCACCAACCCTCTGCTTCAAAGCCAATTAAAACTTCCCAAAATCTTAAAGTTAGTACTTGAAAATCTTCAAATTCTCTAAAGGATTTATGATCTTATCATGTTAGGTACTCCCTCCAATGATGCAGAATGCAATAGATAACACTTTTTCACCCTTTGGTACTCTTGTCCATTTCTCCTACAAGTCTTTCACAAAAAGTCAACATGTTAGGGACTTTCCTCTAGGTCTTTTGAAATTATATGAGTACTAATACAGTCCATAGAATGTTTGTCTGTTACCCATCATTACTCATATACGATTGATAAGCCTCCTTTTCTGATGATACATCTATTCACTGATATCGCTTATAAGCAGATTATTGTTGGCAATATGATTCAGCCTCTTTATTCCCACTGTGCCTCTCCACTGCTCTTTGAATGACATGTAATTTTGATTTCTCAGAGATTATAGTATTTACTTGCCTGTGTATTTACATATACCTCTTAAAGGCAGTTGTTAGTACAATGAACAGAGATCTGGGCCTGGAGTCAGGAAAACCTGGGCTCAAATACAGCCTCTAACACTTTACAAGTTGTGTGACACTGGAAAAATCATTTAACCTCTGTTTTCCTCAGTTTTCTCATTTGTCAAATGGGTATAATATTATCATCTACCTTGCAGAGTTGTGAGGATCAAATGAGATAATATTTAGTAGTTAATTATCATTATTATTTACTGGCATAGAGCATCACAAAAGGAATACTGGTATTGAAAGTTAGGTCTTCATTTCAATTAGAAGCTTGAGGTCATTGAAAACTATGAATTTCCAAATGCAATCTAGGCTACTTTTTTCCTTTTACACAATTCTGGAGGCAGGTTACTGTCCATGTGGAGTGTCCTTCAAGGATATATTACTGATAAATCAACTTTCTGTGCTTCAAATTTAAGTCATAATAAGTACCTCAGCACCAGATTGTGGATTTTAGTACACTTCATAATATCGGTTCTCCTGGGAGAAATTTTTTCATTGTTGTTTTGGAGGCAATCAGGGTTAAGTGACTTACCTAGGGTCACAGAGATAGTAAGTGTTTGAGGCCAGATTTGAACTCAGGTCCTCCTGACTCTAGGGCCAGTTGCTAAACCACTGTACTACCTAGCCCCTTCTATTTGTTTTTTAATCTCCATAACATTAATTCTGGTTAAAAGTTCAAAAAGAAGAAAACAAAGTTTCTCTAAGGTATATAAGTGGCTGATTTTCCTCGAAAGATTGCATATAAACGTACAAGATGAATTGTAAAGAAAACCAATCTTCATTATCACTGGCATACTACACAACTCTAGGGGTTTCCAATGATTTTTGTGTATTCACTTTGACAATTTAAAACTATACTCAGCTTCCACTTTTGCTAGCAGGATATAGGAAAAAAAATCTTTCAACACATCACATGTTAGCAGTCCACAGGGACAGATAAGTAATCAGGAGAATATTTTCTAAATTTAAAAGGAAACATTTGTTACTTCAGTTTTGAATACTGAATAGCTTTTTTTTCAACAAAGGAATTTATACATCACCTATTTACTCTCTGACAGAGGGACTGACTACCAATTTTGGAGTAGGATTACTTGCAGTTTTGAAGCCTGTCTTGTAAAATCAAATGGAGTCATCTTATTAGTGCTAGAACATGCATTATTTTCTGTCTTCACAGTGTCACTATAACTACCAAACCAGGAAATGATTATATACTAAAAAAAAAACAATGTGGAAGCTTGATAAAGGGGTAAAATAAGTAACAAAGATATCCAATCTGGGTAAGAACTAGAGTCACTTCTTAACATCATACATTAAATTTTTATTGAATCACACCTGTAATCCATAATTCATACATACTTTTGATATTTGCAATGAGTTATACTGAGGAAAATATAGGGTACAGCGAAGAGTGGGAACTATGTATAAGTCAGACATCTAGCTTTTTATCAAGGTTCTACAACTTATTATGTATTTTTCAACCTTTTTTGGATTTCAACCTCAAGAAAAGAGTTAATTGGGGAATGGATAAATGAATTATGGGACATGAAAGAAATGAAGTATTACTGTGACAGAAGAAAAGTTGAACATGAAGAATCAGAGAAGCACAGGAAGACTTGTATGATCTGTTGCAATTAAGTAAACAAAACCAAGACAGCAACAAAAATGTTTACAACAATGGAAATTGAAAGCACAAAAATAAAAACAAACCAGGGTCCTGTGCAATTATAATGACTAAGCTTTATGAGATAAGAAAATATGCCTCCCTTTCCTTCATTGCCAAGATGGGAGGCTATGGGTGTGAAACATTTCAAATACTGATATTCAGTTTATCTGGTGATTACTTTTGCTTAATTGCTTCATTTTTCTCCTTTTCTATCCTTTGTTTATAAGGGTAGCTTGACGTAGAGAAGAAGGGAAGGATATCTTTAGGAATGAAAATGTAGAAACAAAAGATCAACAAACTACATGACCCATGAAGTCCCATTCAATCCTAAAATTCTAAAAATAAATTTTAAATTTTCTATTTTTTTTTTTAAGCAAATTGTGGACCAAACTGATCTACTAAGGAGAATATGCCAGTAAGGAAAAAGTATGTAGTAATAATAATAGTAGGAGAAGGAGGAGAAATGATGATGAGGATTATTACCTGGTAAGATAGAAAGTATTTTACACTATGCACCAACACAAAATGTAAATAATGGTTGATATTTTGGCTAAGTTATATTTAAATATCCTGTAAGAGTAAATTAGCCTTGGTCTTCACACATCATCAATACCTTCTGTCCCAGGGAGCCCTTGAAAATAGGATGTAGCAAAGAGCTCCTCCATTCTACTTAAGGAGGGCCTCCAGGCCCAGTCATCACTTCATTTTTCATCCTGCCTTATTACTTTGTACTTCATCATTCCCACATGCCTGGTACCTTCCCAGGAGTGGGGAAGAGAACTATTTCTCACACCTTTTATAGATTTCTTTTGTATATTGCCTTCCCTCATTGGACTGTAAACTCTTTGAGGGCCAGGATTATAATATATTATAATACATAAATAAAATACTATTTCTTTTGCCATTTTATATCTCTAGCACTTAGTACAACAGGAACATAGTAGGCACTTGAAACATATTTACTTGCTGAATAAAACATAAAACCAGATCATAAGCATAAAGATAAACATATAAAAATTATGAGAACTGGAAATACTTTGTTAGACTGAAAAAAGAGTTAACGGTTGAATGAATGAAAAAAAAAAAACTCCCATAAGTATTTACATTCTTATTAATGTTTAGATTTTTAAAAACCTATCAGAGAAAAAAAGAGAATCCTCAAGCAACTACTGACTGATTAAAAAAAAAAAGATTGCTCTAACAAACTACTCCATAGTAACAGGCTAAGGTGCCATCCAACTATTGTGTGGTGGCTCACATCATATCAGTATTTAGCATAGTGCCTGGAACATAGTAGGCACTTAATAAATATTTATCAAATGAATGAATATCTATGGTACTGAACAATTCATATTTTTACAATAGGTTTTAAGGTATTCAAAGTGATTTGCATATATTATTGCATTTCAACCAGTCAAATGAATCACATTTTCATTTCTGCACCAAAGTCTTTTTTTTTTCCTTTTTGGAGGGGGGAAGGCAGGGAAATTGGGGTTAAGTGACTGCCCAAGGTTATACAGCTAGTTTTGTGTTAAGTATCTGAGGCCAGATTTGAACTCAGGTCCTCCTGACTCCTGGGCTGTTGCTCTATTCACTGCACAACCTAGCCACACCCAAAGTAATTTTTCAATCCACAAATATGTCCAAAGTTCATTTTAAGTATGTACAGAAATTAATTATAATACTGGCTATTGTATTCTGCTTTAAACTGTTTATTTGGCTGAATTATAAAAGTGTCATTATAGTCATAAATATACATTAATACATGTATCCAGAGAAAAATTTTGAAAGGTAGAATTCTTAGATTATTTTATTCTTTACTTGTTTTAAATCATAGATTTGATTAACCATGTCATAAACACAAAACTGTAACAATTATAAACCCATACAAAGGAAAAGCAAGTGATTTAGAGGAAAAAATACTAGATTTTGAGTCAGAAAACCTAACACACAAGTCACAGCTTAGATACCTACTAACTGTTTTGACTTTTACCTTCTCTGAGTTTCCATTCTCATCAGGTACATAACTAACACTTATACATAGCTTTAAGGTACACAAAACACTTTATATTTTCTGCAGAATGGGATAATACTTATACTAATTCCCTCCTGGGGCTGTTGTCAGGAAAGTACTTTATTAACTTATAAAATTCTTTAGAAATGTGGCCTATTATCATAAGGATTTTAAAAAATAAATCCTGGGGAGTCAAGATGGCGGAGTAGAAACATAACTTCTGCTGGCTCTGGCTTCCACCTCCTCCAAATCAAGTAAAAATGGACTCTAGACAAACTTTGGAGTTACAGAACCCACAAAATGACAAAGAGAAGGTAACCTCTTGCTGAAGACAGTCCAGCAGGCTGGCAGGAAAGGGCCAATGCAGAGCTCAAGGAGCCGAGCCCAGCCCCATGAGCCCAAGGTTTTAGACTCAGGGCAGCCACAACCAGCTACCAACTGGAGGGACTTTAGATCATCAGCAGCTGTGGTGGTTTCCAGAATTATAAACACATAAATGGTAAGGAAAAAGTGAGAAGTCAGTGCAGTGTGGACTTTGGGATCTGGTAGTTCAGCAGTGAGGTCCGGCATTTACCCCCTGGAGGGAGAAGCCGCTGAGGCACTGTGGCTGAGGCACAGTGGCCGTACAGCCACCTTCACATGGAAGCTTCAGCTCCTGGCTTGGAGACTGTAGGAGGACCAAGCAACCAATCTGAGAGGTAATGGCTCTTGCTTTAACCTGCTTGGACCTAGATTGTGGTCTAGGGTGGAGGTCCTGGGGTGCATGACCAGCTTGCCAGAGTGTGTGGAGGCTCAGAGAGAGCACCCAACTAATAGCTCCAGCAGCTACGAAAATTCCAAGAGATTTGGGACAAAGCTCCACTCTCTGGTAGCAGGGTCCTATTATGGCAAAAAGATCAAAAGTGAAGTAATTGAGTGGCAATCTGAGCAAGCAAAGGAAGCAAAGCAAGCAGAGCAATCCAACTTTACACTACTATTTTGGGGACAAAAAGGATCAAAGCATGTAACAGAAGGAAGACAGCAAAGTCAGAAATCCTGCACCAAAAGCTTCCAAGAAAAATATGAGCTAGTTACAGGCCATAGAGGAACTTGAGAAGGAATTTGAAAACCAAATAAGAAAAGTGGAGGATAAATTGGGAAGAGAAATGAGAATGATGCAAGAAAATTATGAAATGACAGTCAACAACCTGACTGAAGAAAACAACACCTTAAAAAATAGATTAACTCAAATGGCAAAGGAGGTTAAAAAAAGCCAATGAGGAGAAGAATGCCATAAAAAAACTAATTTGCCAGACGGAAAAAGAATCTCAAAAGCTCACTAAAGAAAATCATTCCTTTAGAATTGGACTGGAGCAAATGGAAGCTAGTGACATTTTGAGAAATCAAGATACTATAAAACAGACCCAAACAAATGAAAAAAATAGAAGGCAATGTGAAATATCTCGTTGGGAAAACCACTGACCTCGAAAATAGATCCAGGAGAGATAATTTAAAAATTATTGGACTACCTGAAAGCCACGATCAAAAAAAGAACCTAGAAATCATCCTTCAAGAAATTCTCAAGGGAAACTGCCCTGATGTTTTAGAACCAGAGGGCAAAACAGAGGTTGAAAAAATCCACTAATCACCTCCTGAAAAAGATCCCAAAAAGAAAACTCCTAGGAATATTATAGCCAGGTTCCAGAATTCCCAGATCAAGGAGAAAATATTACAAGCAGCCAAGAAGAAACAATTTGAACATTGTGTAAACACAATCAGGATAACTCAGGATCTGGCAGCTTTTACATTGAGGGATCGAAGGGCTTGAAATATGATATTCCGGAGGTCAAAGGAGCTGGTACTAAAACCACGAATCACCTACCCTGCAAAACTGAGTATCATGTTTCAGGGGAAATATTATCATTCAATGGAATAGAGGACTTTTAAGCATTCTTGTTGAAAAAAACCAGAGTTGAATAGAAAATTTGATATTCAGATACAAGAAGCAAGAGAAGCATGAGAAGGTAAACAGGGAAAAGAAATAATAAGGAACTTATCGAAGTTGAACTATTTACATGTGTACATGGACAAACGACAATTGTAACTTATGAAAGATTTCTTAGTATGAGAATAGTTGGAGGGAATAGAAATGTTTGTGTGTATATATATATAATATATATACACACACACACACACATATATATGTATACACATATATATGTCTATATAAAGGAGGGTATATAGACATATGAATACATATGTGAATGTGTGCATATATGTGTACAAGTATACATAGAAAGAGGGCACAGGACCAACTGAATAGGAAGGGATGATACTTAAAAGGTGAAACTAAGAGGAATATAATGAGAGGAGATGGGAAGAGACAGAATGGGGTAAATTATCTCATCTGGAAGAGGCAAGGGAAAACTGTTACAATGGAGGGGAAGCACAGGAAGGCAAAAGGGAATGGGTCAACCTTATTCTCATTGAATTTGGCTTAGGGAGGGAATGACATACACACTAAATAGGGTACCTCAACCTACAGGAGAGTAGGGGGGAAGGGGATGAGAGGGGAGAATGATGGAAGGAAGGGCAGGCTGGGGGGAGGGAAGTTAGAAGCACCCACTTTTGAAAAGGGACAGGATCAAAGTAGAGAACAGAACAAGCGGGAGGTGGGATAGGAGGGAGGGAAATATTGTCAGTCTTTTACAATATATCCACTATGGAAATGTTTTGCATAGCTACCCATGTACAACCTATACTGAACTGCTTATCTTCCCAGTAAGGGTAGGTGACAAGGGAGGAAGGGAATGAATCTGGAATTCAAAGTTTTAAAATCAAATGTTTAAAAATATATATGTATAGCATTATTTATGTTATTTTACATGTAATTGGGAAATAAGATATACAGGCACTAGGGCATAGAGATCCACTGTGCCCTAGTGGAAAATTGGAGGGGGAGATGGGGGAAGATATGGGAGAGAACAGATTGGAGGAGGGGATATCCAGTGGGATTTCAATTTTGGGGTGGTGGATAGGGGAAAAATGGGGAGAAAATCTGTAACTCAAAATCTTGTGGAAATGAATGATGTAAACTAGAAGTTAATAAAGCATTTGATACAGTAGAAAAAAAATGCTTAATTCCTAGATGCTTCCCACAACCATTTGGCAAAGATCCATTCCTTGTAGGATTTAAGGTAGGTAAAACAAAACAAAAGAAAATATTAGAAAAGCTATCAGAATCAGGCAGGTTCAATACAAAGATTAAAAAGAGAATTATATGGATCTGCTTCTTACCCCAGTCATAATCAAATAAAGGTATTCTTATGAGTTAATAATTAGATCAGAATTGTCAAATTCTAAGATAGACATATACTAGACTCTATAAGAAAATGTCTCAACTATAAATGCCAACACAAGTAGAAAACAAAAATTAAATAAGCATTTCCTCCCCAAATTTATATGCATTTTCTCTCACCAGATCTTTTAGTTGGCACTAAGAATAGAAGAAAGAGCTGTATATTAAGAATATAAAACTGTGATAATAAGCACCACCTTAAGACACATATCTATTTTTTTGGTTCTGGACCCATGATTCCACTATTATAGGGAAATCTAAGTGAGGAAACTCCTTATATCAATGAAGACTAGAAATATTCTTAAATGTACTGTGATAGAACATTGCTTGTAACATTGACAGATTATGTGATTTGCCTAGGGTCACATGGGAATTAAACTCAGTTCTTGCTACCTCTAAATCTGCACCTCTACTCCATGGAATTTTCCCAAGCCCTTATTTAAAAGTTTGATTTTCTTTTCATTTGGTCTAAACATTCTAAATTTCAAGCTATACTTATGTCAAATCCAAAACTACTTAATTCTTAATTACTTCCTTTTGCCAGGGAGAAGGAATAATAAAAGGCAGTAGTTTCATGACTGTAACATAGTCTAAGGGGAAGCACACTAAACTTGAAGTTTGAAAAACTGGGTTAGACATATATGAATAGTATAATTATAAGCAAGTTACCTCTGTTTGCTTTAGTTTCCAAAGCCAATCTGATTAAAAAAGGGATGAAAAAAGCTGTATTATCTACCTCACAGGGCTGTGGTTTGGAAAACTTAAAAGAGCTATTAAGTAGAGACTGTTATAATAATGACAACTTCCTTTGCGTTTCCCATTTCTACAACCCAGGACAGGGAAAGATCTATAAACAGATCATAGGATCACAGAAAAAAATACTGATTATCATGGTTTGGACAGTAAGTCCACCTGAAGCTTATAATAATGAATACATGTACTTTGAACCTCTTATTGCCTGTGTGATCACTACACTTAATTCTTTTGGGTCTCAGCTTTTTTATTGGTAAAATTTGAGATTAAGACTTACATACACACACAATTTTATAAGTTAAAACAATTTTTACATATGCTCTTTTTAAAGTTTTGAGTTCCAAATTCTATCCATACTTCCCCAACCCCTCCCTGACATGGTAAACAATCAGATATAGGTTATACATGTGCAAACATGTAAAATATTTCTATATTAGTCACTTTGTAAAAGAAGATTTGAATAAAAGAGAAAAAGAAAAGTGAAAAATAGCATGCTTCATTATGTAATCAGTTCCTTCTCTGAAGGCAGAGAGTATGTTTCATCATGAGTCCTTTGGGACTGTCTTAGATCATTGAATTGTTGAGAACAGCTAAGTTATTCACAATTCTTCATCAAATATTACTTTTACTATGTACAATGTTCTCTTGGTTTTCCTCATTTCACTTGGCATTAGTTCATGTAAGTCTTTCCAGGTTTTTCTGAAATCATCCTGCTTGTCATTTCTCATAGCACAATAATATTCCATCATAATCATATACCACAGCCTGTTTAGCCATTTCCCAAATGATAGGTATCCCCTCAATTTCCAATTCTTAGTCACTACAAAAAGAGCTGCTATAAATATTTTTGTACATGTAGGTCCTTTTCCTCTTTTAATGTCTTTTGGATATAGCCCTAGCAGTGGTATTGCTAGATAAAATGTATGCACAGTTTTATAGCCCTTTAGGCAAAGTTCCAAATTGCTCTCTAATGATTGGATCAGTTCACAACTCTACCAACAGTGCATTAGTGTCCCAGTTTATTCACATCCCTTCCAACATCCAACATTTTCCTTTTATGTCATATTAGCTAATCTGATAGCTGTGAGGTAGTACCTTAAAGCTGTTTTAATGTGCATTTCTCTAATCAATAAGTGATTTTAGGGCATTTTTTTCATATGACTATATATAGCTTTGATTTCTTCATCTGCAAACTGCCTGTTAAGACTGCTAAGAGCCCTTCTAGTTCTAAATCTATCATCTGATACTTTTTCAGGAGGCCTCTATCAATTCCCCTTAATTCTAGCACCTTCCTTTTGTTGATTATTTCAAATTTATCTTATATAGAGCTTGTTTGTACATAGTTGTTTGCTTTTTGTCTCCCTCAGTAGTCTGGGAGCTTCTTGAACGGAAGGACAAACAAGTCTTTTAACTTTTTTTGTATGCCCAGCACTTAGTACATTGCCTGGCACACAGTAGTCACTTAATAAATGCTTAATGACTTACTATTTCCCCAGCTATCAATGATTCCCAATTACTTTGTATTTACTCCATATATAATTTGTATTTAGTCATTTGCTTGTATACTGTTTCCATCAGTAAACTATAAGCATCCTGAGGGCAAAAAAAATATTTCATTTTAGTCTTTGTAGTCCCAGCACTTGGCACACGGGTACTTGATAAATGATTAACTGATGCTATATGACACCATTCTTCAAGATAGGGTATGCACACTTCTAACAATACACACACACACACAAATCCATTTGGGAACAGTAAGAAAAATATGAGCAAAATATATCTAGAGCTGAAAGAGATCTCAGAAGCCATCTACCTCTGCTTCTTCATTTCACTTATCTGGAAAAGGAGGCCAAGGGAGGCTGGTCTACACAAGGTCATATAGTGGTAGTGTCATCACAGGTAGAGTATGAACCTGAATTTTGTAAGTCTAGAGAAAATGCCCTTTCCATTACATTACCCTAAATCAGAAGTTCCATTTCTATTTGTTTAGCTTAAAAAAAGAAATTAATCCTAATATTATACAAATTGAGAGTGGCATCCTCACTCAGTACATATTTTAAAAAGTCATGTATTACATATGAAGCATAGAGGGTATCCTGAGGGCAGAGTAGGAACACCCCAAGGTAGAGGTGTTGTTAGTGTTGCCCTCACTCATTCAATTACTGTCAGTATATTTCCATGTGTTGCAATTTCCATGGGCCTGGTTAAATTGATTTATAGCTTATGTGACATATTTTAACTAATTAAATGCAACAAAGTAGATAAAAGATTTTAAAGGATTCCAACAAAGAAGCTACATATCAAAGATTATGCTATGCAAGCATAAGACAACAACCAAATATGGGAAAAACTGATACTTTTACTAATGCATTCTAATCAGATCTGACAAGAAGTTTGTCAAAAGAATTTAATAATTATCAAGGGTATTTGAAATTTGGATTTACAACCAGTATCCTTAATGAAGAATATCATGCTGTTATTGTATAAATGAGGGTAAAAAGTCATAAATATTGATATTTTAAATTAAGATTTTCAATCTATCAATAAACAATCATTTATTAAATGCTCCAGGTACCATGCTAGGCACAAGGTGATACAAAGACAAAATTAAAGCAGTGACTGCCTTACAGGAGCTTATATTTTAATGGGGGAGACAAGATATACACATATAAGTATATATAAAATATGTAAAAAAAAATGAATGCAAGGTGGTTATGGAAGGGAGGTACTAACAGATGGGGCAATGGAGATCAAGAACTACTTACTGTAGAAAGTGGTATCTAATTCCAACAAGCCGTGAAAAGAAGGTAATGCAACTCAGGTCTGGGAGACATCACGTTCCAAGCAATGGAAAATGGGGGTAACATGTATATAGATGAATAGTGAATTAGATGAATTAATGAATAAGCCAGGATGACTGGAATGAAAACTGTATAGAGGAATGTGGAAGAAGACTTTAAAGATAAGAAGGAGTCAGGTTGTAAAGAGATCTAATTCCCAAACAGAAGAGTTATATATAATACTAGAGGTAATAGGCATCCACGAGAGTTTACTGAATAGGAGAAAGAAATGATCAGATCTATACTTAAAGAGAATCTCTTTGGCATTTGGGTAGAGGAAGAACTGGAGTGGAGAGATACTTGTAATAGGGAGAGGAAGCAGTAGTAAGCTATAGTTCAGTGGGTGGTGATAAGGTTGGTGAACAAGAATGGTGGCTGTTGGAATAAAGGAGGGGACATATTCAAGAGATATTGTGGAGACAGAAATGACAACATTGCATTGTAAGCTCCTAGGGAGCAGGGACTGTCTTTTGCCTTTTTTTGTATTCCCATTGTTTGACACAGTACATTGGTTTAGTAAATATTGATTAATTAGTCAGTTGATTAGATGTGTTAGAAAGTGAAAATGAGGAGTTGAGGTCAACACTGAGATTAGAAACCTGTGTGATTAGAAGGAAAGTGCCCTTCACAATGTAAGGTTTGACTGAATTTTGTTTTCACAGAACTTATATAAAAACAGAAATTATAATTCATATTGATAGGTAATGTCAGGAACAAAAACTGCTTCTAGAGAGAGTAGTGGGGATGCTGGCACCTGAAAATCAGCATATCTACTACTTTTTGTTCTGAAAAGGCCTCTTCCTGTATTTCAAAAAGGAACTGCCAGGCCAGGTCTCATTCACAAAAGATTAGAATGAGAACCATAAACCCAACTTTATCATTGATATCCTGGGTTCAAATCTTCAAACTCCTGCTTTAGTTAATTCTCCTAGCAATTGAGGAAAATCCTTTCTCATGATATCTGACACAGAAAAAAGGGGAGGAGACTAAAAGCAGCTTTGGCCATTCTTTTATTTAAGTATAAGGAAAAATGAAGATGAGAAGGGAGGAGGGAACTGAAACATGGAAATGAAAAGATGTAATCAAGGAGGTGGGATTTAGCAAACCCTACAATGTAGACTAATGGGGTTCAAGTTGCAAAATTCAAATCTGGATGAATCATAAAAAGACTTTTTAACTAGCTTAACTTTGTACTTGCTCCTTTCACAAGGGCTAAAAGGCCAAATTGCCTGTCTCAAATGACAAGAAATAAAAACCTTTTTTTTTTTCTAAATTCAGTCATGGCCAGGTAAAATTCTTGGTTATTTCTAACAACAATAATAGAGAAGTTTGGTAGAGGGGTGGGTTTAATGAAAAAACCCAATGACTTCTATTTTGGAAATGTTGATTTTGAAATGGCTATGAGACATACAACTCTAAGAGAAAGCTCATGATGTAGGAATGCAGCTCAAGAGAGAGGCTAAGTTTACCCAGATGAAATCCAAAGGCCACCTATAAGAATGTTCTTGTGGGAATTGGAAGACAACATAGTCTGTAGCCAGCCTGTGTGAAACCTTACTTGGCCTAATGGTTGAGAAAACCCTGAGGTTAGCAATGATGATGATGAGAATGTACTACTGCTCCAGAACCTCCAAGCCAGCATTCACATGCTTATGGGATGGCCTTTTGCTTTATCCCAGCTTTGATATTCACAAGAAGTCTCTCTTCTGTGAATTAATACTCCCTCCCAACTATGATCAGACCAAGTTCGAAGAGCATGTTGAAAGTCACTGGAAGGTGTGCCCCATGTGCAGCAAGTACTTCCCACCAGACTATGACCAGCAGGGCTTTGAAAGGCATGTTCAGACTTTTTTTGATCAAAATATTTTAAATTTTTACTAAAATATCACTTTTTATTATGCATTATTCCAGTTACCATTAAAAAAAAAGTCACCTCTAATAGCTAGACCATATCTGATAAACCATCTATTACCATTTTCTGACTACTTATGTTATATGTTACTTGTGTACAAGGCAGCAGAATTAGGATCAGGGTCAATATCTGGCTTATCAGCAGATAAGCAGTTTAACCTGTTTCTCTCACCTGCTCTAAGAAAAGAAAGAAGTTCTTTGTGCTTATGTATCTTTATTCCCCCACTGTGAATATTGTCTCAATAAAGGATACAGAGATTCTTTTAATGTGATGATAGAAAAAATTATATGGTGGTAGGTGACTTAACCGATGGGGTTCAAGTTGCAAAATTCAAATCTGGATGAATCATAAAAAGACTTTTGAATAAGTGATTGAGTATGAATAAATATGCAACAAAAAGTATTTCTGATAGCAAAAAAAAAAAAAGACAGAGAGGCTAAGGCTACATTATATTATATAGAGTTACATGCATAGAAAGTTCACTGAACAGAAGAGAGCTGATGAAGTCAACACTTAACAGTGTGGAGAGAGAAGAGAACCCACGATGAACCATTGGGGAACACCCATAATTACAGGACATAGCAATGACGATGAATCAGAAAAAAAGACTTGTTGCCAAAAATGTCATTTATTAAACTCTTATGCCTGGATACATTAAAAACTTGAAATAAAAATTTTCCAAATTATTTTTAAATCTTCAAAATGAAGTTTGAGTGGATTTTGAAACAATTTGTTTAAAACATAAAAATAATACAACTTCTGATTAGTAAGGAGGAAGAGCTGATTTATATCAGGAAAGATAGAGGTGGACTACCTGAACTCATGGTGAAACATGATGAAACACTTTCAAAGAGCAAAGTAAAATGGACTCAGAATGCAGATTGAAGCATATTTTCCATTCTTTTCCTTCTTTCTCTAATGCTGCATTACTTCCATCCTTCTTATCTTCCTTTCTTCCTTCCTTTGACAAGGTTAATGAGGGAATTTGTCTTGTATGACTATACATATTTATGATGGTTTTATTTTTCTTGCCTTTTCAATGAGTGGAAGAGGGGAGTAGAAAGGGAGACAATTAGGAACTGAAACTAAAATAAAATTGAATTTTAAAAGATTGGTTACCTAAACTTTAACAAATCTTTGAATAATTGGTGGATGGGACAGAAAAATTAGTTTCATGCTTTAGTAATTGTCAATAATGCCAAGATTTTGATCTAAGAATCTTTTTAAGTTACTCTTTTTTACTTATAATAGCCACTGAAAGCAAGTACCAAAAATAAACTTAGAAACAGACCTTTAAAAGTTGTATTCCAAAGGATTAACCAAAATTTCAAACAATGATAAAACATATTCAGCAATGATATTTCTGCTGAAAATAATGTTTAGTGAAAATATCATTAATATTTTTCAATGAGATTAAAAAGGGTTTGTATAATTAATAAAAGAAAACTAATATTACTATAAATAATGCTTATTTCATGTTTGTCATTCTTTAAAAAACATATTGTCTTTTAATGTACATAATATATACATACAGTGCTGCATTATATAATTTACAAAGAAATACACATATTGACATGTATACTCAAAAATATTTCACTGATAGGTATGCATGGACAAAAAAAGGTTGGATGCCACTGCTCTACTTGGGATAAAGACATTTTTTTTTTTTGCTATATGAAAAACTGAGCATAAACTTACGGACATAATAAGCACTAAGGAATTATGATGATGCTAAAGAACAATGAAATTTAAAACAAAATTCAAGTTTGTTTTATCAAGGTATTCATTCTATATAAGTTTTCTATAAAACTCAGTTTTGAGTTTATTACTGAACTTTACCATGAAGATTTAAGCTAAATGGGCTTCGATTGTTGCTTTATTGTATGAAAAAGAAAACATTTCAATAAGTTCATTCACGATATAGAAAATTTGAATCAAAAAATAAATTGAATCAAATGAACAAAATACATTATTGAGCACCTATCATAGGTTTAGAACTGAGAGGAAAATAAAGGACTATCCAAGACCAAGCCCCTGATTTTACAGATGAGGAAGGTCAGGCCCAGAGAAGCAAATGACTTGCCCCATGTCATACAGGTAGTGTTAAGTGGCAGTGTCCAGATAAGAACCCTGGTCCTCTGATTCCACAGTCCTAAATAGCTTAGTATTGTAGTGTACTGTGCATAGATCCCAGCCAGATTCTATAATTCAAATGAACTATATATAAAAATAAATATGATCATTCAAAAGGTCACAAAAGATAATAGACTCTCTTTACCAATAAATTTCAAATCACTATTTTTTAAATTCTTTAAAACTTTATAGCTTAGGAGAGGCTTTGTGTAAATAAGAAGTATATGTTTACACATGAAATCTAAGAAATAAAATCAGAATGAATCAGCAGACATACATGAAACAAATCTGTTTTACATAACAGTCCCATTGAGCCAAAAAAATGTAAACAACTGGATTTAATTTAACCTTATTCATCTAAGTAATCTTTTTACACCTTTATTTTTTAATGTATATATTATTTTAATAAAACAAAAAGAAACTTAGTCCAAACCTCTGACTTCTTGTATTAAGGAGGTAAACAGAAAAAATAAATCTCCAAATAATCCCATTTTTACATCATAGTGATTATTTATATGAATAATTTTCCTTTCCTCATTCTGAATTAAAGGGACACACACAAAAAATTTATCCATTTATCCTAAAGGAAGACTTAATTAGAAGAGAAGCATCATGATAATAACAATGGAAAAAACAATAGGCATAGAACAAGAATATGAGGGATCTGATCCTAATTCAAACATTTATTAGGCATTAATTTTTGTTTTATAGCTAACACTTGATTAACCACACATAATTGAAAGATAGCATCCTTTAAAGAATCAGATTGAATTTGTGGAGCAGAGTAAAGATAGGGGAGAAAAGAAAGTTCCCAGCTAAGTTCTCCCAACATTCTCTTCCAAACAACTTTAAAATAATCCCTCAAATTAAATTATGGTGTGCCAGAACCAACAAATGGTTAGAGTGAAATATTTTTTAGCCCAAGAAAACAAAGGAGATTGGAAGGAAAAATCTGCAACATAGGGAAGGAGGCTGACCCAAAGCTTATGTGAATGAAGCATCAATGATGAGACTAGGTGGTGGTAAGAAAAGCAAAAGCACCTTTGGGAACTCTCAAGTTAGACACAGTAACAAGACCTGCAAAATTGTCAGAAAGGGACTACAAGGGAGCCCTGTGCTAGCACTGGACACAGGACTAAATGCAGTTTGTCAACTCAATTGCCCTTACCCACTTCTGGGTCATAGTTCAAAGGCAGGGAGGAGAACTATTGGTCAAGAGACAGTAGAAGACCTGAGAGGTACTATCAGTTCCAGTCTCAAGGAATAAGAAACCCTCAGGAACAGTATTGTTTCCAGTCCCATGGGAGCAGGGTCCTGAAGAACAATAGATATTTCAATTCCAAGGAATGGGGGGGATGAGTAGGGGTTGTAGTAGGAAGAGCTTCCTGGGGAAGGACCAGAGCACAGGCTAAGAAAGCAGTGACTACACTTATCCTTAGATCACACCACCTTGAAAGTGCGGAAAACTT
Source organism: Petaurus breviceps papuanus (assembly GCF_028583685.1). NCBI lineage: Eukaryota > Metazoa > Chordata > Mammalia > Diprotodontia > Petauridae > Petaurus > Petaurus breviceps. The sequence continues at coordinate 5,102,778 of NW_027187378.1, forward strand.
CCAAACTCCAAGAACTAGCTCTGAAAATAGTAGTGTATAAAAGCCCAAGGCTCCAATCCCCCTCCCCCAACCAGGAACAGAGCCCAACTCTAGCATAAAGTTCAAAATCAAGAAATAGGGTAGAAAAATGAGCAAACAACAGCAAAAAGGAATGTGACCACAAAAAAATATGATGATGATAGTGATAATCAAGACACAAACTCAGAAGGAAACAATGAAATAAATCCTCCAAAAAATGTGAATTTGACACAAACCAAACAAAAATTCCTGGAAGGGCTAAAAAATTCTTTTCAAAATCAAATAATAGTGGTTGAAGAAAAATTAAGCAAATGAATGAAAGTAAAGAAAGAAAATTATGAAAAGAAAATCAAAAATTTGGTAAAAGAGGCAAAAAATACCAAAGAAAATAGCATCTTAAAAGCAGAATTGGCCAAATGGAAAAGGAGGTACAAAGGTTATATGAAGAAAATAATTCCTTAAAAATTAAAATTGGGCAAGTGAAGTTAAATGACTCCATGAGACATGAAGAAAAAATTTTAAAGTCAAAAGAATGGAAAAAAGTAAAATATCTCATTGTAAAAACAACTGGCATGAAAAATAGATCAAAGGTAGATGATTTAAGAATTATTGGATTGCCTGAAAGTAATGATAAAAGAAAGAGCCTAGATATAATATTTCATGAGATTATCAAGGAAAACTGCCTAGATATCCTCAAATCATAAATATAAAATAAAAATAATAAAACAGAACATAGATATATATTGGAAAATAAAATATAGATAAAATAGAAATAGAAATAATCTACATGAAAGAGATCCCAAAATAAAAACGACAAGGAATGCATTAACCAAATTCCAGGGCTCCCAAGTCAAAGAGAAAATATTGCAAGTAGCCAGAAAGAAATTGAATACCATAGGGCCACAGTCAGGATCATACAAGATTTAGCAGCTACTACTTTAAGGAATAGAGGGCTTAGAATATGGTATTCTGGAAATCAAAAGCATTGGGATTACAATCAAGAATAATTTACCCTTAATAATAAGGCAGCTAGGTGGTGCAGTGAATAGAGCACCGGCCCTGGAGTCAGGAGGACTTGAGTTCAAATTCAGCCTCAGACACTTAACACAAAACCTAGCTGTGTGACATTGGGCAAGTCACTTAACCCCAATTACCCTCCAAAAAGCAAAAGAAAAGAAAAAAATACTTTCTCAGGGTGGCTAGGTGGTGCAGTGAGTAAGAGTGCCAGCCCCGAAGTCAGGAAGACCCGGGATTGGTTCCAGCCTCAGACACTTAACACCTACACACAAAAAAACTGGTCATGTAACCTTGGGCAAGAAATCTTGGTGAGAAAAGGGGGAAGGAAGAGGAAGAATGGAGAAAATTATCTCACATAACCCCAATTGCTTTAAAAAAAAAGTTAAATTAATTATAGAAGCAAATAATAAAAACTATACTAGTGATGGACCTCAACTTTGCCCATTCAGAGTTAGATAAATCTTATCAGAAAATAATTAAGAGAGAAGTCAAAAAGATCAATAAAATCTTAGAAAAGTTAGATATAATAGACCTCTAAGGGAAACTTAATGGAAATAGAAAGGAGTATACCTTCTTCTCAACTGCATATAGCACCTTCACGAAAAATGGCCATGTATTAGGACATAAAAACCTCAAAACAAATGCAGAAAAGCATAAATATTTAATGTATGCTTCTCACACCACAATGTAATAAAAATGGCATTTATTAAAGGTTCATGGAAGAATAGATCAAAAGTAAGTAATCTAATCCTAAAGAATTAGTGGGTCAAAAAGGCAAATCATAGAAACTCTCAATTATTTCAGTAAACAGAATGACAAAAATGAGACAACATACCAAAATTTATGAGATGCAGTTAAAGAAGTACTCAGGGGAAAATTTTTACCTCTAAATGTACACATCACTAAAAGAGCATATCAATGAATTAGGCATGCAACTAAAAAAAACTAGAAAAAGAACAAATTTTAAATCCCCAGTTAAATGCCAAAATGGAAATCCAGGAAATTAACAGAGAGATTAATAAAACTGAAAGTTAGAAAACCCATTAAACTAATAAGCAAAACTAGGAGATGGTTTTATAAAAATAATCAATAAAATAGATTATATCACTGGGTAATTTGATTTTTTTTTAAAAAGGAAACAATTACCACTATCAAAAATGAAAATGGGAATGCACAACTGATGAAGATGAAATTAAAGAAATTATTAGGAGTTATTTTGCCCAATTATATGCCAGTAAAACACACAATCTAAGTGAAATAGATAACTATCTACAAAAATGCAAACTTCCCAGACTAACAGAAGAGGAAACAGAATAGTTAAATGCCACAATCTTAGAAAAATCAACTGAAGAAGTCATCATCAATGAGCTCCCTAAGAAAAAAAATCCCTAGGATCAGACAGATTTACAAGTGAATTCTACCAAAGATTTAAGGAAGAATTAATCCCAATGCCATATAAACTACTGGAAAAATAGATTTCTAAAAAAAGGAATCCTACCAAATTCTTTTTACAACACAAATATGATTTAGATACCTAAACCAGGGAGAGGAAAAATAGGAAAAGAAAACTATAAACCAATTTCCTTAATGAATATCAATGCAAAAATTTTAAATAAAACACTAGCAAGAAGATTATAGCAATATATCACAAAGATCATATACTACAACCAAACAAGAGATAGAGAGGAATACAAGAAGTAAAACAGATAATTCTGATTACATGAAATTAGAAAACTGTTGCACAAAAGGAATGTGGCCAAAATTAGAAGAAAACCTGGAAACTGGGGGAAAAATTAGAGCAAGTTTCTCTGATAAATACCTCATTTCTCAAATATGTAGGGAACTGAGCTGAATTTTTTAAAAGAAGAGTCATTCCCCAGTTGATAAGTAGTCAAAGGATATGAAATGGCAGTTTTCTCAAGAAAAAAATCAAAGCTATCAAGTCATTAAAAAATGTTCTAAATCACTACTGATTTTGTTGTTCAGTTGTTTCAGTCATGTCTGACTCTTCATGACCTTATATGGGGTTTTCTTGGCAGAAGTACTGGAGTGATTTGCCATTTCCTTCTCTAGCTCATTTTACAAAAGAGGAAACTGAGGCAAACAGGGTAAAGTGATTTGCCCAAGGTCACATGGCTATTGTCTCTGAAGTCAGATTTGAACTCAGGAAAATGACTTCTTCCAGGATCCAGGCCCAGTACCCACTGCCCTACTTATGTGAATTAAAAAACTCTTAAGATAGTACCTCACACCTATGAGATTGGCTAACATGACAGAAAAGAAAAATAAATATTTAAGGGGATGTGGAAAAAATTAGGACATTAATGAACTCTTCCTAGAGTTGTGAACTGATTCAATTTGGAATTATGTCAAAAGAGCTATAAAATTGTACATGGCCTTTGACTCAGCAACATCACTACTAGGTCTATATCCCAAAGAGACCCAAGAAAAGGGGGAAAGATCTATATATCTGTAATGGTAAGGGAATTTGAAGATCTTCCCTGCCCCTAATGGGCCTCACTTGGAGCCCAACAAGAGAAGCTTACTTAGGGGAGGCTTGTTTTTCAGGAAGACCCACCTTTTGTTACTTTATAAGTAGGCAGTGGGTTATGAAGGTAGTGATGTCTTCTGACCATGGAGAAGGCTATATATATTCCCTGAGGTGAGGTTTTGCTTTGGGGCTTACTTAGGGGAAGAGTTATTTGATTGGGTCAGATGAGACTCTGGACAGCCACTGAGGCCCCCAGCTTTGAAAACCCAGATGTTGGTGCTTCTCTCTCTGGTAACTAACTGTATGTATGTAATGATCAGACAGCTAGAAGCCCTGTCTGTTAGTCTGTTCAATTGTGTTACTTTTTCTGTATCTTTTGTCTGCTTGTAATTTCTTTTTGTATTTTCTGAAGTTCAGGGTGTTGACTTTTTTCCCTAAACTAAGTGAATAATATCTATATTTCATTAAATTAAGAATGTAAACCCCTTTTGTGTTGCTTTCCTTTAGAAAAGCAAATCAAAGAACCTGGGCTAGCAGCCATCCTGGGTATGCTAGGGTGCTTGCTACCACATATACACAAATATTGATAGCAGTTCTTCCTGTGGTAGCAAAGAATTGGAAATTCTTTGGGGGATTTCGGAGGGGATGCCCATCAACTGGGAAATGACTGAACAAGTTGTGATATATGATTCTGACAGGATACTATTATGTTGTAAGAAATGGTGAGCAGGGTAATTTTAGAACAACCTGGAAATATATAAATGAACTGATGAAAAGTGAAATTAGCAGAACCAGGAGGATACGGTAAACAGTATTAGCAATGCTGTGAGGATGATCAACTGTGAAAGATTTAGCTAACTCTAATCAAGGCAATGATCCAAGGCAATTCCAAACAATCTATGATTGCTTGCTATCCATCTCCAAAGAGAAAACTGATAAATTCTGAATATAGAGTGAAGGATATTCTTTCAAACTTTATCTTTATTGTTTTGTTTGCCTTTTCTTTTGCAACATGGCTAACATGGAAATATGTTTTGCATGACTTTACATGTATAATCAATATCAGCTTACTTTCTCAAAAGGGGGCAGGGATTAAAAGGAAGGAAAGAACTTGGAACTCAAAAGTTTTTAAAATGAGTGTTAAAAAAATTTTTACATGTAATTAGGAAATGTCTAATATATAAAAATTATTTTAAAAAATTTTTTACAGGTTAGATCATTCAGGTTAAACTAAAAAGATAAATGTCAATAGTGATAAATGTAAAATCTTAGAAATAGGTATGAAAAAATAGTTTTACAAATACAGGATGAGAACTAACAAATTAGAAGAGAAAATAAAGAAATACTTTTTCACAAGCAAACCTATGGTAAGAATTTTGAACCAAACAAGGACTAAAGAGGATCAGTGGAGATACAGTGGAAAATTGTATTATATAAAAGTGAAAAGCTTCTGTACAAATAAAACCAATACTGCTTTTAAAAATTTAGTTTAAAAATTTTAATATTAATTATTTAATTAATTTTTAATTAAAAATTAATTTTTAATTAAACAAAATAAAATTTAATTAATTAAAATTTTAAAAATTAATTAAAAATAAAATTTAATTAATTAATTAAATTAAAATTAAATATTTAAAAATTTTAAAAATTATTTTTAAAAAATAGTTAAAGGAAAATCTTTCCAGAAATATAAAAGGAAATGTTTCAAATATATAAGAACAAGAACTATTCCCACAACAGATAAATGGTTGATGACATGAATTTAATAGTATGGGTGTTGCCCTTTTTTCTTGAAGAGGACCAAAATGGCATCACTATCTTGAGGTCAAGGTACAATATGTCTGACTGTGGCTGATTAAATCAGACCAAAAAATTTTATACCCAGAAAGCTGCAGTAAGCTTTTGTGTGAGCAGTGGACTCCAAGCCTTGTAAACCTTAGCTGGAAAAGAATCATCTTCAGGCATTTTGCCACATGAGAGGAGTCTAATGGCAATGAAAACCACTTCTTCAGTTAGAAGTTCATCTAGAAAGGAGTTGATTTCAAGCTAAGGTATACCAGTAGCTTCGACATTTATTGATGATAGCCTACTGAGAACACTATGATAATCTTCTGCCCATCTCTCCAGGATCATGTCCTTATCACTAATCATGTAACTTGAGCAGCACTAAGCAGTTGAGATGCACCATAGATCTTTAGCCATGAATAGCTTTCAGGGCATCATAAAAGCAATTTAGGTTGTTACTATCAGCATAACACTGAATTTCATCTGCCTTCTTTTTCTTTCCTTGTATATATATAATTTTATTTCATTGAATGAACAAAAGCCTAAAGGTTAACATAGGAAATCTTTGCATCCTTTCTTCTATCATCAAATGCCCAAATTTACAGCCAGCCTGATGTTTCACATTATGCATAATCCTAAAGTAAATCCCATTAATGATGTCCATGAGCAGGAGCAGCTGAACCTGAATCTTTGCTTTTCTTATCAGCACTTCTGATTTTGTAAACAATGTACCCCATCACACCCATTCCTACCCAGATCTCCTGGTAAACCTGGGTATAGTAGGGCTTCAGTGGTGTCCAAATATTTTTCATTAAGTACTGTAACATTGTGGCTGGCTTCTGCAAGAACTGCCACGCACGGGGGCCTGGGCTGGCAGCAGGGAACAGCGGAAGGCCAAAGGCTCGGAAAGGTGACCCCCCCATCTGCCTTCTTAATGAGCCAAGAATCCTGCATCTCTCTAAGCTTCACTTGTACTTTACTTTTGATGGAATTACCTGCTTTCTTGGAGAAGAACTATTCTGTTGGTAAACCTGTGGAACTCCTGTTTTTCATCTAGCAGCTTCTGAATTTTTACCAATCTTGATATTGGTGAGTATTCTGGCCATGATGAGCAAATGCAGAGCTGTACACCAAATCTCTGAAAGCTATCCACTCCTTTTTTGCTCCATTGTTGCCATCCATGTGTTAGCTAAGCTTTCCTTCCAAGTTAGGCAACAAGCTGTCACACTTGGAGAAGTACTCTAATATGTTGACATTAAGCTTTCTGATAGTTTTCTTGCCTTGGGGGGGGGGGTGCATCATTTTTGTTGACTGCTAATGTTTAGCTTGGAAAGGATAAGTTTATGATCAGTCCAGCACTCCACCACACATCACTATTTTTGTACATTTTTCTGTGTGTTTTGACCACAGGGTAAGATTCTCACTTGAAGGACTATCAAATGGAGAAGAGATTTCTTCCAAAGGAGCAACAGGTAGAAGTTGCAAAAAGGTAAAATGACATGAAGAAAAGTATCCTAAAAGTTACAGCTGTCCAAAAGTGGAATGGACTGGCTCAAGAAGCAATTGGTTCCCTTATATTTGTTATGGGAATGGGAATCTGAAGATCTTCCCTGCCCCTTGGCCCTTTGATAGGTTTAAATGACTCTGAGAACCTTCCCTGATTTGAAAATATACTCTGCTCCCTAACAGGTTGAATGTGGTCACATGGAGCCTGTGGCAGGAGGCTTCTATTTCAGGAATGACCACACCTTGATGCTGTGTGATTGGGCAGTGGGTCAGAGGGTTGTGACATTCTCTGACCAAGGAGAAGGTTATATATACCCTGATGTGAGGTTTTGCTTTAGGGCTCACTTTAGGAAGAGTTGTGTGATTTGGCCAGATGAGACTATAGGCAGCCACTGAGACCCCCAGCTTTGAAAACTCAGATGTTGGTGCATTCCTCTTTGATAACTAACTAGGTATGGATGTAATGGTCAGACAGCTGGAAGCCTGTCTGCTGAAATGTTATTTTCTGTTGTAACTTCTGTTTGTATTCTCTGAAGTTCAGGGTGCTGACTTTTTTCCTTGAACTAGGTAAATGACATATGTTTGATTGATTAAAGGAAGATAGTTAACGCATTTTGAGTTGCTTTCCTACAGAAAAGTAGATCTAAGAACCTGTGCTAGCAGCTATCCTGGGTATGCTAGGGTGCTTGCTGCTACAATATTCTACAACATTCTTTAGCAGAGGCTATATTGCCATGTATAGGGAAAATGACAGTGGGGATTCCTTTCCTAAATAAGTTCAATCAGATGGCCACTAACGTACCTTATGAATATAAAAATCATGTGATTCTGATGTTTTGAAGCTATCACTATTAGAAAATGGGCAGGGGGGGGTGTGGAGTCAAGATGGCAAAGTAGAAGCAGGACCTCCCCACTGCTCCGGCTTCCACCTTCCCCAATCCATGTAAAAAGGGGACTATAAACAAACATTGGAGCTGCAGAACCTACAAAATGACACAGAGAAGCTAACCTCCCACTGAGGAGACCCTGGCAGGCTGGCAGCAAGCACCCAGCGCAGTGCTCTGGAAGCCAAGCCCAGCCCCATGCTGAGGCTTTACTTTAGGGCGGGCCTGACCAGCCTCCAGCAGGAGGGACTCCAGATCAGCAGCAGCTGTGCCCAGTTCCTGATTTATCAACACATAGATGTGAAGGACAAAGTGAGAGGTCAGTGCAGTCTGGACTTTGACTTTTGACCCAGTAAGTAGGAGTGCATGGCTTTTGCCCCAGGGGCAAGGAGCTTCTGAGACACCAGCACAGCCAACGAGCACCACCTGGCAGATTCAGCTCCTGGCCTGCAGAGTGTAGGGGGACCAAGCACGAGTCTGAAGGGTAATCGCTCTTACTTTAATCTTTCTGGATCTTGAAAGCAGTCTAGGGTGGAGGTCCTGGGGTGTGTGTCCAGCTTGCCAGAGCATGTCTCAGAGATGGCACCCATCTAATACCCCCGGCAGCTGAGAAAACCCCAGCGTTTGGGGAAAAAGCTCCCCTGTCTGGTGGCAGAGTCCTACTGTGTCAAAAAGCCCAGGGGTCAAGTGAGGGGTGACATGACCAGGGAGAGGAAACAAAGCAGACAGAAGATTCCAACATTAGACTCCTATTTGGGGGACAAAAGGGAGCAAAGCATGGAACAGGAGGAAGACACTGAAGTCAGAACTCCTGCACCAAAAGCTTCAAAGGAAAATATGAGTTGGTAACAAGCCATAGAGGACCTTAAGAAGCAGATAAGAAAAGTAGAGGAAAAATTGGGAAGAGAAATGAGAACGATGCAAGAAAATCATGAAATGGGAGTCCACAGCCTGACTGAGGAAAATCACACCTTAAAAAACAGACTTACTCAAATGGCAAAAGAGGCTCAAAAAGGCAATGAGGAGAAGAATGCCTTAATAAGCTGCATTTGCCAGATGGAAAAAGAATCTCAAAAGCTCACTGAGGAGAATCACTGCTTCAGAATTAGATTGGAGCAAATGGAAGCTAATGACTTTATGAGAAATCAAGATGCTGTTAAACAGATCCAAACAAATGAAAGAATAGAAGGCAATGTGAAATATCTCATGGGAAAAACCACTGACCTGGAAAATAGATCCAGGAGAGATCATTTAAAAATTATTGGACTGCCTGAAAGCCATGAACAAAGTAAGAACCTAGAAATCATCCTCTAGGAAGTTCTCAAAGAAAACTGCCCTGATGTTTTAGTGCCATAGGGCAAAACAGAGGTTGAAAGAATCCACCAATCACCTCCTAAAAAAGATCCCAAAAAGAAAACTCCTAGGAATATTATAGCCAGGTTCCGGAATTCCCAGATTAAGGAGAGAATACTACAAGCAGCCAGGAAGAAACAATTTGAATATTGTAGAAACACAATAATAACCCAGGATCTGGCAGCTTCTACACCGAGGGATCAAAGGGCTTGGAATATGATATTCGGAGGTCAAAGGAGCTGGGATTAAAACCGAGTCACCTACCCAGCAAAACTGAGTATCATGAAATGCTAGGGAAGGTGGACTAGCTATATCAGATTTCAATCTGTATTATAAAGTAGCAGTCATCAAAACTACTTGGTACTGGCTGAGGAATAGAGGAGTGGATCAATGGAATAGATTAGGCACATGTGATTCAGAAGTCAATGACTATAGTAATCTATTGTTTGATAAACCTCCAGACCCTGGTTTTTGGGATAAAAACTCACTATTTGACAAAAACTGCTGGGAAAACTGGAATATAGTATGGCAGAAACTGGGCATAGACGATTATCTAACACCATATACCAAAATCAAGTCTAAATGGGTGCATGATCTAGGTATAAAGGTTGATACTGTAAGCAGTCTCCTAAAACAAGGAATAGTTTACCTATCAGACTTGTGGAGAGGGAAAGACTTTATGACTAAACAAGAATTCGAGAACATTATAAAATGTAAAATGGATAATTTTCACTACATGAAATTGAAAAGTTTCTGTACAAACAAAGCCAATGTAACCAAGATTAAGAGGGAGGTGGGAAATTGGGAAAGAATCTTTACAACCTATGTCTCTGACAAAGGACTCATTTCTAAAATATACAGAGAATTGAGTCAAATTTATAAGAATACAAGTCATTCCCCAATTGACAAATGGTCAAAGGATGTGAACAGACAGTTTTCAGAGAAAGAAATTAAAGCTATCTATAAGCACATGAAGAAATGCTCTAATTCACTACTGATTAGAGAAATGCAAATCAAAACAACTCTGAGGTACCACATCTCACCAGTCAGATTGGCTAAGATGACAAAACAGGAAAATGACAAATGCTGGAGAGGATGTGGGCAAACTGGAACACTAATGCATTGCTGGTGGAGTTGTGAACTGATCCAGCCTTTCTGGAGAGCAATCTGGAATTATGCCCAAAGGGCTATAAATACTTTCATACCCTTTGATCCAGCAATACCACTCCTAGGGTTATATCCCAAAGAGATCATAGAAATGGGAGAAAGACCCATATGTACAAAAATGTTTATAGCAGCTCTTTTTGTTGTGGCAAAGAATTGGAAATTAAGGGGGTGTCCATCAATTGGGGAATGGCTGAACAAGTTGTGGTATATGCATGTTATGGAATATTATTGCGCTATAAGAAACGGGGAGCAGGTGGTCTTCATATTTACCTGGAGAGGCTTAAAAGAACTGATGCTGAGTGAGAAGAGTAGAACCAGGAGGAATTTGTACACAATTACAGACATAACGTATGTGTGATGACCAACTCTGATAGACTGGACTCTTCTCAACAATGCAGGGATATAAGTCAATCCCAAAAGACGCATGATGGAGAGAAAAACGTGCATTCAAAGAAAGAACTTGAAAGAACTAAATTTATATCCAGGTGGAAGCAAAATACCTGATCTTTTTTGTTCTCTTATTTGATTTTATGTCCTCTTTACCGTTTTTCATTCCAGCTGGTACAATCCATCCTTATAACCTGACCATTGTATAATGTGAAAGTATTTACAGATCCTATACTTGATTATAAGATGCCATGGGGGGGGGAGGGGAGGGACGGGGACAAAATGTGAAATTGAAGGAATTGTGGAATTGAATCCTGTAAACTAAAAGGAAACAAACAAATTAATAATTTAAAGAATAAAAAAAAGAAATGAGAGAAAGACCCATATGTACAAAAATGTTTATAGCAGCTCTTTTTGTGGTAGCAAAGAATTGGAAATTAAGGGGGTGCCCATCAATTGGGGAATGGCTGAACAAGTTGTGGTATATGCATGTTATGGAATACTATTGTGCTATAAGAAACGAGGAGCAGACAGTCTTCATATTTACCTGGAGAGACTTAAAAGAACTGATGCTGAGTGAGAAGAGTAGAACCAGGAGAAATTTGTACACAGTTACAGACACAACGTATGTGTGATGACCAACTTTGATAGACTGGACTCTTCTCAGCAATGCAGTGATATAAGTCAATCCCAAAAGACTTATGATGGAGAGAAATATGTACATCCAGAGAAAGAACTAGAAAGAACTGAGTTTATATCCAGGTGGAAGCAAAATACCTGATCTTTTTCCTTCTCTTATTGGGTTTTACGTCCTCTTTACCATTTTTCATTCCAGCTGATACAATCCTTCTTTATAACCTGACTAATGTATAATGTGAAAGTATTTACAGATGCTGTACTTGACTATATGCTGCCTTGGGGGGGAGGGGAGGGAGGGGGGAAAAATGTGAAACTCAAGGAATTGTGGAATTGAATTCTGTAAACTAAAAGGAAACAACAAATTAATAAAAAAAAAGAAATTCTAAAAATTAAAAAAAAAACAGTATCATGTTTCAGGGGAAAATATGGTCATTCAGTGCAATAGAGGACTTTCAAGCATTCTTGCTGAAAAAACCAGAGTTGAATAGAAAATTTGACATTCAGATACAAGAAGCAAGAGAAGCATGACAAGGTAAACAGGGAAAAGAAATCATAAGGAACTTATCAAAGTTGAACTATTAACATTCCTACATGGAAAAACAATCATTGTAACTGATGAAACTTTTCTCAGTAGTTGAAGGGATTGGAAATCTATCTATCTATCTGTCTATCTATCTATCTATCTATGTCTATATATGAAGGTATATGGGCATATGAATACATATGTGAATGTGTGTATATATGTTTACAGGTATACATAGATAGAGGGCACAGGACCAATTTAACAGGAAGGGATGATACTTAAAAGGTGACATTAAGAGGTGAGAGGAATATAATGAGAGGAGATGGGGAGAGACAGATTGGGGCAAACTATCTCATACAGAAGAGGCAAGGGAAAATGGTTACAATGGAGGGGAAGAATAGGAAGGCAAAAGGGAGGGAATGGGTCAACCTTATTCCCATTGACTCTGGCTTGAAGAGGGAGTGAAATACACACTAAATAGGGTATCTCACCCTCCAGGAGAATAGGGGGGAAGGGGATGAGAGGGGGGATGATGGAAGAAGGGAGGGCAGGCTGATGGGGAGGGAAGTTGGAAGCATCCACTTTTGAAAAGGGACAGGATCAAAGTAGAGAATAGAACAAGTGGGAGGTGGGATAGGAGGGAGGGAAATGATAGTCAGTCTTTTACAATATATCTACTATGTTATTGTTTTGCATTAGCCACACATGTACAACCTATTCTGAACTGCTTATCCTCCCAGTAAGGGTGGGTGATAAGGGAGGAAGGGAATAAAAAAAAAAGGCAATATATAGCAAAAGAACAATCTACACGTAGTGTTGAGAAATTTTCAGTATTGCAGGAATGAATTAAAATAAAGTATTAAATGTGTAGTGTATCTGTTGCTGATAAGCAGTCAATCACTCAAGTAGCATCATAAAACAAATAGGTCTGCAATCATACTAAGAGTTTGGAATAGTTTTTAGGTAAGAATTCCTTCACAGTTTCTCATACTTGAGATCTCCCATCTCTAGAGAGACAGTTAGCTTCTGGTCAGTTGGGGTTCAGGTCCAGGGAATACAAAAATCAATGGGGAGTCAAGTTTTTAAAATTCTCCAGTGGGCTGTGGCAATAGCTAATAGGACTTTTCAAACAGGCATTTATTAAGCCCTTATTATATGCTATGTACTGTACTAATCATTAAAGATACAGAGAAAGGCAAAAACAATCTCAAAGATCTCACAATGTAATGGGGGAGACAACATGCAAACAACTCTGTACAAACATGATATGTATAGGATAAATTGGAAGTATCCCAGAGGATGGCCCTACCTTAAGTGACTCCCTATTGCCTCTAGGTTCAAATACAAAATCTGCTGTGTGGCTTTTAAAGCTTTTCATAGCATGGCCCCTCTACTAATGTTTCCAGTCGTTTTACAACTTATTTCCCCAAGATACTCTGGGATCCAACACTAGCTGTGTTTCTTGCACAAGACACTGCATCTCCCAGTTCTAAGAATTTTCACTGGCTCTCCTTCATGCCTGGAATGCTCTCTCTTCTCATTTCTACTTCTTGATTTCCCTGACTTCCTTCAGTACTCAGTTCCCAACTTTGATAAGAAACCTTTCCCGCTCTCTTTAATCTCTTTGATCTTAATGCCTCCCCTACAAAAGTTGAAAATCCTGGAACTTGGATCAAATCTAAGTCTTTTCTGATTCAAGGCTGTGGCATTCTTTTCACTACCAATTTGGCAGGTAAGAACCAGAACTACCTTTTAAAAGACATATATAAAAGTACCTTACCTTTAGTCACTTATTTTTCAATGATCTAGGATTGGAACCATGTGAGAACCCTATCCTCTAGCAATACAGTTTGCAATACATCAGTACCTTAAGAGGCAAATTAATAAGTGGGTATAGTAAAATATATATGTATATACATTTGTATATACAAATATATAAGTATTTTTATTTAATACATTGGCTACATATTTACAGTAAATCTATTTATATATAACATGTATGCATGTATGTATGTACACAACCAGTGACATCGTGGGGTGATGTCTTGACATGGTTTTACTGGGGTTTATATGTTGCACATTCTATAGCTTCTTAGAGTCATAGGTGAGAGTTGGATGACATATGAATATCAAAGGTGGATGAGCAACCCTGAAAAGGGTTCTGCAAGCCCTCATACCAGAAATTCTAGTCCTCCTGAATACTTCATATACTGCATGTATGTATATAAGTGTAAGCTTATATATGTATATACACACATATGTATATATATGCATATATATACATATGTGTATATATAGCACAGAGGTCAACCTTAAAGTTATTAACTGCCTCATATTTAGTCTTGTCCTTAGATGACAAGCACACAGTTCATCATGAAGCATATATATGAAATGATTCCAGCTTTCTAAAACTCTATTACAGTTTATGCTTAAATAGCAAGGCTTTCAAGAATTCAGAGTTGCCTCCCCTTTGCAGTTTTATATAGTTTCACAACTATAAAGAAAAATATACTTAAGGCTGATTAGAAGACAAAGCTAAGATGCCAAAGGAAAGGCAGCAATTCATCTGATTTCTCTCTAATATTTCCCTCCAAAAAACTTTAAATCAATGCCTCAATTAAATTCTGGAGAGGCAGAGCCAACAAAAGGTTGAGATGAACCATTTTCCCAGTCCAAGAAAACATAGGAGGTTGGGAGTAGAAATTTGTGACACCAGGATGGAGATCAGTCCAAAGAGCAGTACTATGCCACAGCAACATCAGTAGCAGGCCTTTAAAGGCAGCTGCAACGGCAGCAGCAGCAACAGCTTCAGGAGCTCTCAGCCCAGAGATGATAAAGGGGTCAGACAATTGGCCAGGAAGAAATTACAGAGAACCGTTTGCTGGCATTGGGTCCGGATCCTTGTTGCTTTGCCCATATGCAGTTCTGGTTTGCAGTTCCAGGGCAAAGAGGAGCACTAGTGCTTGTGGCCACAGGAGATCAGAAGACCTGATCTCAGATCCCAGGCAGAAAGGATCACTAGCACTTGCAATTGCAGGAACGCAGGGGACCTGGTTACACTTTAGCACCAAGACAAGTGCTAGCACTTGCAGTGGTAGGAGAGCAAGGTCCCTTTAGAAGTAAAGACAAGAGTATAGGTCAAGAGAGCAATGACCACACTGCTCCTTCAACCATAGCAGCTTGGAAGTACGAAAAATTTACAGAACCCCTCATCTAGCCTGAAAACAGTAGCAAGAAAAATCTGAAGTTGGAGACAGTTCCCCATTCACCCTGGGAGTGAACCTAATTTTTAAACAAAGTAAAAGAAATAGCCTGAGAAAATGAACAAACAACAACAACAGAAAAGAACTTGACCATTAAAAAGCTAATATGGTGACAGGGAAGATCAAGACACAATTAAGAAGACAGCAAAATCAAAATTGCTCACATCCAAAACCTCAAAGGAGGAAAAAGTGAATTGGACACAAACCCAAAAGAATTCTTAAGAGTTAAAAAAGGTTTTTAAAAATAAAATAAGAGATGTAGAGGAAAAATTGGGAAAAGAAATGAGAGTTTTGTAAGAAAATTATCAATTAATAAATTGGTGAAAGAGGCAGAGGAAGGCACACACACACACACACACGGAAATAATACTTTAAAAAACAGAATTAACCAAATGGCAAAAGAGGTACAAATGCTCATTATAGAAAAACAAAACTTCTTAAAAATTAGAACTAAATTAGTGGAAGCTAATAACTTTAAAAGACATAAAAAAATAATGAAATAAAGGCAAAAGAGTGAAAAAAAATAGAAGAAAATGTGAAATATTTGATTTGAAAAACTGACCTGGAAAATGGTTTGAGGAGAGGTAATTTAAGAATTATTGTACTGCCTAAAAGTCATAATAAAAAGAGTATAGACATATTTTTTTTAATCATCAAGGAAAACTGCTTATATTTCTACATGATAACATGATACTTGTAACTTGCAAGAACTTTAGCATTGTTAGGGAAGTGACAGTGAATATACATAGACAGAGGGATTAAGAGTAAGTTGACTATGATGAGATCTCAAAAAAACATTATGGGGTGAGGAAGAGGGTTGTGCTGAGAGAAGGGACAAGGGAAAAAAAGAATGGGGAAAATTATCTCACATAAAAGAGACATAGAAGGAAGAGCTTTTATAGTAGAGGGGAAAATGTGGTGGGGGAGGAAGGGACCTGGCAGGCAACACTTGAACCTAACTCTCATTGGAATTGGTTCAAAGAGGAAAAAAAAATACACACTCAGCTGGGTATAGAAATTTCTTATCAAATAGGGAAGAAGGGGAGAGCTTAATTGGGGAGGGGGTGCTGATAGAAGGGAGGATAGTTTAAAGGAGGTAGTGGTCAAAAGCAAAACATATTTTTCAGAAGGGCTAGGATAAAATGACACAGATAAGGATAAACAGGGAGAAAAACGGGAGGGAGGGAAAAATACAGTTAGTAAATGTAACTGAATGTGAATGGGTTGAACTTGTCCATAAAAAAAGAATCCAACAATGTGTTGTTTGAAGAAAAGCACTTGAAACACACACACACACACACACACACAGTAAAAATAAGGGACTGGAGCAAAATCTCTTAAGCCTCAGCTGAGGTAAAAAAAAATACAGAAGAGCAATCATGATCTCATATAAAACAAAAGCAAAAAGAGACCTAATTAAAACAAATAGAGGGAAACTACATCTTGCCAAAAGGAACCATAGAAAATGAAGCACTATCGATTCTAAACACATATGCAACAAGTGACATAGCAACCAAATTCTTAAAAGAAAAGGTAAATGAGGAAATAGACAACAAAAGGAGGAAATGGAGAATAAAATTATACCATTGGGGCATCTTAACTTTTCCCTCTCAGAAGTAGATAAATCTAACCAAAAAATAAATAAGAAAGAAGTTAAGGAGATGGTAGCATGTTAGAAATGTTAGATATGATAGGCCTTTAAAAAAATTGAATGGAAATAGAAATGAATGTACCTTTTTCTCAGCTGTACACGGCACCTACACAAAATCTGACCGTGCATTAGAACACAAGAAAATCACAAACAATACAAAGAAAGGGAGAAATATTAAATGTATCATTTTTAGACCACAATACAACAGAATAACATTCAATAAAAGACCTTGGATGCACAGATTAAAAATTAATTGGAAACTAATAATCTAATCCTAAAGAACAAGGGAGGTCAAAGAACAAATCATAACAACAAGCAATTATTTCATCAAAGAGAATGGTACAATGCACCAAAATTTGTGGGATGCAGCAAACAAAGTGATTAGGAGAACATTCATGCCTCTAAATGGTTACACCAATGAAGCAGAGAAAGAGGAGATCAATGAATTGGATATAAAATTTAAAAAAACTGGCAAAAGAACAAATTAAAAATCTTCAATTAAACACCAAGTTGGAAATCTTGGAAATCAAAGGAGAGATTAAGAAAACTGAAAGTAAAAACAAACAAACAAAAAAAATAATAAACTAATAAATGAAACCAAGAGATGCTTTTATGAGGAAAAAAATCAACAAAATAGATATACCATTGGTTAAATTGACTATTTTTTAAAAAAGAAAACACTAAATTAGCACTATAAAAACATGGCTTAATACACCAGTAATAAAGACAAAAGTAAAGCAATTATTAGGAGCTATTTTGTCCAATTATATGCCAACAAATCTGACAATCTAAGTGAAATGGATGAAGAGTAACAAAAATGTAAATTGCTCAGATTAACAGAAGAGGAAACAGAATACTTAAATAACCACACATTTGAAAAAGAAATTGAACAAGCCATCGATAAAATCCCTAAGGAAAAATCCCCAGATCCAGATGGATTTACAACTGAAATCTACCAAACATTTAAAGAACAATTGCAATGCTTTATAAATTATTTGGAAAAATAGGCGAAGTTCTACTAAATTTATTTTATGACACAAATATAGTGCTAATATCTAAGCCAGGAAGAGAAAAAGCAGAGAAAGAAAACTACACACCAATTTCCGTAATGAATATTGATACAAAAAAAATTAAATAAAATACTAGCAAGAAAATCACAGCAATATATTACAAAGGTCAACACTATGATCAGGTGGGATTTTTACTAGGAATGCAAGGCTAATTAACATTAGGGAAATTATGAGTATAACTGACAATACCAGTTAAAAAAAACCCACGATTTTCTTGATATATTCAGAAAAGGCTTCTGACAAAATACAACATTCATTCCCATTAAAAACACAAAAAAATCATGGTGATAAATGGAACTTTCCTGAAAATTATAAGTGGTATCATTTAAAATGATCAGCATCTGTAATGGGGATAAGCTAGATGCCTTCCCAGTACGATCTGGGTTGAAGCAATGATGCCCATGATCACCAATATTATTCAATACTGTACTAGAAATATTAGGTATAGCATTAAGACAAGAAAAAGAAATTGAAGGAATTACAATAGACAATGACAAAGAACACTATCACTCTTTGTAGATGATAAGATGGCATTTTGAGAGAAGCAAACAAAAAACTAATTGAAACAATGAACAACTTTAGCATAGCTGCAGAATATAAAATAAACCCACATAATTCATTTTTATATCACCAAAATAAAGTTCAGCAGAATGAGATAAAAAAAGAAATTCCATTTAAAATAACTGCAAACAATACAAAATACTTCAGTCTCCTGCCAAGACAAATGCAAGGAAGTGCATGAGCTCAACTGCAAAACTTTTCACACAAATAAAGAGAGATATAAACAACTGGAGAAATATTAATTTCTCGGGGTAGGATAAACTAAATATATAAAAATGACAATTCTATCGAAGTTAATTTACTTACAAAGTGCCATATAAATCAAACTACAAAAAAATTTATAATGCTAGGAAAAATAACATTAATGTGAATTAACAAAAGGTCAAGAATATAGGGGTGGCTAGGTGGCACAGTGAGTAAAGCGCCAGTCCTAGAGTCAGGAGGACCTGCGTTCAGTTCTGGCCTCAGACACTTAACACACACACACAAACTAGCTGTGTAACCTTGGGCAAGTTACTTAACCCCAATTGCCCTCCAAAAGGCAAAAAAAAAAAACATAAAGGGAATCAATGAAAAAATAAAAAATGTCAAGGGAGATGATTAGCAATATTGGATCTCAAACTGTATTACAAAGCAGTAACCTGAAAACAATTTTTTACTGGCTAAGAGGCAGAGTGGAGCATCAGTGGAATAGATTAGGTACATAACACATAATAATAAATGACCACAGAAATCAAGTGTTTGATAAATTTCAAGATCCAAGCTTTTGGGACAAGAACTCCCTAACTGATAAAAAATTCTAGGAAAATTGGAAAGCAGCGAGGGAGAAACTAGAGATAAACATATACCAAGAAAAAGTCAAAATAGGTATATAATTTTATATGTAAATGGTGATGTCATAAGCAAATTAAGGGAGGATGGAAAATTTTACCTGTCATATCTATGAATAAGAGAAGAATTTATTATCAAACAAGAAAGAGATGGAAAGGATCACAGGATGCAAAATGGATCATTTCAATTAAATTAAATTGAAAAGTTTGTGCACAAAGAAAATCAATGCAGCCAAGATTAGGAGGAAAGCATGAAACTGGGAGAAATTTTTACAGCAAATTTCTCTGATAAAGGCCTCATTTTTTTTAAAGCAATTGGGGTTAAGTAACTTGCTCAAGGTTACACAGCCAGTTATTTTGTGTGGATGTTAAGTATCTGAGCCTGGAACCAATCCCAGGTCTCCCAACTCTGGGGCCGGCACTCTTACTCACTGTGCCACCTGGCTGCCTGTAATGGGAATGCAAATTTGGAAGATCTTCCCTGCCCCTAGGCTAAAATGCACCTGAAGCCTGGGGAGGGAGGCTTGTTTTTCAGTAGATACTTCTTGATTGGCCAGTGAGTCAATAAGGTTGTTACATTCTCTGAGCCAGGAGAAGGCTATATAAGCCCTGATGTGTAGCTTTGTTTTGGGACTCACTTTGAGAAGTGTTCTGTGATTTGATCTGAATTCTGGGAAGCTGTTGTTGAGAATCCCCCGGCTTTGAAAAACCCAGATGTGGAAACCCAGATGTTGACTGGGTATGGATGTAATGTTTGGACAGTTTGGAAAGCTGTCTACTTGATCTGTTAATGTCTTGATAATTCTGTCTGTATATTTTGAAGTTTGGGGTGCTGACCTTTTTCCCCTGAACAAGGTAAACGATATATGTCTGACTGATTAAAGTAAGCTTGTTAACCCATTTTGAGCTGCTTTCCTTAACAAAGCAGATCCAAGAACCTGTGGTAGCAGCAAACCCTGAGGACGTGCTTGGGGTGCTTGCCGCTATACCGCCCCCAAGGCTTCTTTTCTAAAATAGAGAACTGAGTCAAACTTATAAGTCATCCCCCAGTTGATAAATGGCCAAAGGATATGAATAGGCAGTTTTCAGATAAAGAAATCAAAGCTATCTATAGTCATATGAAAAAATGCTCTAAATCACTATTGATGAGAGAAATAGAAATGAAAACAACTCTGAGGTACTACTCCAACATCTATGGAACTGACTAATATGACAGAAAAGAAAAAAGACAAATGCTGGAGGGGTTGTGGAAAAAAATGGGACACTAATGCAGGGTCGGTGGAGTTGTGAACTGATTCAACCATTCTGGAGAGCAATTTGGAATTATGCCCAAAAGGGCTATAAAATTGTGCATACCCTTTGATCCAGAAATACCAATATTAGATCTGTATTCCAAAGAGATCAAAGGAAAAGGACCTATATGCACAAAAATGTTTACAGTATCTCTCTGTGGGGGAAAAGAAATGGAAACTGAGGAGAGGTCCATCAGTTGGGGAATGGCTGAACAACTTGTGGTATCTGGTTGTGATGGAACACTATATGATGAGCAGGATGCTTTCAGAAAAAAATGAGAAGAATTATATGAACTGATGAAAAGTGAACTAAGCAGAGTCAGGAGATCATTGTACACAATACAACAATATTGTACAATGACCAGTTGTGAGTGACTTAGCTATACTCAACAATACAATGATCCAAGAAAATTTTGAAGGACTCATGATGAAAAATGCTACTTCCAGAGAAAGAAATGATGGTATGTGAATGCAGAATGAAGCATACTTTTTAAATTTTTTTTTGCTTTTTCCTTTTTGCAACATGGCTAATATGGAAATGTTTTGCATGATTTCATCGGTATAATTGATATCACATTTCTTGCCTTCTCAGTGGAAGGGGGAGGGGTGGGAGGCACAGAATTCAGAACTCATTAAAAAAAAAAAACACTAAAAATAAATAAATAATGTTTTTTGTTTAGGGGAAAGGCTGGTTAGCTTAGGTGGTTGGAAGACATGCAAATAAATAACAGTTCATGAGTTCTATCAAAGCATGGGTCAATTAACTTTGCTTTATTCCATGGCCACAGACTTTAATTTGAAATGTAGCCAGCTGCCCTTATGTCACTGTTCACAAGGGGATCAAGGTAAAAGTGTGTGAATGGATCACCAGGCATCTATCACCACTGCTAGAAAAAGTACATATCCACTTGGTAATGACTACACAGAGAGAAAAAAAATGTTTTTAACCCTGTGTGTTGACTGTAAAAAAAAAAAACTTCAATAAATGTATATTACAAAATTGTTATTAGTGATATATGCTCCTGAAAACACAGCTCAATTTTAGGATTGCAGAATGAGGCTAATTGGCTTGTCAATATTAAATAATTTTATAGTATGGGCATACAATATAGTTCATGTTGAAAAGAAAACTGTTTTTTGCAAATGAGTACTAGGTAATGACTTCATCTCCATCCAACTTTTACGTAACAACTAAAGGAACACAGTTCAATTAAAAAAGTTATTAAGCAACTTTTAAGGTAATAGGTGAAGTTTAACATTTAAAAAAAAAAGGCAACTAAGATCTTGGCTATTAGTCCCAACACTTCCTGGCAAATGGAGGGAGAAAAATGGAAACAATGTCGATTTTATATTCCTGGGCTCAAAGATGACTGCAGGCTATTCGATGGAAGGTCATATACTGAAGTTAAAGTTTAAATACTTTAACCACATAATGAGAAGATGGAACTCATTGGAAAAGACCTTGGTGTTGAGAAAAATTGAAGGCAAAAGTAAAAAGGGATGGCAGAAGATGAGATGGATTGATAGTAGACAAACTTCAAGAGATAGTGGAGGATAGAAGGATGTAGAATGCTGTTGTTCATGGGGTAACAGAGAGTTTAACACAACTGAAGGACTGAACAACAACAATAACAAAGTTAATGGATTAGGTTTAAGGATACAAGATGAGAAATGACATTTCCTCTGCTCTTTAAAAGCTTATAATCAACTGGGGCAAAGGTTATAGAATGGACAGAAAAATAAAATACATGATTGAATGTGATAGCAGACAAGATGAATTCTAGGCAAAAATGTTCCCAGATAATTTGAGAGGGTAGAAAACACATTTATTGAGGAAGGTTTTCTGGAGGAGGTGACTCCTAAGTCCTTGGACCTATGGACTTTGAATAAAGAAAAACATAATAGCAGGCAAGATGAGGAAGGAGTTCATTACAAGTATACAGAGGGACAGAACACAGCAGAGCAAGATCAGTAGTCAATTTTGGCTGGAACTGAGTGTGTGAACAAGCATAATGTGAAAAAGAACTGGAAAGGTAAACTGGAAAGAGAATGCAAAGTATTTAGAATGTCAAGCTAAGGAATTTGTGTGTTATTCAATATGTAATACAGAGCCACTGAAGATTCCTTAGGGTCATATACTGAAAGTCACTGCCTGTTCATTTAAAGAGATAGAAGTGATTGATAATATGGCTAAAAATATATTCAGATCATCCTTATCTTCTTATACCTGTAATGTTACAGACATAAAAGATCACCATGAAATTTCCCTTGAAGGCTATAATATGTGGTTTAATGATGACTGACTTTGAGAGACTGGGCTCCTTTCAGCAATGCAAGGCTATAAGACAACTCCAAAAGACTCATGAGAGTCTTCTCTCATGAGAGGCTATCTAGATCCAGAGAAAGAATAACAGAGTCTGAATGCAGATTGAAGCAAACTACTTGCTCTCTCTCTCTTTTTGTTTTATTTTGTTCTTGCTTTCTCACTGTTCATTCCACTGGTTACAACTTTACAACTTGACTAATGTTTAATGTGAAGGTATTTTTAGAACCTATATCAGATTGCATGCCGCCATGGGGGAAAAGGAGGAGGAGAAGGAAGGGGAGAAAATATGTAACTCAAAAGCTTGTGGAACTCAATGTTGTAAACTAAAAGTAAATAAATAAATTAATTTAAAAAATTATACTATGTGGTTTAGCTCTAAGCAATGTAGTTTTAAGCACAGATTTATACAGCAATTTACATGACCATATATTAAGCTAAAACTTAGTTTTATTCTCTAATTTTGGAACAAACACAAAGGGAAATTAATGCTGAAAATTTCTTCTGAAAATACACCATGACATGGAACACCAAACCCTGAAAATTTAAAAATAAAATCCCTTTCATTTATATTTCCTATGCTATATGTTAAAATATTCTATGATTTACTAATAGTGGCATGCATTTAATAAGAACAAGCTATTGAAAATGTAACAATAATTATCCTTTTACTTTGATACATATATAATTTTCCTAATTATTTTAGAATATCTTTATTTCATAGAAATTGCAAAATCATCATTAACAGCAATGGAAAAGTGCTTTTGCTTTTTAAGCTGATATTGGACAGCATTCCTTTTGATGATCCCTGCACAGCACATTTTCAAGCTAATAGCATTTAGTTTGTCCACATGTGATTCTATAGGTAATAGCAGAAACTCATGTGAAATCATAGATGGGTCTGTTATCAAGGCAACTCCTCACAAATTCTAGAAATGTAGCTACCAATTTACCTATACAAAAAAAAACAGAGTTCTCATAGCCCACTCAATCCTACATATTGAAGTGGTTATTTCTTGGTGCTTCTTTGGAGCCATCAATAACATTTACAAATTCAATGGTATACTTGTCCCTTGAAAGATCTGTTTCTACTGAAACCAGCAATGAAGGTCAGAATACTGAAATGAGAAATGTAATTCAGCAAAGAAGTGGCAAGAGAGCTCCCCAACTTTCTTTATAGAATTTGTCTTACCTCTGCCATCAGAATGTCTGGCAAAGTAATAATATTTAACTTTAAAAAGCCTTT
The DNA here is from genome assembly GCF_028583685.1 of Petaurus breviceps papuanus. Classification (NCBI taxonomy): domain Eukaryota; kingdom Metazoa; phylum Chordata; class Mammalia; order Diprotodontia; family Petauridae; genus Petaurus; species Petaurus breviceps. The sequence continues at coordinate 5,126,784 of NW_027187378.1, forward strand.
CAGAAGGACATTCTACTGTGTCTAATAATATATATATACAAAATGTTCAAACAGAAGCTTTAACAGTAGTTGTTTTATAGAAAACTAGGTACCTTACACATCAGAAAATGCCTAAGGCTATATACAGAGAGTGAACATATATAGGTATGAAAGATGCATATTTCTGGCATTCATGAAAAGAAGTATCAAACAGCTTGCCAACATTTGACATACTATGTATACTCAGAAAGAGATGAGTTATGCCATGTACAACTTTCATAGCAACAAATTATCAATTTATAAAACTCAAAGTCAACATGTTGTGCCTTAAAGTCATTTAAGCTGGCAAGACTTAAAAGTACGTACAAATCTAAAGTAATGCATTGGAAATATTTGATTTATGTTAAACAGTGCCACTAAATTTAAACATTCAACCTGCTGGACAAAACAGCATCCCATGCTTTAGCTTTCTGATCAGTTTACATATATCCTTCCAATGTATACTGCTCAAGTAAATTCAATATAAAAAAATCACAAAGACCATTTAGTATCTTAAGAATAAGCTTTTTTTCAAGTAAATTTCTTGAATAAGAACCACAATTTTTTTTTTTAAACTGGCACTGCACTATAAAAGGAAGCCATGTACCAAGTAAACCCTACATCTAACAAGAACCTTCTCCTGAGAGAACCAAGATGGCAAAGCAAGGAAGGCCTTCAGTTAAGTAAGGGCCTCTAAGCAGCGTGTCAGAAAGAAATTGTTTTTCTGCTTCTTTTGATGGGCTATGCTTTCAAGTCAGGAAATTAGAAACAGGTGTGCCAGAGGGCACACACATCCTTGCTCCACACTGAAAAACACGCGTTTTCAATTTTCAAACATGAAAGGGACTCCTGTTGAATGAAAGGAGAAATGAAAATCCAGCTCTGCTTCTGCAAGCCATATGAAGAAAGCTTAAGAAATCTCTGACAAGTTTCTTGACTTACTTCTCTATCCAAGTGACATCAGGTACAGCTTCCCAATAGGGAAGGAAAGGCATTCCTTTGAGTGAGGACAACCAAAAAGAAAATTACACTCAAGATGACAGTGTCAGCATTTTCATCTATAACTTCTTCCTGTGCTTCTGGTTTTACTGTATTTTATTTTACCATGTGTTGTTCAGTTAAAATATTTTCCTTTTCTTCAAAATAAATTAGAAGTTACATGAATTTAAAAATGCACATGATGCCTCATAATTTTGCACAAAATGTTCACCCCATTACATCAGGAGTCTCCAATCGCATGCAAAGGGGTAATGTACTTTTTTCATTTACCTCAAATTTTCAAGAATATTTGGGTGTGGATATGCTGCTATTAATACAGTCATCACCAAAGGCTGAGGAGTTGGTAGTTTTCCATAAGCCTCTGGAGAACAGACAACCCATCAGAAGAGAAGTGACCTCCAAATGCTTCACCTGACTTCAATTTTGACCAGTGTCTTTCCTCATCAATAAAAGGAGAGAGGAAAGGTACACTTTCCACTATAGATTTATCAGTTCAACAATGGCAAAGAGACTGAGATACAGGTTAGTTAGCATTATGGAACATCTTGCTTAACGACACTGAAAAGAGTTCCGTATTGCTCAGGAAACTTTATAACTGACTGAATGTGTTAGTATAAAACTAATTAGGATCATAGACTGTAAGATATCTGAGGGTAGACACCATACCTTAGACTTTTTTTTATCATCCACCATTCAGGACACACAGTAAGTGCAGTAGTTGCTGAATGAACAGATTGATCATGAAAATAATTTAAAGAGTTCTTTTATACAAAAATTATAAATCTGAATTTAATTTCCGTACAAAAAGGGACCCATAAAAATATATTTTCCATCTTTAACAACAAAAGAAAACATCATGTTGAATTGGTATGTTAAGGAAATGATTTCATACATTTCTGAATTTGGATATTCCATGTTTTTATTTTGAAATGCAGTAAATTTCAACTAACTAGGAAGTAGTAAATAATGTATTAATAGTTCATTAGATAGGAAGTGACCTTCAATTATACTGAGTGATACTATCTGGGCAGAAATCATGCCTTACTGTTAACAATTATTTTAGTTCTGTGAAGCTGTCAGTGTACATGCTATATCTGTCAAGGGACATTTTCCAATGACCATATGAACAGTCCAAAAAATGAAGAGCCTTTAAAATGACATGTTTACAAATGTGGCCTTTTGTCTCATATTTGGGAGTAATAATCCTCAGAAAGATTTTTCAAAGCATCATCCAAAAGTTTCTGACCCTGGAAGTTCTACCTCATTTTTTTATTATTTCAATCTAAGTGGGTGCTGCTTAAACAGAAAACTCTATATGTCTTGTTAGTTTAGAAACATTACAGGAATTGTTTCTTTTACATGGAAAAGAAGCTTCTGTAAAGCAAAAGGCAAAACATTTTCTTTGGAATCAGACATGTAAGTGGGAGGAAAAAGCAAAAAGATGGACAGTTTGGTTTCCCTACTGTTCCATTTTCTCACCTAAACCAATGGGAAAATAATTACTTCAGATGTTTGTATAGGACACAGAAGTATCTAATGATCATAAAATGAAATTTAAAAGATTATTATCTGATGTTCCACTTGAATTGTATATTTGAAGCTTGTTTTATTATCATGTTAAAGTAATATCTGATCCTGACTTCTTCAAATGCTAAGCCACAAAGAAGTAGCTTCTTTACCATACAACTAATGACTTCATTGGATTATACATTCTGTCAGTCAATAAGCATTTATTCAGAAGTATTTTAAACACAAAAGGAAAGATCACCACAAGATTTAGAATGCTGATATTTGAGAATGCTTTAAAGCTTATACAGGGCATGAATGGGATAAGGATAGAGCATTTCAAAGCTGAAAGAAACCTTTAAAAGGTACTTAGACCATCAAATTCCAGAAAAAAAAAACAACCTTCTACTACATGTCTGAAAAGTGGTTATCCCACCTTTGCTTGAGAACCTCCAATGAATTCTATGATTTAGTGAATGGGAATGGAAACAGCCCACTCCAGTTTTGGAAAGCTTGAATTATCAGGAAGTTTTCCCCAACATTAAGCATAAATTTGCCTCTTTATAAAATCCACCCATTACTTATAGTTCTGCCTTCTAGGGCTAAACAGAACAAGTCTAATCTCTCTTCCACATGACAGCCCTTCAAATAATTGAAGACAGCAATTATTTCTCCCTAAGTCTTCTCCAGCCTAAAAATTCTAAGTTCTTTCAACCAAACGTGATTTGGCAGGCAACATCTCTACCTGGCCATTCTACAGGCACCTCAACATAACACATCCCAAACGGTACTCATTATCTTAACCCTATACTCATCCTCCAAACTGTTCTGTTCCTTAACATATATAGCAACTATTCGTCCTACTTTCAAAGATCGAAAGTGGAAGGAATCCAACTAACTCCCAAGACAATCCATTCCGCTTTTGTATAGTCCTAATCACTCCATAGAGTTTGGATACCAAGTCTAAATACAGTCTTTATAACTTACATCACTGCACTGAGTTCAAAAATCTAATCTATCTTCCACATCACATCCCTTCAGATACTTGCAGATACCTATCAGATTGATACCTTTATTCTATTCTAAATATTCACATTTGTTTTAAAAGATCTTAACATGCCAAGAACCTGAAACCTTCACCATTTTAGTTGATGGATGTTCTTTAGCTTATCCATGTCCTTGCTGAAATATGACATCCAGAACTAAAATCAATGATCTAGATATGGTTTGATTAATAATAATAATAACTAGCATTTACATAGCACCTATTATATGCCAGACACTCTAAGTGTTTAATGAATATGATCTCATTTGATTCTCACAATAACTCTGCAAAGATAGATGCTGTTAGTATCCCCATTTTACAATTGAGGAAATTGAAGTAGGTAACAGTTAAGTGACTTCCACTTGTCTGAGATCATATTTGAACTCAGGTTTCTAATTCCAAGCCCAGCAATCTATCCAAATAGCTGCTATCTAAACAGGGTTGCATGCAAAAGGACTATTACCTCCTCATTCTCAACATAGCTAACGAAGTATAAGCTTTCTCACTTACCATATCTTACTGTGGACTTAGAGTAAGACTTCAAGTACACTGAGACAACCAGAATGTTTTCAAAAGAAAATAAACAAAAGGATGTTCCTCCCTCCTTCACCCTACCTGTAAGTTGATTTTTTTCCAGTACAAGTCTAAGATTTTTTTTTAATCTATTACATTTGCCAGTGGTTTTTCTAATTAGTAATGACTATTATTTGAGCCATTCAATATAAGGCCACAAAAGTCACATTCCTGAAACTAGCAGTATATCCTGGTACATAAAAGGGTCTGGAATTACAGTTTTCTGGTTTAAGATTAGCAATGGGAGAGAATATGAAAGGAGAGCCAAGTATTAAATTGTAACCCTAGGCAGTCACAATTCTCTTTTTGATACTACCAGTAGGTATCATGGTAGTCATAAAAAAAAAAATTTCAGCACTCCTGTACTTCTAGTCTGCAAAAAGACAAATAAGTAAAATATTAATAAACATCCTATGTATTTTATTCAAAGTGACAGCCAATATTATAGCTAAGAATAAAATCCATAAATCCCAACTTCCAGTCATTTGATTTAATTAATTAAGATTACACTAAGTAAGTACCTATTACATATTTGGCTAAGAAGCTACATGATAGAGGAGAAAAACAGCTGGACCTTAAATCAAAAAACAATTTCAATACTGACTGGCACCTGATCAAATCTTGGTGCATGTCAGTTTTCTCTTCCATAAAATAGGGATAATAATTTCCATTAGCTGCATAACATAGTGGCAAAAGAAATGGACTTGGAAAGAAGAATAAGAATTCAAATCCTGCCTCAGGTATCAGCTATGACCCTGGGCTAGTCACTAAACCTATCTGTGCCTCAATTTCCTCAGATAGAAAATAAGGAGTTTGGATTCAAGGACCTTTAAGATCTCTTCCAGTTCTAAACCTGCAATCCTATGGCTTAGGGAACTTGAGTTCAAATCTGACCTCAGACACCTACCAGCTACATGACTCTGAGTAAATCATGTAACTGTTATCTGCCTCAATTTCATCAATTATAAACTTTCAATATTTTTTGTGAGGAAAGCATTGTATAAACCTTAATACACTATGCAATGGTGAATCATCATCATCATCATCATCATCATCATCATCATCATCAAGCCTTCAAATAAAAGTTGTTTGATATAGTAGATAGAAGTCAGGCTTTGGAGTAAGAAAGACTTTGGGTTCACATCTTGCCTCTGAGTCATACTGGACATGAAAACATGGGTCAGTCATTTAACATTGCAAGACCACTAGGCAATTCTCTAAGACTATAGTTAAAAATGAGTTGCCAATCCACACTGATGAGGGGATTACTACAATGTTAGTTTCCCACACAAATGAAATACAGGTCTGCATACCTTCCCCCACCTACCAAATTGCAAAAAAATCATTAAAACAAAATAAATTTCACGTAACAAATAAACTAAGAACATTTCTAAGACTATACAAAGAGATGTATGTATATGCATACAAAATTTCATCACATTATATATACATATACAATTTTATGTGTTATGATATTTATAAATATACAATAACAGTGTATTTTTAATATACACACACAATTTTAAGGAGCATGTGTCTCCTTGATTAAGGAAACTTGCTCTACCAATGTAGATCACAAACTGCTCTGCAATTTAGATTTCCTGGTGCCTTAAAAGATTATGTGAACTTCACCAAGGTCACACAGCCAGTAAGGTTCTTGTATTAGAGACTGGACTATTTTTCAGGTTTCATTCAGTTTTTCTTGACTAAGAGTCAAGGTCTCTAAAAACGATGTTACAATGTCTAATAATTTATTAGAGTAAAACTTAGTTCATGATTATATATAATTTACATAATTCTATTTTATATAGATATAATTTTATTATATATAGTTTATATAACTATGTATTTTCTATAAAAGCATTCTACCGTATATTAGAAATGATCAATATTGATTCCATATTATTTTCTTATTGATCCTATTTACAATTAATTGCTTTTGTCCTACAATTGCTAAAGTTCTCTGAACTTATTTCAGAATTCAACCCATCTGTAATGGGTTAAGTTTAAAAATCCAGCTTCCCTTCAAATCACTGATCTATTTTTGCCTCAAGTAATTTAACTGACCTTGGGAGATACGTGTGAATTCAAGAGTCAGACTTAGTATCTTTATACTACCAAGCTACCTTTCAAGGATGTCTCATGTGCACTGGTTCATTATTTCCAAACTTTGCAGCTGTATTCAAATGAGCACTTCTTAGTCTCATAAGGAAAGAAAGGGGAAGGCAGGTTTATCACTAGCCCCCATTACCAAACTTTCAACCAATCATGTTGTTCACTGCAAGTCAGCTCTGTAACCAGGCATGTTGCCCTCAATTCCATGATATTACTTACCACATTGTTCTTTGGTCTGTACTCCCCAAAACCTATATAAGGGAAACTTTCTGTCTACTTTGGCATAAGTGGAGGCAAACCACTGACCTATTTATTTATAGGCAGCATGCCCCTGATAATACATCTTATCTGGTCCAGAGAATCACATCAGTTTGCTCTGTTGTTAAATTTTAATCACAACATATTTTTTCATGTGGTCCTCCTAAAAGTCTCATTAAAATTGCAAAGAAACACTAGCCTTCAGTGATTTGGACAAGGAAACTAAAAAATATGGGCAATTAATGATTTGAGTAAAGTCACACAATGGTAGAATTAGAAATAAAATTTAGAGGTCTCCTATCCCCTACTTAGTCTAATACACCCTCAACCACACCACACTCCACACCTAAAATGGCCTCAAGAAAATATCTTCAGGGGTGGCTAGGTGGTGCAGTGAGTAAAGCACCGGCCCTGGAGTTGGGAGGACCTGAGTTCGGTTCCAGCCTCAGACACTTAACACAAAAAAACTAGCCATGTAACCTTGGGCAAGTTACTTAACCCCAATTGCCCTCCAAAAGGCCAAAAAAAAAAAAAGAAAAGAAAAAGAAAATATCTTCAGAAGAATCAATTAAATTCTTAAAAGAAATTTTCACTTGAAGACTGCTCAGTTGGTCGAATTTTCAGTAAAACTAATCAATTTAACTAAGCTTATCAATTACTCTTTAATCCTGAATGAAGTTTTCTGGAATGTCATAATCTGAGGAGAGCAATAATAGTTAAGATTTCTTTATTATTAACACAGACAAAAGTATTTATATTTTTTACTTTATTATTTTATACTTTATCTTTTTTGCTTGCTGTTTAAACTTTTTATTTGATTATTTTTACATGCCATTTTCTGGGGCTTTTTAAAATTTCTGTTCAAGCATTTCTCATAATCTATGAAAAATGGAATTTCAGTAATAGTTGTCTTTATCATTCAAGGAATTAGATATTCTGGACTAAAACAGTGAACTCAATTTCTTCAGGAAGTCTGCTACTCACTTTTGTAACAGATTGTCACTTTTAAAATAATTTTCTATCTAACATATGACACCATCAATTGAATTAAGTTACTCAAAAAGGAGCTGTCACTAAGATTCTGTTCCACTTTCCATTAAACACATTTGAAACAAAATTAAGGTTGCTAAGGGGGGGTGAGGTAATTTTGGAAGTTTTAACCTGTGTGAAACTCAATGACTTTTAAAAGGCCACAAATATCAGTAATCTCTGGCAAGGCTACCTGTAATATGCATGACTCAATATGTCTCTCTGCATTACCCAATACTTAATACAAAAATGAATCTCTTTCAGTCATTTAAATAGACAAAGTTGAATAACAAGGAAAATGGTCATGAAAACAGCAAATACCTGAGGTACTCACAGCTGTGGAGTAAGGATTTTGAACTCCAGTATTTTCAGCCCAACAACCACATCCATAAAGAGCAGCCTGGAGTGGGGGGAGAGGGAGGGGAAGGAAAAAGATACATTTGAATTTCTAAAGTTATGATTAACTATGAGTCTACAAAAGTTTAATGGGGGGAAGTAGGGACATCTTCATCTGAAAAGAACTTGGTTACATTATTCAGAGTACTTTTTTCTGTAACTAACAATAACTGAGATAATAACATGCATTGTAAAATACCTGGAAAGTCCCATTCTAAGAACTAATTTAAGAAATGCACATTCTTGAATAGTCTGGATCTCTAATCTATAAATTATTCAAAGAATAACACAAATAAGGTTCATATCACCTGTCAGTATTAGGCTCCCTTAAATGAAGAATTATTTTTTTTCTTAAGATAAACTAAATTAGGAACTTATCCTCTTTATCACCAGAGCTATCCCTTTATGGACCTTTTCCAGGTTTCTCATATGTTTACAAAATTAGAGCTGTCAGAATTATATACAATTTTTGACTAAAATCAATTCTGTAAGAATTTACTGAATAACTAACTAATGCCCTATCAACTGCCTCTGGAAGTGTTGCAGTCCCTTTCTCCTCAGCAGTCATAACTACTAAAGACCTGGAAAAGAAAGTTCACTAAAATCCCTGTTGCTGCCAAAAGATTCAGTTGCAGAAACTGATATAGTTTTTCCATGGAAATAACAGATACATTATTATCTGCTTTGCCCTATACCAATAAGGACCCCCTGGACCTTTCCATCTAAGGTGCAGCTGAGATCCCCATGTGGTTTGTCCTCTCCTTTGACCATTGAAATGTGAACTCCTTGAGAAAAGGGATTGTCTTACTTTTCTATTTGCAGCCCCAGGGCTTAGTACTTAATCTTTAGTACTTAATAACTGCTTTATCAAGCATTTATTAATCTATTAGATTTTGAGCTGTAAGGAACTTAAAGATCACCTTCTCCAGTGCCTCCATTTTACACATGCAGAAAGAAGCATTACCAGAGTAATATAGTATGAAAAGTGTAACATAGTAACATAACTAGGATTCAATTTCAGATCATCTGGCTCCAAGTCCACTTAGACTACACCAAGATACCTTTCCATTGCTATGGAAAAAATATTCATGAGCATCAAACAATGAAGAATATGTAGGATATCATGGTTTTGTTGAGAACATGATAATAATTGCTGTCTTTGCAGTACTATTACTAAAGTAATTTATGAGGAAAGTGAAGCTAAAGTTGCTTTTTAGTCAATAGGCTGATCTTTACAGAGAATAATCCACAATGATTTCTAGATCCTTTTCCTAAGTCATAACTGATGACTATAAATATAGTTTGGATTATGGTTCAATAAATGTTTTATCATTAACACAATGAAGTTTCTCTGTTCCCTTCCTGTCACTGACACAGATTAATAAGATACACAAAATTTTCATTAATGAAAGACTGGCAATTCAGATCATTTATAAGAATACTAAATGTTGTTGCTTCCATTCCCTGAAGAAACTTATTAAAAAAAATGTCTACTTATTCATATCTTTTACATTTTGTCTCTGAGTATATCCCTATCCATTTCTATTGATCCTACAGGAACTCAATCATAAGCAGCTGCAATCATAACTGTATGAAACTAGGTGGGCTGAGCTAATAGCACAACAGAGTCAAGAAGAAGACAGAGGTTTCCCCTTTATCTCTATATATCAAGTGAAGGAATAACCATAACTGGATAGCTTCCTCATTGCTGTTTGTGTCAAGAAGGTTAAAGAAATTATTAACACAAATAAAAATAATATCAAAGTAAGGAATTAGAGCAAAATCAATGGCACAGCACTGAGAGAATAGAAGAAAAAATGAGGTAAGACAAATTAAATATTAAATATTTTTGAGTTGAAATTATCTGATTAATGACTTTTCAATGAGGCACATGTAAATCTTAATGTATTTAGAAAAATAAAGTATTTGAACTATTAATGGTTTTTTTAAACAACTAGTCTTGTGTGAATCTTCAATCTCAAATAAAATTTGAACAACCTCCTTTTATGTCACTTCAACATATAAATAAGAACTTCATCCTTACATTTACTGTTGAATTTTCATTTAACTCTACTTCTCCTTTACTTACAATCCAATGGTAATTTTCCATATTTTTAAGACAATTTGTCACATATTAGGTCACAAATTTCACTTAACTATCACATTTTCACTATTTTTCTCTGGACTCTCCTAATTTTCCAATTCTCTCATTTGTAAATCCTCCAAATTTAACACCTCCTCCCCCCAATATACATGCAACATATTGCATTCAATCAGTTCAATATTAATTTTTTCAATGGAATTCCAAGCATCATGGCAGAATATTATCCAGATTATTTATTCGTACAAAAATACCTCAGGATCATTTATTCCCTAAAGGTTAAATAAAAAGAACCTTAAAAACAAAAAATAATGAAAATGGATTAAATGACCTGGTTTCTATGTAATTTTCACTATCTTTCTCTGCCACAGTATCTAAACCCTGATCTAGATACATGAAATGTTTTTTATGTTCTCTTGACTTGAAATTTAACAAACACATAATGCTATTACATGGGAAAAAACCAATAGTATCTCATTAAAGCATAACTATAAATGAAGTTGAAAGCATGAGTCTTACCAAATTTCCAAATAAGAGTCAGAAATTATCATTTTGTTTTTATGAGCCAGGAAAAGCAGTCACTTCTCTATAACTATAAACTGAAGGCCAATCTAAAAGGGAGCTTAAGTCATCCCAAACATAATCTCCATGTATGAGATCACATTGTGTTCAAAAGGTTAATAAGCAACAGTTAATAACCAACTGTTTTAGAATCAATGACATAGCAAATTGAGGATACCAAAATATGCCTCATGCTTAAAGGACTGTGAAAAAGAGAAGTAAAGAAGTCTAAAACAACTTTGGAACTACAGGTAAAATATATATTATTATGGACTTCCAAAAAAAAAAACCACCCCACCCCAAATTATTTTATTAAGTCAATTCCTGACTCTTGGAAATGAAAAAGAACTGGTTCAAAATCCTTTCAAGTAAAAGAAGACATCTATCCCATAATCAAAGGATCTTAGTGTAGGAAGGGACCTCTGAGACCATCTAGACCAATCCTTAACTGAAGAAGAATCTAGTCTCTGCAACATAACTAATAAAGGGCATCAAGACTTTTTTTAAAGTGAGGTGAAAGTTACCATGTTCTAGCAGGTACCCCATCTTACTTTTAGATAGCTCTAATCATTAGGAAGGTAGTATTTAGGAAGGAACCCAAGTAAGTGGACCTAGGTACAATGCTTATGAAGTTTTTAAAAACTTCAGTGGGGTCAAAAGATATAAGTGAACAGCCTGTAAAAACTTCTTTCAATACTGAATTAAATCTAAGCACATGTAATGGTAATGGGAATTGGAATATCTTCCTTGTCCCTTAGTAAGCCTAAGGGATTTTGAAGACCTTCTCTGATTTGAAAATAAACTCTGCCCCCTAATAGGCTGAATGTAATTACATGGAGCCTGTGGTGGGAAGAGTTTGCTGAAAGGTGAAGCAGAGCCCAGACTGGGAGTCAGAGCTAGGCTAGACGGTTGGGAGGAAAGCTCTTCCAAGGGAGACAGACAAGCATGTGAGTAAAAGTCAGTGTTTGTCACCTGCTGTGACAGCTAAGCTAGTGTTGGTTTGTGGGAATGCTAAAAGACGGTGTGATTCTCTGCTATGTTGAGGTACATTAACTTCTATGTTGCTATGATGCAATCAGTTTCCTGGTGTTGGGATTTGGTTTTCTGGTGTCCAAATAAATGTTTGGCTTCTTTCTTATATATGGAGAGTCTGTTATATTTTGTGATTGTACACCACGCAGGTATATTTATAGTGATGGTGGACACTATGAATACTGCATTAACGCTACCATCCACTCCCAAAGGACCAAGGTTCTTAATGGGGTTTTACCTTAAAAAAAAAAAAACAAAACTCAAGAGGCTTACTTAGTCTGGGAAATGTTGATATAAGAACTTTAAGAGTGTTAGTATCATTTCAGAGTGTACTTCTTTGTACATTCAGAAGCTCTAGATTCAAAAGGCCCTAGAATGGTCACATAGATTGAAGAAGACTTCAGTCTGAACTAGAAGTGAGACTGCCCTGAACTTTTCCCCTCAAGGAACAAAATGAAGAAGACACAGGGTGATAAAATGTTCAATATGTTTTGTGGCCTAAAGTAACACAAAACAAGTTACAGAATATTTGGTCTTCTTGCCTTATAGTGTTCATGATCAGAATAAGCAAAATAAGCATCATGAAGAATATAGTTTATTCAGTAACCTCTGTAACGAAAGATGAAGACACAGAGAAAATATACAAACAATTTAACAAATTCCTTAAAGTCAAATCAAAATATAGCTTGATACCCAATGACTGGAATTCAAAATAAAAATTCCTTATCTGTCTCTGTTCCTGATTCTTTCTTCATCAGAAGCTAGTAGTCTTTTCAACCTAGGTCACATTCCTGAGACCCCTTCTTTTCATTGGAAAACTCTTTCAGGAATCTTAATTTTAAGGAAAGTATCCAGGCCAGCCAGGCTTACTCTTATATTGTTCAATGGGTTATAGATTCTTACTCTCCCTGTTTCTTTCACGTATCTACCATTCCCTTGTTTAAGTACATTCTTTCTCATCTTCCCACTTCTACTTTTCTGCTTCCTTTCTTGGTATTATCTTCCCCCTCATTAGAATGTAAGCTCCCTAAGGACAAAGACTGGGGGGCGGGGGAGCCAAGATGGCTGAGTAAAAGCAGGAACTGATCTGAGCTCCTGTTCCAACCACCTCCAATACCTATAAAATATGACTCTGAACAAATTTCAGAGCTACGTAACCCACAAAGTCAAAGAGAGAAACAAATCTCCCACTGAAGGCACTCTGGCAGGTTGACAGGAAAGGCCTATCACCACATTGGGAGCTGAGCACAGTCCCGCATGAGCTTTGCGGGCCTAGACCGGGGGCAGCCCCAACCAGTGGCACAAATCGGCCAGAGCAAAACTCAGGATAGTGAATCATCACAGCTATGTCGGTTTCCAGACTTCTCAACACATAAACACCAAAAAGAAAGTAAAAGTTCAGTGGGGAACCCTGTTAATTTAGAGTAAGACTAGAGCATAGTCCAGCCCCTGTCCCCAGGGGTGAGAGGTGGCAGTAGCTGGGTGGCTGCCACTGTTGCCGCAGAACTGCCTCTGGAGCTTTGGGCCTTCAGATCGTAGGGGGACCAAGCAACCATTCAGAGGGTAATCACTCTTGCTTTGACCTCCTTGGATCTGGGTCATGATCTTGGGTGGTCCTGGGGTGAGGAACGCCAGTGCACTAGAGCTTGTGGTGGGACACAGCTCTCTCCACTCTGGAAGCAGAGCTCTACCTGAGATAAAGAGCTCAAAAGTCTACTAATTGGCTGGCAAGATGAGCAAACAGAAGAAGCGCAATGAGACTACAGAATCCTTTTCTGGGGACAAAGAGGATGAAAACATAGAACTAGAAGAAGACAACAAAGTCAAAACTCCTGCATCAAAAGCTTCCAAGTACAAAGATTAAATCTTGACTTGTGTTTTTATTCCTAGCACTTAGCATGGTAACTGCCACATAGTAAGCCCATAATAAATGCTTACTGATTTGACAAGGGAAGATGATGAAAAATACATGAGAACATATGTTTCAGGATTAAGAAATGTATTAGGCCAGAGGCTCATATACTACTAAGAAATATCACACTAGTAAATCATAAAGATTTTCTTCAAGAAGAAAGCTGAGAGTTTCAATGATTTCTCAGGTACCAATAAAATTTTATGACTAGAAAGTCTGTACAAAATAACAGTTTCTACCACATACAACTTAGTAAATCAGTAAAGATACAGGCCTTCTCAAGCACTTTGCTTTGCACATCTCACAAAAATCAATTATAAAATAGTATCATTATTTTTATATCTTTCTGTGAATTTTTAACCAACTTTCCTTTAGTATTTTCCCCTTAATATTGTTGCATATATTTCATTATAGATGTGAATTTTCATTTCATATGAAAGTCCTTCCCAAGTTTTACTACTTTCACAACACTTTCAAAATTAGTTCCTTACAAAGTTGAACTCCGAGTAATGGGGGAAAAAATAAAGGTCCCAGAGGTCTATTTGGAACTTAATAGGGTTAAAAATGTGTTATAGTTTATCTTTCTAAATTTTATGTCTTTTATATGTTGTTTTAATTTGTTATTCTTCTGAGGGCTGAGATATTGTAGAAAGGAAGGAATGAAGACAAATCTTTGATATTAGGATAAAAGAAATACATCTTGGTGCATTTCTTCCCTTTCTATCCAATTCACCAGTCAGTCAGTCAATAAGTATTTGCTGAGTACCTACTATATGGCAGGCAATGTGCTAGAGATACAAAGAAAGACAAAAGATAGCCCCTGACTATCACACAATCTAGTGTGATACTAGATTAGATACTAGATAAGGGGTCACACAATCTAGTGGAGGAAACAGCAAGTAAACAACTTCATACAAACAAGCTGTATACCAAATAGGAAATAACTAAGATGGAAAGCATTAGATTTAAGAGGGATTGGGAAAGGATTACTATAGAAGGAAAATCAATTGCACAATCTCAGAATAAGAAGAAGCCTCAGAGGGTCTTTAGTGGGGTCCAAAACTGAATAAGAAACCACAGTACAACATACAAAATAAGTCCATATCTGGTTTTCAATTAAAGGCACATACTCTGAGATGGTTGATAAAAAAGTCCCATTTATACAAAAATTTTCATAGAAGTCTTCTTTGTAGTAGCAGACAACTAGATACAATATGGGTACCAAATAATTGGATAATCAATGAAAATTTTGCACTAGTGGTACATTAATAATTTGGAACATACTGTATTGAAAGGAATGATTAATGTAAGAAATTCAGAGAAACATGGAAAGATCTGAATGAAATGATAAAGAGGGACATAAAAGGACAACAAAAACAACAAATACAGTAATTTCAATAGTATAAATTTAAAAAAAAAATACTACAAGGCAACTGAACTCCGATTAAATGTAATGAATAATCTTAGTTCCAAAGAAAAGAAAGGGGTATATACATCCCTCCTCTCAGTAGAGAAGTAGGTGGCTATGGGTGTTTGTTTCAAGTGTAAGTTACATGTTGGAGGAAATATCTAACGGAATAATTATTTCAATAAAAAAAAAACTGACTTTCAGTGAGGAGGAACAGACTCTTACTTTGAATATTCTTCAGATCAGGAAGATAAGATAGCTGGACTACCTCCTGAGACACCCATCTTACTTTGAGAGATCTCTAACTTTTAGTAAGATTTTCCTTCTATCAAAGAAACGTTGACTTCTTCCAAAAATAATATGTAATGGGGCAGCTAAGTGGCGCAGTAAATAAAGGATTGGCCCTGCAGTCAGGAGGACCTGAGTTCAAATATGAACTCAGACACCTGACACAAGTACTAGCTGTATGACCTTGGGCAAGTCACTTAACCCCAACTGCCTTGCCTTCCATCCTCAAAAAAACAACAACACTTTTTAAAGTATAAGTCTATTTCCTTCTTCACGAAATAATTCTTCAAATACCTGATAATAACTATCATATCACCCTCCTGTTGGTGTTCAGTCACTCAGTCGTGTCTGATTCTTCATGGCCCCATGGACCATATTGTCCATGGGATTTTCTTGACAAAGATACTGGAGTGGTTTGTCATTTCCTTCTCCATGGCATTAAGGCAAACAGAAATTAAATTAATTGCCCAGGGTCACACAACTAGTAAAGCATCTGAGGCTGCATATGAACTCAAGTCTTCCTGAACTCCAAGCACAGTGATCTATTCACTGAGCCATCTAGCAACTGTCACCCTGTATATACCCCAAAATTTCTCTTTTCTAAGTTAAATGTCCCTAAAACTTTCAACAAATTCTCATGCTGACTGATCTCCAGTCCCTTCACCATTGTAGATGGCCTCCTGTAGATGCTTTCTAGTTCATAAATATCTTCTTCTTTTTTGGGGGCGGGGAGGGAGGGGAGAAGAAGGGCAATTGTGGTTAAGTGACTTGCCCAAAGTCACATGGCTAATTTTTGTGTTAAGTGTGTGAAGCCAGATCCCAACCTGGGTCCTCCTGACTCCAGGACCAGTGCTCTATTCACTGCGCCACCTAGCTGCCCCACCATCAATATCTTTTTTAAAGTGTTGCTGCTAGTTCTTTTCTGGTAGCAAAGAATTAGAGTGTCCATCAATTGGAAATGGCTGAACAAGTTGCGACATATGAATATGATGGAATACTATTATACTATATGAAACCATAAACAGGATGCTCTCGGAAAAACTTACAAAGACTTACTTTAGCAAAAATAGTGAAATGAATAGAATCAGTAGAATACTGTATGCAATAACAGGCCATGATAAACTGTGAAAGACTTAGCTATTCTCAGGAATAATACAGTGATCCAAGACAACTCTGAAAGACTTTGGACAAAAAATGCTATCCATCTTCAAAGAAAGAATTCATGGAAATGAATACAAATGCATGCATACTTTTTTGTTTTTTGCTTTTTAGAGGGGTGTAGGCAGGGCAATTGGGGTTAAGTGACTTGCCCAAGGTCACACAGCTAGTGTTAAGTGTCTGAGACCGACCTTGAACTCATGTCCTCTTGACTCCAAGGTGGGTGCTCTATTCACTGTACTACCTATGGCCCCCATAATTAAAAAAAAAAACTTAATTTTTCTTGGGGTTTGTTTGTTTCTATGTTTTCTTTCACAACATGACTGACATGGAAATGTTTTTTCATGACTACACATGCATTACATATATCAAATTGTTTAACTTCTCAATGAGGGGGACAGGGAGGGAGGGTAAGAATTTGGAAATCAAAATTTTAAAAACATTTTTAAAAACTGTTTTTATATGTAATTAGGGAAAAATAAAAATTTTTTTCAAGTGTGCTGCTAGATTCAGGTATTTACAGTATCTTTATCATTTTACCAATCTTATCTGAGGTCTATGGTAAGTCCTTGGTATATATTGTAGAGAAATAGGTGAAAGAAATACTATCAGTAGGGGATGGAGTCAAGATGGCAGAGTAGAAACAGGAATTCCACATGGCTCCTGTTCCCACCTCCTCCAACACATGTAAAAAATGACTCTAAACAAACTTTAGAAGTACAGAACCCACAAAATGACAGAGAGAAACTAATCTCCTGATGAAGAGAGCCTGGCAGGCCAACAGGAAGGGTCCATCACAGCATGCTGGGAGCAGAGCACAGCCATGCCTGAGCTGGAGGTTTTAGCCTCAGGGCACCCCGAGCAGCCATGGCTAGAGGGACATTGGGAGAGTGGATCACCAGCAGCTGTGGCTGTTTCAAGAATTATCAACCCATAAATGCCAAAGATAAAGAATTATCAACCCATAAATGCCAAAGACAAAATGAAAGGTCAGTGGACTTTGGGAACAAGGAGTCTGGGAGTGCAGTCCGGCCTTTGCCCCCAGAGGAGAAGCAGTTGAGGTGCAGCAATGCTGCCGCATAGCTGCTTCAGAGTTCCTGACATGTAGATTGTAGGAGGACCAAGTGACCAGTCTGAAGGGTAATCATTCTTGCTTTAACTTGCTTGGATATGGATCCCTGTCCTGGGTGAAGGTCCTACGGTTCATGACCAGTGTGCCCGGCAGCTGAAAAAACCCCAGCAATTTGGGACAAAGCTCTCCTCTCTCAAAGCAGAGTTCTATTGTGGCAAAAAGCCCAAGAGTCAAGTGGTTGAGTGGCAACATGAGGAAGGGGGGAAGTGGGGCAAGTATAGTGATCCAACTTTGGATTCTTTTTTGGGGGACAAAAAGGATCAAGGCATGGAGCAGGAAGAAGACAGCATAGTCAGAATTCCTGCACCAAAAGCTTCCAAGAAAAATATGAACTGATTACAGGTCATAGAAGAGCTTAAGAAAGATTTTGAAAACCAAATAAGAGAAGTGGAGGAAAAATTGGGAAGAGAAATGAGAACGATGCAAGAAAATTATGAAAAGAGAGGCAACAACCTCTGTGTGAAGAAAATAACACATTAAAAAATAGACTAATTCAAATGGCAAAAGAGGCTCAAAAAGCCAATGAGGAGAAGAATGCCTTAAAGAGTCAAATTTGCCAGATGGAAAAAGAATCTCAAAAGCACACTGAAGAGAATAATTCCTTCAGAATTAGACTGGAACAAATGGAAGCTAGTGACTTTATGAGAAATCAAGATACTATTAAATAGATCTAAACAAATGCAAAAATAGAAGGCAATGTGAAATATCTCATGGGAAAAACCACTGACCTGGAAAATAGATCCAGGAGAGATAATTTTAAAATTATTGGACTACCTGAAAGCCATGATCAAAAAAAAAAAAACCCTAGAAATCATACTTCAAGAAATTCTCAAGGAAAATTGCCCTGATGTTTTAGAACCAGAGAGCAAAATAGAGGTTGAAAGAATACACTGATCACCTCCTGAAAAAGATGACAAAAAGAAAACTCCTAGGAATATTACATCCAGGTTCCAGAATTCCCAGATCAAGGAGAAAATATTACAAGCAGCCAGGAAGAAATAATTTGAATATTGTGGAAAAACAATCAAGATAACAGAGGATCTGGCAGCTTCTACACTTGAAGGATCAAAGGGCTTGGAATATAATATTCTGGAGGTCAAAGGAGTTGGGATTAAAACCACGAATCACCTACACAGCAAAAGTGAGTATCATGTTTCAGGGGAAAATATGGTCATTCAATAGAATAGAGGACTTTCATGCATTCATGATGAAAAACCAGAGTTGAATAGAAAATTTGACATTCAGATACAAGAAGTAAGAGAAGCATGAGAAGGTAAACAGGGAAAAAAAAATCATAAGGAACTTATCAAAGCTGAACTATTTACATTCCTACATGGAAAATGATAACTGTAACTTGTGAAATTTTTCTCAGTATGACAATAGTTGAAGGGAATATAAATGTGTGTGTATACACACACACACACACATATACCTACATATATATGTCTATATAGGAGGGTATATATGCATATGAATACATAAGTGTGTGTATATGTGTGTACAGGTATACATAGACAGAGGACATAGGACCAATTGAATAGGAAAGAGTGATATTTAAAAGGTGAAATCGAGAGGTGAGAGAGGAATATAATGAAAGGAGATGAGGAGAGACAGAATTGGGAAAATTATCTCATATAGAAGAGTCAAGGGAAAACTGTTACAATGGAGGGGAAGAACAGAAAGGCAAAAGGGAATGAGTCAACCTTACTCTCATTGAATTTGGCTTAGGGAGGGAATGACATACACACTAAATAGGGTATTCACCCTACAGGAGAGAAAGGGGGAAAGGAATGAGAGGGGGGATGATGGAGGAGAGGGCAGGTGGGGGAGGAGGGAAATTGGAAGCATACACTTTTGAAAGGGGACAGGGTCAAAGTAGAGAATAGAACAAGTGGGGGGTGGGATAGGATGGAGGGAAATATAGTCAGTCTTTCACAATATATCCACTATGGAAAGGTTTTGCACAGCTACACATGTACAACCTATATTGAATTGCTTATATTCCCAGTAAGGATGGATGAGGAGGGAAGAAGGGAAAGAATCTGGAATTCAAAGTTTTAAAATCAAATGTTTAAAAACATATATATACATACATACATACATACATATAGATAGATAGATTTATATATAATTTTTTTTTACATGCAACTGGGAATTAAGATATACAGGCACTGGGGCATAGAGATCCATCTTGCCCTACTGGCAAGTCAGAGGGGGAATGAGGAAGGATATAGGAGAGAGCAGATTGGGGAGGGGGTATTCAGTAGGATCACTGTTTTGGGGTGGTAGGTAGGGGACATATGGGGAGAAAATTTGTTACTCAAAATCTTGTGGAAATGAATGATGTAAACTAAAAGTAAATATAAAATGTAATTTTAAAAAAGAAATACTATCAATAAAAGATAACTTTTAAAAATATGAGAATTATTGCAACAATATTAACAATATATTTATACAGGCGTTAAGGTTTACAAAGTATTTTCATGGGGAAGATGCTGCTTCTGATGCCAAGTCCTAAGCCAAGGTCTCTTAACTAGAGGTCCATAAACTTTATAAAAATATACATACTTGGATAATTGTATTTCAATATCATATAATCCAATGTGGTTTTTTTTTTTATACATTTCATATGCTGAGAAGACTATAGATTTCGCCAAACCTCTAAAGAGGAATATGATAAAAAAAAAGGTTAAGACAATTTCTTCTCATTTTTTCCCATTGTGCCATGCTATATCTCTAATCCCATAAAAGCACTGGCTATTAACACAATTCCAATGAATATGATACCTGTTTACTAAACGACTATTTCAAGGCATTGTGCTAGGAAGATATTCTGGGAAGTACAAAGAAAAATAATGTACAGTCTCTTCCATCATGGAACTTAATTTAGTATATATGCACTGGATAAATGCTAAAGAAGTTTAAAAAAATTTTATGTATGGATCTATTAATATATATTTTTAAATAAACAGGTAAATTTGAGTTCCTCATTTGTAATACTTGTTTGTAATTTATATAACTGATTACCTGACCAACTCTCCCAGGATGTTTCAAAGCTAGACCTCCACTGGAGACAGCAGCAGCAACATTCCCTTCTTGATCAACAACTACTGCACCAACTGTATCCAAAGTTCCTGAGTCATTTTCCTGCATAATACACAAATATCAAAGTAATAAAAACATTAAACATGATATTAGTTCATAAGACTATACAAATATTTCTTAAAATATTCACTAACAAAATTAAAACTAACCCATAAAAAGCACATTTAGCAACTTCTTAAAGTTAATATGTTTTAATGAGGACATTTAAATATAATTTAACTGAAACCTGATTACTATCCAATAAATTACACTTAAATGTTTCATTTTTCTCAGTTGAAAAGAATATTAGCTTTAGCATTAGAAAACAATAAAAAAACAGTTCACAGAGATTATAATACAATAGCACAGAAAAGTGCAAGGAACAGTGACTTTGGAATCAGAGGACATAGGTTCGTATTCTGTCTTTCCAATTTTACTACCTGTATAGTCTTGATCAAATTACTTTATGTCCCCAGGTCTCAGTTTTCTCATCTGTAAAATGTAATGTTGGATTAGACTAGATAACTTCTAAGGTATTTTCCAGTTCTATAGTTCTGATCCAATTATTGTAATCCTTTTATCTATGTTTTTGGTGTGGCTAATTAAAATTAAGGATAATTAATATATTGAAACAAACTGCAATAATAATGCAGCAAACTGAAAAGAAAATCTGAATTTTAATTTAACTGATTTTTCCCACTTAACTGAGGTGAAATTGTATGACTTAAGGAACATCTTAAATAATACCCTATAATACTAAAATTCTGTTTTAGGTATGCAAATTTTATGTCTCATTTACATACTAATAGAAATCAAACATGCTATTAATCTTTACACCAGGAGAATGATTTTGGTAAAGAGATCCAGTTATAGAATCTTCCCACCACTTTTTAGCAGATAGTTGGAACTGTTCATTTATCACTGATTAAACAACCTTCAAATCTTCAGTCAGGCAATGAGGCCATCAACAAATATGAATACACTTTGAAAAACCCTACAAAAATAAAAGTTTTAAGTACCTTTAATGACTTTAGATAAGTAATAACAAGCCCAGAGAGGAAAATAAAAATCCTTCCCCAAAACTTCAGAGGGAGAAAGGAGAAAATTTTAAAAGATATGTATTTCTAAAATAAAAGTTTGACTAAATATAAAGTGTTACTTTACTTCTTAAAAATAAAGGTGCAAAGGGAGAATAGCTAAAGGAAAAAAGTTTCAAGATTCAATGATAAAAAATAAATCTGGTGTGGTTTCTCCCTCCCACCCCTACTCCCACTCCCACCCCAACCCCCAAAACGGTTAATATTAGCTGAGTAAAAGACTGAGGACAGCTAGTTGGTATGCTCATAGATAAATATGTCAGTGGTCCTGGGACAAACACAAGAAGAAAATGATTAACAAATCAAAGGAAATGGAACAAAGAATTACCAAACCAGAAGATTACCCAAGTCTGAGGGTAATCTTAAGACCTGCTAGTACCTCCTTTACATCACCAAAAGACAACTGCTCCTTCTAAATTTTCTTCCATAAGCTATAGCTATTAAGTACTCAGAATGAACACAGAGTAGATCAAATCATCCATTTAGTAATTTTTATACTATTTCTGTGCCCAAGTTAAAAATGGTTGTTTTTATGCAGTCATATAAATCCAAGCCTAAAATATGATGAGAAACATAATTTTCCAGCCCTAGTCTAAAGTTCCAGACTAATAGAATAATTTGGGTGAAGAAAGCCAGTTATATAATGTTCATTTCCTTTTCTAGCAGATACTAGCTTATTTAATACTCATAACTTTTTTTTTAACTTTCATTAAGAAAGATACTCAGGTTGAAACCTAAGAAAGTTCTACCAGCAAAGTCAATATCATGTCCCAGAAACCATTTGTGTAGATGAGTAACCTTTCTAGAACTAGGTTTTTGAAATATGCCTTCTTTGGTATTCTAGGAATTAACATCTGAATCCCTATCCCAGTGTTTCCATTTTATGGGGTTAGCAATGATGTTCAAGGGGTTCACACCAAAATTCTTTAAAAACACCTTAAACAATAAATAATTGCAAAATACTAAGAGTATTACATTAAATTACATTGAGGATTTCATACTCTTTTTTATTGTCATCCATGAAAGAATTCAAAGAAAAAAACTGTTGGGAACCATCAACTGTCATTTCGTTGTTCAGGCAAATGTAAGTTTATTCTTTGGCTTTTTCATAGGTGCAAACCTTTTTGAATACAGAATTCCCTACTCATCCTTACTGTCTGAGCTTCATTTTGCATTATCTTTATGGTAGAGAACAGTATGCTGTGCCATGATATATACACTTAAGCCATTTCATCATCATGGAATGACTTTTCTAACAAGTCATAAACCACAATAAAAATTTTAACTCTTAAAAAAGATCACAGGAGGGGTAACTAGGTGGCGCAGTGAATAGAGCACCAGTCATGGAGTCAGGAGAACCTGAGTTCAAATCGGTCTCAGACACAACACAAAAACTAGCCATGTGTCCTTGGGCAAGTCACTTAACCCCAATTGCCCTACACTCCCCCCTACAAAAAGCAAAAGAAAGGAAAGGAAAAGGAAAGGAAAAGAAAAGAAAAGATTATAGGAAAAACAAGAATCACCTACCCAGCAAAACTGAGTATAATACTTCGGGGGGAAAAATTGACATTCAATTAAATAAAAGACTTTCAAACATTCTTGTGAAAAGATCAGAGCTCAATAGAAAATTTGACTCCAGGTAGGCTAGGTGGCACAGTGAATAGAGCACCCACCCTGGAGTCAGGAAGACATGGGTTCAAATCTGACCTGAGACACAACACATACTAGCCTTGTGACCTTAGGCAAGTCACTTAACCCCAATTTCCCTGCCCTTCCCAATCAAGAAAGAGGAGAAGAGAAGAGAAGAGAAGAGAAGAGAAGAGAAGAGAAGAGAAGA
>NW_027187378.1:5150342-5340379 GCF_028583685.1 Petaurus breviceps papuanus
GAGAAGAGAAGAGAAGAGAAGAGAAGAGAAGAGAAGAGAAGAGAAGAGAAGAGGAAAGGAAAGAAAAGAAAAATAAAGAAAAGAAATTTGACTTTAAATATACAAGAATACAGAGAAGCATGAGGGACAGGTAGGTGGTACAGTGCATAGAGTACTGGTCCTGGAGTCAGGAGGACCTGAGTTTAAATCAAGCCTCAGACACTTGACACATTGACTTAGCTGTATGACCTTGGGCAAGTCACTTAACCCCAATTGCCTTGCCTTCCCCCCTAAAAAAAATAGAAATTAAATCTTAAAAAAAAAGAAAAGCATGCAAAGGTAAACAGTAAAGAGGAATCACAAGGGACTTATTAAATTTGAACTGTTTATATTCCCACATTGAAAGATGATATTTGTAAATCATGAGACTTTTCTCAGTATTAGGGTAGTTGAAGGGAATACATACAAACACACACACACACACACACACACATTCACACAGCACAGGGTGAATCAATTTAAGGGGTGAGAGAGGAATGTACTAGGAGAAGGAGAAAGGGAAAGGTAGAATCACCTCACATGAAAGAGGCAAGAAAAAGTTTTTACAATGGAGGGGAGGGGGGGAAGAGAGAGGGAATGAGTGAACTTTACTCCCATTAGAAATGGCTTAAGGAAGGAATAACATACACACTCAATTGGGTATGGAAATCTATCTTACCCTACAGGAAAGTAGAGAGGAAGGAGATAAGAGAAGGGGGAATCATAGAAGGGAAGGCAAACTAGAGGACAAGGTAATTAGAAGCAAACACTTTTGAGGAGGGACAGGGTCAAAGGAAACAGAATAGATGGGGGGGGGGGGATAGGGATGGAGGGAAATACAGTTACCCTATACTTTCTCTCTCTCTCTCTCAATGTATGTATGTATGTATATCCAAAACATTACTGTTATGGAAGTGTTTTGCATGACTACACATGTATAATCTATATTGAATTGCTTGGCTTCTCACTGAAAGTTGGTGCTGAAGGAGGAAGGAAGAGAACGTGGAATTCAAAGGCTTTTTTTGTTTTTTAAGTATTTTATATTTTTAAAGGTGTTCCTTTATTTCTTTTTTTAATATTTTGTTTATTTTTAAATTTTTAACATTCATTTCCACAAGATTTTGAGTTACAAATTTTCTCCATCTTTCCCCTACCCCCACCCCAAAACAGCGATCCTACTGAATACCCCTTCCCCCAGTCTGCTCTCTCCTATTTTTATTTTTTGCTTTTTGTAGTGGGGGAAGGCAGGCAGGTGGGGTTAAGTGACTTCCCCAAGGTCACAAAGCTAGTAAGTGTTAAGTGTCTGAGGCCATATTTGAACTCAGGTCCTCCTGACTCCAGGGTCAGTGCTCTATTCACTACATCACCTAGCCGCCCTGATCTGCTCTCTCTTATATCTTCCCCCATTGTCCCTCTGACTTTCTAGTAGGGCAAGATGTATTTCTATACCCCAGTGACTGTATATCTTATTTCCCAGTGGAACTCAAAGTTTTAAAAGCAAATGTTAAAAATTGTTTTTACATGCAACTGGGAAATAAAATATACAGGCAATGGGGTTATAGAAATCTATCTTGCCCTACAGGAAAGTAGAGGTGAAGGGGATACAAGAAGTGGGGGGGGGGTGATAACAGAAGAGGGGCAGATTGGGAGAAGGGATAATCAGAATGCATGCAGTTATGGGGTGGTGGAAGGGGAGAGATGGGGAGAAAATTTGGAACTCAAAATCTTGTGGAAGTAAATGCTGAAAACTAAAACTAAATTGATTAATAATATAAAAAAAAGATCATAGGACAATGGATGTAGAGTATGAAAGGATCTTAAAAATCAAATTGTCCTTTCTCACCCTCGCCCTCCATATTATAGAGGAAACTGAGGCACTGAAATATTAAGTGCCTTACCAAGGTCATAAAGGCAGTGACAGGCATGTTATGAAGCCAGACCCTATGCACCCAGATTGAGTGCTCTTTCTTGTGTACCACCACCACAACACTCCCTCTTGAGTGAGACTACTTCAGGACTGCATGCAATTACTATTTGAAAAAACAAAAGTGGGTCAATATAAATGCATAGTACAATTATGAATTTACTGTAACTGTGCCAGGAGATAAAACAGGCAGAGAAATCATTTTAAGGAAGAATATTGTTCCAAATTAAGCTAAATTATTCAAGTGTCTGAAACACCTGCACAACTCAAGAAAACTTCATAAATATTCAATACATATTTCATGGATTCATTGCAAAGAAAATCTAAGAATGACAAAGTAATATTTAAATAAACATTTTTATGAGGTGCAAAGAAATGGGAAAAATAACAACATTGACATTTGAGTTACAAGAATTCCAAAAAACTTGTTTGTATGAGAATGAAATATGGCTAAGTTGAAAATATGCAATGATTTTTCACTATATAAAGAGTCTATTCAAATTTTATATAGGGTAAATAGAAAACATTCACATACCACATATAAAAACTAGCCATACATATAACTGCATATTGCCTGAAACTATTCAGCAAATGCATGAACCTCTACTTATTTAATACATGATAATGTGTGCAACTTCACATTTAGAGGAAATATAAGTTGCAAATAAAACTCTTTTTAATTTGTTTGTTTACTTTGAGTTTACAAGATTCAGATCTCCAGTTCTTTGAGTTTCAAATTTTCTCCCCCTCCCTCTCCTTTCCCCTCTCCCCCCCATGGCAGCATATAATCAGGTATAAGAACTGCAGATACATTCACATTAGACATTGGTCAGGTTGTAAAGAAGGATTGTAATAGATGAAATGAACAATGGGAAAGAGAAAACAACAAAACCAAACAAGAAAGAGAGCAGGTCATTTGCTTCAATCTGCATTCAAACTCTGTTCTTTCTGGTTCTTTCTCTGAATGAAGACATATCTCTCCATCATGAGTCTTTTGGAGTTTACTTATACCCCTGCATTTCTGAGAAGAGTATGGTCTATCAAAGTTGGTTATCATACATATGTTGTATCTGTAATGGTGTGCAATTTTTTCCGGGTTCTGCTCTTCTGACTCAGCATCAGTTCGTATAAGCCTCTCCAGGTAGATATGAAGTCCATCTGCTCTTCATTTCTTATGGCGCAATAGTATTCCATTACATTCATATACCATAACTTGTTCAGCCATTCCCCAATTGATGGGCATCCCCTTAATTTCAAATTCTTTGCCACCACAAAAAAAGCTACTATAAATATTGTTGTACATATGGGTCTTCCTCCCGTTTCTATGATCTCTTTGGGATACAACCCTAGAAGTGGTATTGCTGGGTCAAAGGATATGAAATTACTTATATTTGTTCCAGATTGCTCTCTAGAATGGTTGGATCAGTTGACAACTCCACCAGCAATGTATTAGTGTTCCAATTTTTCCACATCCTCTCCAGCATTTATTATTTTCCTGTTTTGTCATCTACGCCAATATGACTGGGGAGATGTGGTACCTCAGAGTTGTTTTTATTTGTATTTCTATAATCAATAGTGATTTAGAGCATTTTTTCATATGCTTATAGATATTTTCATATGCTTATAGATTTCTTCCTCTGAGAACTGTCTGTTCATATCCTATGACCACTTATCAATTGGGGGAATGACTTGTATTCTTATAGATTTGACTCAATTCTCTGTATATTTTAGAAATGAGGCCTTTATCAGAGACATTGGTTGTAAAAATTCTTTCCCAACCCTCTTAATCTTGGTTACATTGGCTTTGTTTGTACAGAAGCTTCTCAGTTGCATGTAATCAAAGTTATCCATTTTGCATATTATAATATTCTCTAATTCATGTTTGGGCATAAAATCTTCCCCCCCCCCATAAATCTGACAGATAGATTATTCCTTGCTTTCACAGATTGCTTACAATATCATCCTTTATACCTAGATAATGCACCCATTTAGACTTAATTTTGGTATACAGTGTTAGATAATGGTCTATGCCCAGTTTCTGTCATATTATATTCCAGTTTTCCCAGCAGTTTTTGTCAAATAGTGAGTTCTTATCCCAAAACCCCGGGTCTTTAGGTTTATCATAGAGTAGATTATTATAGTCACTGACTGCTGAGTCTCATGTACCCAATCTATTCCATTGATCCACTGCTCTATTCCTCAGCCAGTACCAAGTAGTTTTGATGACTGCTGCATTATAATACAGATTAAAATCTGGTATAGCTAGTCCACCTTCCCTAGCATTTCTTTTCATTAATACCCTTGATATTCTGGACCTTTTGTTCTTCCAAATGAATTTTGTAACTATTTTTTCTAGATTGATAAAGTGATTTTTTGGTAAACTGATTGGTATGGTACAAAATATGTGATTTAATTTAGGTAAAGCTATCATTTTTATTATATTAGCTCAACCCAACCATGAGTAATTAATGTTTTTCCAATTAGTTAGGTCTGACTTTATTTGTGTGGAAAGCGTTTTGTAGTTGTGTTCATATAGGTCCTGGATTTGTTTTGGCAGGTAAATCCTCAAATATTTTATAATGTCTACTTTAAATGTGATTTCTCTTTCTATCCTTTGCTGTTGGATTTCATTAGAAATATACAAGAACACCGAGGATTTATGTGGGTTTATTTTACATCCCTGCAACTTTGCCAAATTTATTTATTGTCTCAAGTATTTTTTTACTTGATTCTTTAGGATTCTCTAAGTATATCATCATATCATAAACAAAGAGTGATAACTTGGTCTCTTCTTTGCCTAATTTGATTCCTTTGATTTCTTTTTCTTCTGTAATTGCTACTGCTAACATTTATAGTATTAGATTGAATAAGAGGGATGATAATGCACACCCTTGTTTTACCCTTGATCTTATTAGAATTGCTTCTAGCTTATCCCCATTACATATAATACTTGCTGATGGCTTTAAATAGATGCTACTTATTATTTTAAGGAAGGCTCCATTTATTGCTATTCTTTCTAGTGTTTTTAAAAGGAATGGATTTTGTACTTTGTTAAAAGCCTTTTCTACATCTATTGAGATAAGTATGTGGTTTCTGCTAGTTTTATTGTTAATATGATCAATTATACTGATGGTTTTCCTAATATTATACCATCCTTGCATTCCTGGAATAAATCCTACCTGATTGAAGTGTATTATTCTTGTGGTAAGTTGCTGTAGTGTTTTTGCTAATGTTTTATTTAAATTTTTTGCATCTATATTCATTAGGGAAATTGGTCTATAATTTTCTTTTTCCGTTTTACCTCTTCCTGATTTAGGTATCAATAACATATTTGTGTCATAAAAAAATTTGGTAGGACTCCTTCTTCACTAATTTTCCCAAATAGTTTTTAGAGTATTGAAATCAATTGTTCTTTAAATGTTTGACAGAATTAGCTAGTAAATCTGTCTGACCCTGAAGATATTTTCCTAGGGAGTTCACTGATGGCTTGTTCAATTACTTTTCCTGACATGGGGTTAAGTAATTTACTTCCTCTTCAGTTAATCTGGGCAGCTTACATTTTTGTAAATATTCACCCATTTCACTAAGACTGTCAAATTTATGTGCATATAATTTGGCAAAATAATTCCAGATTATTGGTTTAATTTCTCCTTCACTGGAGGTAGATCCACCCTTTTTGTTTTTGATACTAATAATTTGGTTTTCTTCTTTCTTTTTTTATCATTTTGGCTAAAAGTCTATCAATTTTATTGTTTTTTTCATAAAATGAGCTCTTAGTTTTATTTTTAATAGTTTTCTTAATTTCAGTTTTATTAGTCTCTCCTTTGGTTTTCATTATTTCTAATTTAGTATGTAATTGCAAATTTTCAATTTGTTCTTTTTCTAGCTTTTTCATTGCATGTCCAATTGATTGACATCCCTTTTCTTTAATTTATTCATGTATGCACTCAGGGATATAAAACTTCCCCTAAGAACCACCTTTGCTGCATCCCACAAATTCTGGTTTTTTATCTCATTATTATCATTCTCTTGAATGAAGTTACTGATTGTTTCTATGATTTCTTGTTTGACCCACGCATTTT
Organism: Petaurus breviceps papuanus; assembly: GCF_028583685.1. Lineage (NCBI taxonomy): Eukaryota > Metazoa > Chordata > Mammalia > Diprotodontia > Petauridae > Petaurus > Petaurus breviceps. The sequence continues at coordinate 5,156,367 of NW_027187378.1, forward strand.
TAGGATTAAATAGTTTAGTTTCCAATTAGTTTTTAGTCTGTCTTTCCATGGCCCTTTACTGCATATGATTTTTATCGCATCATGATCTGAGAATGATGCAATTAATATTTCTGCTTTTCTGCACTGACTTGTAAGGTTTTTGTGTCCTAGTACATGGTCCATTTTTGCGTATGTGCCATGTACCACGGAGAAGGCGGCATATTCCTTTTTATCCCCATTCAGTTCTCTCCAGAGATCTATCATACGAACCCTCTCTAAAATTCTATTCACCTCCTTAACTTCTTTCTTGTTTATTTTGAGGTTGGATTTATCAAGCTCAGAATGGGGGAGATTAAGGTCCCCCACTAGTATAGTTTTTCTATCTATTTCTTCCTCTAATTCCCTTACCTTCTCTAGGAATCTGGATGCTATACCACTTGGTGCATATATGTTAAGTAATGATATTGCTTCATTCTCTATGGTGCCTTTTAGCAGGATATAGTTTTCTTCCTTATCTCTTTTAATTAAATCAACTTTTGCTTTTGCTTTATCTGAGATAAGGATTGCTACCCCTGCTTTTTTTTACTTTAGCTGAGGCATGATATATTTTACTCCAGCCTTTTACCTTTACCCTGTGTGTATCCCTCTGTTTTGGATGTGTTTCTTGTAAACAGCATATTGTAGGATTATGGTTTTTAATCCATTCTGCTATCCACCTTTGTTTTATGGGAGAGTTTATTCCATTCACATTGACAGTTATGATTACTATCTGTCTCTTTCCCTCCATCCTATTCCCTCCCCTGTTTATGCTAATATTTTTCTCCCCTTCTACCTTCCCCTCCTTAAGAGTTTTCCTTTTGGGGTGAGTAGGTGGTGAAGTGAATAGAACACCAGCCCTGGAGTCAGGAGGACCTGAGTTCAAATCTGGCCTCAGACACTTAATGCGAAAACTAGCTGTGTGACCTTGGGCCAGTCACCTAATCCCAACTGCCCTGCAAAAAAGCAGCAAAAAAAAAGTTTTCCTTTTGACCTCCGCCTCCCTCAGTATTCCCTTCTTATTCACCCCTTCTCTTTTCCTCCCCTTCTCCTTTACTTTTTCCCTCCCTTCTAACTACCCCCCTTTCATAGCCCTTCCCCCTCCTACTGCCTATAGGATATTTTTGTACTTAATGTAGTATGTTATTTATCATGCAAAGATCCCTCCCCTCTTTCCCTCTATTATGATATGTTTTGTGTCTCTTCTCCATAAAGTCCTGTGCTTAACTGGTTGCGTTATTCCCTCCTTGCACCAGAACCAATGAGGGAAAAGCTCATATAATGCTCATCTCCCACCCTTCTTTCCCTCTGCTATATTGTTTTCATGCCTCTTTGTGTGGCATAATTTACCCTTTTCCACTTCATTCATTTCTCTTCTTCCACTGCAGTCCCTTTGTAGCCCTTAATAAGATTTTTTTAATCGTCATTTTGTGTAATTTATACTCATCCTCTCTACTTGTTTATAAACAGTTTGCTCTCATTAAATAACAGGGTGTACATGTGTATGTGTGTGTGTGTGTGTGTGTGTGTGTTTTCCTTGTTTACCTTTCTATGTCTCTCTTGTGTCTCGTAATTGGAGGTTGAATTTTGCATTGAGCTCTGGCTTTTTCATCAGGAAGTTCTGGAAATCTGTTACATCACTGAATGACCATCTCCTTGCCTGGAAGAATATGTTCAGTTTCACTGGGTAGGTGATCCTTGGTTGTATCTTGAGCTCTTTTGCCTTGCGAAAAATTGTATTCCACTGCCTCTGATCTTTCAGTGTAGAGGCTGCCAAATTGTGTGCGATCCTCACTGTGGTTCCTCGACATTTGAATTGTTTCTTTCTGGCTACTTGAAGAATTTTCTCTTTTACCTGGTAGCTCTTGAGTTTGACCACATTTTGAGGACTTTTCAGTTGGGATCTCTTTCAGGAGGTACCTGGTGGATTCTCTAGATTTCTATTTTACCCTCAGGTTCTAGTATCTCAGGGCAGTTTTCCTTGATGAGCTCTTGGAGGATGTTGTCCAGGCTCATTTTTTTCATCATGATTTTCTGGTAGGCCTATGATTCTCAGATTTTCTCTCCTGGATCTGTTTTCCAGGTCAGTTATTTTTCCACTGAGATATTTTACCTCTTTTTCTAATTTTTCATGCTTGATGTTTTGTTTAACTAATTCTTGGTACCTCATAGAGTTATTTGTTTCAATTTGGTTAATTTTAGTTGTTAGCAAATTCTTTTCCTTGTTTAGTTTTTGGAGCTCCTTTTCCATATCACACATTTTTCTTTTTAAGGAACTGTTTTCTTCATTGTAATGTTTTGCTAATTCTGCAATTTTGATTTTAAAAGAATTATTCATTTTATCTTCTATCTCTCTAATTTGATTTTCAAAGTTCCTTTTGAGCTAGTCTAAGAATGCTTTCTGTGCTTGAAACCAGTTCCCTGTTGGGGCTTCAGCTGTGGGTGTGGAGTCAATACAGTCTCCCTCTGAATTTGGTTCCTCCCTCTCAAGATAGTAGGACTCCAGAGTCTTTGTCTTTGCAGTCTGCTTTCTACCCATTTTGAGGCAGAGCCCTAGTTACTCCCTTCCTCTAGAGTTCCCAAGCCTTTACTGTTAATGGATTTGCCCTGGGGCAATAATTACTATGTTTTCAGGGTCAGAGGGGGGGATTGGAGCAGCCAGGGTTCACTCTGCCATCCTGGTCCCTGGAGGTCCAGATAGGGGCTTTTTAAATTTCTGGGCTGGGGATTAGTAGTCCCAGGAGTAATTGCTGACCTTGCCAAGGGCCTTGCATTTGATTCTTACCCTGCTCCATCCAGTCCTAGCTCTTCATTGATAGGCCTGGAAATTTTCCCTTGTGGTTGTTGGGTCAACTTGCTACCATGTTGATCAGGCCTCGTCCAGGCCTGCCTCTGCATGCCTTAGCATCGGTAAAACTCTTTTTCTTAAAAAACACTCTCATGAAAGCAATACTGAAATGGGAATTTAAAAACTCTCAAATTTTGTTTTGTTGGTTTTTCCCTCCATATCTGTCACTAACTTTCCCTATGACTATGGCTAAATCACTTAATCTGTTTTAGCCTGCTTCTTTACCTTTAAATTGGAGATTAAAGTTGATCCTACCAACCTCTTTGGGTAGACCAAATAAAGTAATTTATAAGAATTAAACATATGACCAGTGCCTCCACTTCTTTCCTTTTACTCCCTTTCTTAAGTTTTTACAGTCTAGCTTCTAATCTTATGATTTGACTGAAACAGTTCTTTCCAGAGTTACCAATCATCTCTCAAATGCCAAATCTAATGGCATTTTCTCAAATCTCATCTTATTTTGTTACCTCTCTACAGCCTTTGACACTTATCAATCATCCTCTTTTTCTTGACATTCTCTTCTCTCTAGGTTTTCATGATTCCCCTTTCTCTTGGTTCTCTTCCAAAACTGTCTGACCACTCCTTCTCAATCTCCTTGGCAAGATCTTCATCTGGGTTTCTTACTATGAGTGTGGTCCAAGGCTCCGTCATAAGCCCTCTTTTTTTTTCTCTCCATACTATATATCACTTAGTGATCTCATCCGCTCCCCTGGAGTCATTTATGTCTCTTAAGAGGATTCTTGCTTTATCTTGAATTGGATGTTCTATAGACATTTTAAATTCACTGTTCAAAACTAGACTAGTTATATTTTCCCCAGAACTTTCTTCTCATCCTATCTATTACTATTGAGGGTCCAACAGTCATCTTATCACCCAGGCTTTAAACCTAGGTTTCATCTTCAACTCCTCACTCTCACCACCCTTTTCCAATTAGTTGTCACACCCTCTCAATTACCTTTCCAACATCTCTTACATATATCCCTTTCTCTCCTTTGACATCCTCCTTTAGTTGCTTATTATCTCATGCCTGGACTATTTTGATAGCCTTCTGGTTAGTCTCATTGCTTCAAATTTCTCCCCACTCCAGGTCATCTCTCTTATTTAGCTGTCAAGTTGATTATTTTAAAGTGAAGGACTGAACATGTCACTTCCCTGATTCAATAAACTCCAGTTGCTCCCTAGTATCTCCAGGATCATCTGTTTGTCTTTTGAAGGTCTTCACATTCTGGCCCATTCTTATTTTTCTAGCCCTCATAAATCTTTGTTCCCTCCACTCATTCTATGATCTAGTGGCACTAACCTTGATGTTCTTCAAATAAGACACTCCATATACTGATTCTATGCATCTTCATTGGCTCTACTTTATGCCTGAAATTCTTTCCCTGTATATTTCTACCTTGGCTTCCTTTAGATACCAGGTAAAATTCCACTGTCTTCAAGAAGCCTTCCCTAATCCCCCTTAATGCTAGTGCATTCCCCCTTAGATTACCTCCAATTTATAATGTCTATATTTTGTTTGTACATAACTGTTTGCATACTGTCTCCACCATTACACCAGGAGTTCCATGAGAGCAGAGACTTATTCCCTTTCACTGTATTCAAAGCACTCAGGAGGGGCGGCTAGATGGTGCAGTGAATACAGCACCAACCATGGAGTCTGGAGGACCTGAGTTCAAATTCGGCCTCAGACACTTAATATTTACTAGCCATGTGATGCTGGGCAAGTCACTTAACCCCAATTGCCCTGCCTTCCCCTCTTCCAAAAGCAAAAACAAAAACAAAGCACTCAGGAGAATGCCTTTGTAGAATTGACTTGTACACACATACACACACACACACATACACACACACACACACACACACACACCTAATTAACCTGACCTCTCCACTGTATCCTAGCAGTTTGCCTAATGTAACTATTTACTTTCTAGCAATGTAACTGCTTTGTTTCACAACTCCCACAGTAGCATAGAAATTAACTAAATTTCAAGGTTATATAAAATGAACGATGTAACCCAATGTAATTCAATGTAAAAGTAAATGTTCTGATAATAAATTTTAGATGATATTATATATAATAACTAAACATAAGTTGAAACTAAGAGATAACTTTGAAAAATAAGATGGTAGGGGCGGCCAGGTAGCACAGCAAATCCCGGGCTCAGACACTTAGCACCCACCCAGAAACACCTGGCCATGTAACCTTGAGCAAGTTACTTAACCCCGATTGCTCATTAAAAAAAAAAAAAGATGGTACAAACAACAAATGATGAAAGCTCATCATGGTTAGGGCTTCAAAATTACTTGGATAGGCTACAACTAGAGAATACTAGACACAAACACTGTTAAGTCACCTTTAAGGTTCCGACATACAACCTTTAGGAATTAGGTATCCCAAGCATTTATCTATATAGGGGATCCAATCTTAGTTCCCACTCTCTTCCACAACTTGACTCTGTGAAATTCAGCAATAAATAAATACAAGTATTATATAAGAAACACAAGGTAGATTACCAAGTATTAAATGAATAAGATATGATTTCCACCAAGAGTTTATAATGCCTAAGTCACCTATTTCTAGAGTATCATAAATTCTTTGAACAAAATAAGAGAAACAAGACATATTTACAGACATAATACAAAGGATGTTACAAAGTAATGAGTCCCACACCAAGAAAACTGGCAAAGATGATAAATAAAAGAAATATTAAATGTTTTAGAGGTTAGGGGAAGAGCAACATATTCGTACAATATTAGTGGAGCTAAGGATTGGTCCAAAAATTTTGAAAATTAATTTGGAACTATATTAAAAAAGTTACTGAAGTGGTTCATACCCTTTGACCCAGCAACAGAACAAAGAAATCAAAGACAGAGAAACAAATAACACATATTTTTTGTTTTTCAGTCATTCAGTCATGTCCAACTCTGTGACCCTGTGGACCAAAGCATACTAATGTTGTCTATGGTGTTTTCTAAGCAAGATCCTGGATTGGTATGCCATTTCCTTCTGTAGTAGATGAAAGCAAAAAGAGATTAAGTGATTTGCCCAGGGTCACACAGATAGTAAGTATCTGAGGTCACATTTAAACTTGGATCTTACTGATTCCAGGTCAGTTCTTTACCCAGTCACCTAGCTGCTTCCATATATACCAAAACATTTGTAGGAACTTTTTAGAGTTGTAAAAAACTGGGGAAAAAAATTGACTGTTCATTGATTGGGCTAAACAAATTATGCTATATGAAAATTGTGCAATAATATTATGCCAAAAGAAACAACATGAAAAATTCAGAGAAACTTGATTAGAACTGCATGAATAAATATAAAACAAGAACAGATGAACCAAAAGAACAATGTGCACAGTAACCAAAATAATGTAAAGAAGAGCAAAGTTAAAAGATATTGTACCTAACATTTCAATAACGAATCTTGACTCTCCAAAGGTCTGATGCTGAAGCAGACACTATTCTATGTGGAAAAACAGTTGGCTATAATCATAAAAATGAGGTATGTGCTGTTAGTCATTATCAATGTCAGTTTGTTTTGTTTAAAGATACTTTCTTACAAGGTAGGAGTCAATTGGGGATAGTACTAGGAAATTTAACACACACACACATAGATTTAATATATTCTAAAAATTTGCTAGGAACCAACATTAAGCTCATCCCCTCCATTTTTAAAAAAATTGGAATAAAATAAACCTTCCAATCCTATGACCTCTATAATGCCCCTAAGTCTTTCAAAGATCACTGATAATAGGACAGCAATCACATTTATCAGTTCTTTCAGTACTCAGTGAAGCACTTCTCCTAGACCTGTTGATTTGAATTCATTGAGAGAAGCCTGGCACTTTTACACACACACACACACACACACACACACACAATCATTTAGGTATCTTGGGCATCAATTCCACATTAGCCTTTTTTCATCTTTTCAAACTGAAACATCATTCATCTTGATAGAGAAAAGCAATAAAATAAGAAATGAATAACTCTGCTTTCTCTTCATCAGTTATAACAGCTCCTTTCATGACCATATCACTCCCTATTGAATGAACTCCAGTGGCTCCCTAGTACCTCTAGGATCAAATATAAAATCCTATTTGGTTTCAAAAGCCTTTCACAACCTGCCCTTCCTACCTCTCCAGTCTTCTCACACCTTACTCTCCCCCTCCACATACTCTGCAATCCAGTGACATCAGCCTCCTTGAGTTACTCTCACAAGGTAGTCTATCTTCTGACTGTGCATTTTCAGTGACTATACCCTATCCTAGAGTGCTCTTCCTCCTCAACTCTACCTCCTGGCTTCCCTGGTTTCCTTCATGCCTTAACTAAACTTTTATCTTCTCAAAAACTTCTCCATATCTTCCTCAATAAGTGTTACTTGCATATGATTATCTTCAATTTATTTGTGTATATCTTAATTGCACATAGTTGTTTGTGTGTGCTCTCCCCCAACAGACTGTGAAATTCTTGAGCAAAGGGAATACTTTTTGTTTGTTTCTTTGTTTTTTGTATTTCTTTGTATTCCCAGTAATTAGCATTGTGCCTGGCACATCCTGGGCAATTAATAAATGTTTGCTAATTTGATTTGAGTAAATATTTGTCTGAATTGATTTTGTGCCAATTGACTTCCCAGTTGTCTCAGAAGTTCTTGTCAAAACCTCAAACCTTCGTTCAATAAATTATGAATCATACATTTTATCAAACACTGTGGTACTTAAAAAAATTTGTTTCTTGTTCTTATCTAATATGTTTCACTAGCATAAGTGACAGAGCACTGGGCCTAGAGTAAGAAAGACATGAGTTCAAATACTACTGTACAGAGTTACTGCCTGGGTAAATACTAGGCAATTCACTTAGTATCCATTTCCTCAAAAGCAAAATTTAAAAACTACCTATCTTGGAAGGTTACTCTAAGGACAAAACAGATCATCTACATGTACTTTGCAAACCTAGAAGTGTTATATAAAAACTATTTACTGTTACTATTAACCTTTACCAAATAATTGATGAATTCTGCTTTATAATATACTTTAAAGTCTTATGATATACCTTCTTATTTCAGACTTATTCTTCAATATTTCCCTTAAAATGCTATTTTCTAATTCCAAATAAATTTGGTTACTATTGTGTCTAGATCTATGTAACACCAATTCAATATTCACAGCTCCAACAGTCACTATAAATATATTTGCATAGTGCACAATCAAAAAATATAACAGACACTCCATAGATAAGACAAAAGCAAAACATTTATTCAAACACCAGAAAACCAAATCCCTAAACCAGTAAGCCTATTCCATCATAGTAGCCAAAGAAATTAATAAGCCACAACAGCATGCTACAAACCAACATTTACTCACAAGCCTGTATCCTTCAGATGCCTCCTCTCCTCCCAACTATGTCTAGCTGCTCTGACTCCCAACTTCCTGTGCACTCTACTCCACCCTTTAGAAAACTCTTCCCACGACAGGCTCCATGTGATTACATTCAGCCTATTAGGAAGCAGGGTATATTTTCAAATCAGGAAAGGTCTTCAAATTCCCTTAGGCTTATTAAGGGGCAGGAAAAATCTTCAAATTCCCATTACCATTACATTTGGTCCCAAGATATTTCATGTCACTTATACAACAAAAATATATTAACAATATATTTCATTATATGGATTAATGAGAGTTTAGGAGTAACTGGTGTCAACAGAACTTTGCAACAATATAACAGGGATAGTAGAAAATAAGCACATCGGGGTGGCTAGGCGGCACAGTGAATAAAGCACCAGCCCCAGAGTCAGGAGGAACCAAGTTCAGTTCCAGCCTCAGACACTTAACACCCACACCGAAAAAACTAGCCATGTAACCTTGGGCAAGTTATTTAACCCCAATTGTCATCCAAAAGGCAAAAAAAAAAAAGCACATACAATAATATCTTAGTGTAGGGGCAATGTAGCACAAATGTAATATTCACAGCACCAAGTCACTATATATACCAGCATAGGGCTTGATCACAAAATATAATAAGACTCTCCATATAAAAGACAGAAGCAAAACATTTATTCAGACACCAGAAAACCAAATTCTAAAACAAGTAAGCCAATTCCATCACAGTAGCAAAGAAGTAAATAAGCTGCAATAACACAAGAGAGCCACAGCATCCTTTCCCACAAACCAACACAAGCCAAGCTGTCACAGCAGGTATCAAATACCAGCTTTTAGTCACAAACCTAACCATCTCCCTCAGATGTGTCCTCCTTCCCAGCCATGTCTAGTATCTATGACTCCCAGTTTCTTGTGGGATATGCTCTACCCTTCAGCAAACTCTTCTCACTACAAGCTCCATGTGATTACATTCAGCCTATTAGGGGGCAGAGTATATTCTCAAAGCAGGGAAGGTATTCAAATTCTCTTAGGCTTATTAAGGGGCAGGGAAGATCTTCAAATTCCCAATAAGAAGGATTTTGAAAACCAAATAAGAGAAGAGGAGGAAAAATTGGGAAGAGAAATGTGAATGATGCAAGAAAATCAAGAAAAGCGTGTCAACAACGAGACTGAAGAAAATGACACCTTAAAAAACAGATTAACTCAAATGGCAAAAGAGGCCAAAAAACCAATAAGGAGAAGAATGCCTTAAAAAGCTGAATTTGCTAGATAGAAAAAGAATTTGAAAAGTTGATGAGAATAATTCCTTCATAATTATATTGGAGCAAATGGAAGCTAGTGACTTTATGAGAAATCATGATACTATTAAACAGAACCAAACAAATGAAAAAAATAGAAGGCAATGTAAAATATCCATTGGAAAAACCACTACCTGGAAAATAGATCCAGGAGAGATAATTTAAAAATTACTGGACTACCTGAAAGCCATGATCAAAAAAAGAACCTAGAAATCATCCTTCAAGAAATTCTCAAGGAAAATTGCCCTGATGTTTTAGAACCAGAGGGCAAAATAGAAACTGAAAGAATTCACCAATCACCTCTTGAAAAAGATCACAATAAGAAAACTCCTAGGAATATCATAACCAGGTTCTGGAGTTCCCAGATCAAGGAGAAAACATTACAAAAAAGCTAAGAAAGAACAATCTGAATATTGTGGAAACACAATCAGGATAACACAGGATTTAGCAGCTTCTACATTAAGGGATCAAAGGGCTTGGAATATGATATTCTGGAGGTCAAAGGAGCTAGGATTAAAACCAAGAATCACCTACCCAGCAAAACTGAGTATCATGTTTCAGGGGAAAATATGGTCATTCAATGAAATAGAGGACTTTCAAGCACTCTTAATGAAAAAAACAGAGTTGAATAGAAAATGTGACATTCAAATACAAGAAGGAAGAGAAGCATGAGAAGGTAAACAGGGAAAAGAAATCATAAGGAACTTATCAAGGTTGAAGTATTTACATGCCTACATGGAAAAACAATAAATGTAACTTATGAAACTTTTCTCAGTATGCGGATAGTTGAACAGAATATAAATGTGTGTGCATGTGTGTGTGTATATATATGTATATATACATATATGTGTCTATATAGGAGGGTATACAGGGACATATGTGATTGTATGTATATATGTGTACAGGTATACATAGAGGGCACAGGATCAACTGAATAGGAAGGGATGATATTTAAAAGGTGAAATTGAGAGGTGACAGAGGAATAATGAGAAGAGATGGGGAGAGACAGAATGGGGAAATCATCTCATATAGAAGAGGCAAGGGATAACTGTTACAAAGGAGAGGAAGAACAGGAAGGCAAAAGGGAATGAGTCAACCTTACTCTCATTAAATTTGGCTTAGAATGGGAATGACATACACACTAAATTAGGTATCTTGTCCTACAGGAGAGTAGGAGGGAAGGGGATGACAGAGGGGATGATGGAGGGGAGGGCAGGTTGGGAGGAAGGGTAGTTAAAAGCACACACTTTTAAAAAGGGACAGGCTCAAAGTAGAGAATAGAACAAGTGGGGGGGGGATAGGATGGAGTGAAATACAGTCAGTCTTTCAAAATATATCCACTATGGAAATATTTTGCATAACTACACATGTACAATCTATATTGCATTGCTTATCTTCCCAGTAAGGGTGGGTGACAAGGGAGGAAGAGAAAGAATTTGGAATTCAAAGTTGTAAAATCAAATGTTTAAAAAGATATATATATATAATTTTTTTTTTTACATGCAACTGGGAAATAAGATATACAGGCACTGGGGTATGGAAATCCATCTTGCTGTAGCAGCCAGAGGGGGGAATAGGGGAGGATATAGGATAAAGCAGATTGGGGGAGGGGGTATAGAGTAGGATCCCTGTTTTGGCATGGTGGGCAGGGGGAAGATGGGGAGAAAATTTGTAACTTAAAATCTTGTGGAAATGAATTATGTGAACTAAAAGTAAACATAAAATTTAATTAAAAAAATTAAAATCAATCTAAGCTAAATGATTTATAGGAAGACTTTAGAAAAACCTGGAGAGACATATGAACTGATGCTAAGTGAAGTGAGAAGAACCAGAAGAACATTGTACGTAGTAACAGCCAGACTTAGCCCATCAATGCAAGAACCTAAAACAGTTCCAAAGGACTCATGTTGGAAAATGTCATCCACATCCAGAGAAACAACTATGAAGTCAATCCAGAGTGAAGCAGACTATTTTCTTTTTTTTTGTTGTTTTTCTTTCTTTCTTATGGTTTTTCCCATTCATTATAATTCTTCTATACAATATGACTAACGTGAAAATAAGAATATTTAATGTAAATGTATATGTAAAGCCTATATCAGCTTTTACACCATCCTGGGGAGGTAGGATGAGAGGGAGGGAGAGAAAATTTAAACTTACGGAAGTGAATGTTGAAAACTAAAAATAAATAAATTAACTTAAAAAAATCAATCTAAAGTGATTTTAAAATTTCTAAGTTGGTTAGTAAATTTCCTTCGCACCCATAATGGTTTTTATATATATTACCATTCCCTTTTAAAAGAATAATTTTTATACATCTTTATATGTCATTATTGAAAAAAACCCTATTGCTCTTGAAATTACTAACTTTCCCTATGTATATAGTGAATAAAATGCTATATACTTGAAATCAGGAGTTCAAATCTTGCCTCTTACACTTATTGTGTGACCCTAGCCAGGTCACCCAAACTCTTTCAGCCTCAATTTCCCCATTTGTAAAGTTTGGGACAAAAATAATAGCACCTACCTCCTAGGACTGTTGTGAGAAAACATACATAATATATATCAGTATGTGTATGTGTGTGTGTGTGTGTGTGTGTGTGTGTGTATTTCTTGCAAATCTTAAAGCACTCTGTTAGCTATTAATGTTAGTATATAATTTTAGGCCATGAAATTCTACTTTTCTTTTCTTTGAATATTTTGCAATATTTTCTTTTAAAATCCAGGGCACATGGCAGATATTCCCAGCTCTCCTTTCATTCCACTTCAAATCAGTTGGTGAATTCCACCACCCTTATGTCTGTCATCATTTCCACCCAAATAAACAGTTCCTCCTTCTCAGTGAGAGAATCTAATGAAGAATAAGAGTTTCCCTTGTACGTTCTTTTTCTTTGTGAAGAATAAAATTGTCATTGGCAAGTTGAGAAATTATTGACTCTTCTACTCTGGGCAGAAAGAGAGCCACAGTAGACGACTAAATAATTGAAGTCCCTAACTTTTATTTTTTTTCTGTTGGACATGATAGGCTTGTGATCAATTTCCCAAACTCTAAACCCTCCTTTCTCCCATTTCATCTTTCTTTCCAAGTGGTCTGTATTATATTATAAAAGTAATATTGCTCCTTTTTCTTCCTCTAATCTTCATCCAAATAATCGCTATATCACATTTCTTTCCTCTGAAGGAAATACTCAAGAATTCCTGAAATTAATATATCTTAATATAAAATTGTGCTCTATCTTTACCCCCCTTTACTTGTTTCTTTTGAATAAACTATACCTTGCTTGATACCATGTTTCGGTCACAGTTTTCATCCCATCAAGTCTCTGTGACACTTTCATTTGTTTTTCTATGGCCAGCAACTAGTACAATTATTGGCACATAATAGATGCTTAATAAATGTCAACTGAAGTGAATTCACTGCCTGTGAGGTTGAATTCTCCTTCTATCTTTAGGATCATCAATTCATATTTGTATGGAAGGAAGGAAGGAAGGAAGGAAGGAAGGAAGGAAGGAAGGAGGGAGGGAGGGAAGGAGGCTTTGAAGGATGAATGGATGGGTGGGTGGATTTAAGTGCCTGGTATGTGCCAGGCACTGTACTAAGTGTTTTACAAATGCCTCATTTTATCCTTACAACAACTCTGGGAGTTGCTACTATGATCATGATTTTAAAGTTGAGAAAACTGAGTCAGATAGAAGTAAAGTGATTTGCTCAGGATCACACAACTAGTAAATGACTGAGGGTGGATTTAAGCTCAGTTGTTTGTGATCCCAGGCCCAGTATTCTATTCATTACTCTATCAGCTGCCTATAAATTTTGGGTCCAAAGAGGTATCTGACACCATAGGTTTTAATACTGGCAAGTGGTGGGGGAGACAGAAAGGAAGACTTTGTTTCCTGTATACTTCTGAGTGACTGCACTGTTATTCTTCCTGTACTGTACTGTATTATCTATAGTCTAAAGCTTGGTGGATATTCGAGTCCATTTCCTCCCTTTCTTCTTACTTTTCATTTTAAAACCTTAAAATAAATATAAAATAATTATGAGAAGTAGGTAGTAGTCATTAGATTTGAAATGTCCTAGGACTCTTTGTCACATCTTAGAAACACATACTGGCAGAAAGAGCAGAGATCTTCTATTATGATCATGTTTAAAAAAAAAATAGATTCCTCAACATTTTTCAACAAGAAGCCACCAATGACCACTACATGTATTCTTTTGCCCATTAATATATTTTCACTCACCTGATAGCACCTGTGGTTCTATAACATTATTCATTCAAGTGCAAAAGCTCCCTTCTCTTCTTCAGGAAAAAAAATTTATTTCTTATTTCCAAGTATTACATGGCCATTTTTCCTTTTTTTTTTTCCTTTTTGGAGGGTAATTGAGGTTAAATGACTGGCCCAAGGTCACACAGCTAGTTAAGAGTTAAGTGTCTGAGGCCATATTTCAACTCAGGTTCTCCTGACTCCAGGGCCAGTGCTCTATTCACTGTGCTACCTAGCCACTCCCAAAGGCTCATATTTTTAATAACAACCTTCAAGTGTTGTATTGTGTGGCAGTGGGCAATGAATATTGGTCTCAAAAAAATTAAAAATGAATATGGCACAGAAAGCAATAGAGGTATGAATAGGTGGCAAAAGACAATGAATGAAGAAGTTTGAAGAATAAACAATGTCAGAAACAACATGTATGAGAAAAAGAGAAGATGGATTGGTCATGTGGCTAGAGATGACAAGAGGAAAGTCAAAGTACTTTTAAAAGTATCATTACAATGTGAAGAGAAGGAGGAAGATCTCAAGAATAGCCACTGAGTGAAACCCCTATTGTGAATATGTGGGAGGATAGAGAAAAGATGGATTCCATGGATGGGTTACAAACAGTATCATTGGGAATCCTCAAATCAATGAGATTACAATCAATTAAGTATCTGGGAGGACTTGGAGTGAGGAAATTCAATTTTTCTTTTTTTTTGCCTTTTGGAGGGCAATTGGGGTTAAGTAACTTGCCCAAGGTTACTAGTTTTTTTTGTGTGGGTGTTAAGTGTCTGAGGCCGGAACCAAACTCAGGTCCTCCTGACTCTAGGGCCAGTGCTTTACTCACTGTGCCACCTAGCTGCCCTAGGAAATTCAATCTTTTGATGCAGATTAGTTGATGCTCTGCAATGTATAGTTTTATAATGTATGCCAGTGAGCATAAAGCTTAACAATGAGACGTTAGGAGACTTGCCTAAGGTCACAAAGTATGTAGTAGAGACAGGACTTGAACTGATATCTTCCTCATTCTAATGCTGGTTATCTAGCACTCTGTACCTCTCAATATTTACTTCTATTTATTTATGGATATGTTAACATTTCTTTAAGACTACAAAGTATTATATGGTTGCTTCAGGGTCTCTGTTGAGAGATTTCACGAAATATCGCATTTAAGAAGAAAATATCTAATATGAATTGAGAACTCTTAAAATTTAAGAATTGGTTCATGAATTTTTTATTACTGATTGTTCAGAGCATTTATGCAAGAGCTAATTTTTATCACCACTTTTTCATATGAAGAAAATGAGGCTTTTTTTTCTCCCCTAAGTAGAAGACCCATAAAGAGACCTTACAAGGGTGGCTAGGTGGTGCAGTGAACACAACACCAGCCCTGGAGTCAGGAGGATCTGAGTTCAAATTTGACCTCAGATTACTAGATGTCTGACCTTGGGCAAGTCATTTGACCCCAATTACCTCTCCAAAAAGCAAAAAAAAAAAAAAGAGAGAAACCATACAAAGGATAGCTTAAAAAATCCCCTTGAGAATGTTAGAAAAAAAAAAAAAAAAAAAAAGCTCAGATCATAGAATCTCATATGGTAAAGAAAGCTCTGAGGCCATCTAATACAAACGTTAATTGACCAAGAATTGTAACAGACGGATAGTCAGGCTTTGCTAAAAGACCTACAAATGAAAAGAAAGCTACCACTTTCTAGAGTGTATCCCATTTCATTTTTAGATAGCTTTAATTATATCATCGTGAGAACCCAAGTGAGTATACTCCAGTGCATTGTTTTGGTTTTTTTTTTTTTTAATAAAGAAATACAGTAAGGTCAAAGGGCATGACTCTATATCTGTAAACATTTCTCTCTAAAGTGAAGTGACTCTAGACCTAATACTCTAAGGACTGAGAGTCACAAGAGGTTTCTCACTTCCAAAGTCAAGTAATTGGCTGCCAATATGAGCAAGCATGAGATTTATGTTGTCTGGGGAACACTGATGTAAAGAGCCTTTAGATCATTTGTTTCACATTATTTTTTTTTAAGCAATTGGGGTTAAGTAACTTGTCCAAGGTTACACAGCCAGTTTTTTGTGTGTGTGGGTGTTAAGTATTTGAGGCCGGAACAGATCCCAGGTCCTCCCAAATCCGGGGCCAGCGCTCTTACTCACTGTGCCACCTAGCCGCCCCTGTTTCACATTATTGAGACAAATGTATTTTATTATAACTTTAAAAGTTTTAGACTCCAATAGCCCTAGAATGATCCCTGGGCTAAAGATGACTTGGAACTATACTAGAGAGTCGGAACTACTCTGATCCCACATGGAATTGATGAAGAAGGTGATAGTTGTGTGCCCCAAAGTAGCAAGGGAAAGTCGTTCATGGGACCATTTTGCATTATAATGTCCATGATATACATAAGAATAATTATTATAAAAATAACTGTAGTTTGTGTAGCAATAGATATCACAGAGAATGAAGACAGAGAGAAATTCTATTAAGAACTTAAGATCTTTCATATCAGGTCAGAGTATAGTTGATACTCCAAGAAAGAAATATATAAATAGACATAAAGGAGGATGGCAAAAATACTTTGGAACATATGCTTCAATATTAAGAAATGAATGGGACCAAAAGCTCATAGAAAACTAAGCAACTAAATACCAGCTTTCTTCAAGAATAGAACTACAACAGATTTGGTGTGGGGGAGAAATGCACAAGTGTAACACATTACATATAATGTCAGAATATTTTTCATTGTACTGATTGGCTTTGCTAGGAAAAAAAAATTTCTCTCTTCTTCCTTTTTCTTTTTAAAAAATTTGTTATAAGAGTCTATGGCTCTCTAATACAAATAATAAGAAGGATACAGGGAGAAATCTATGTATGTAAAAATAAAAGGACATCAATAAAACTCTTTTTAAAAAAAGAGCTGGGGGCAGAACCAAGATGGCAGAGTAGAAACAGGACTTCCGTGGGGCTCAGGCTTCCACTTCCTCCAAAACATGTAAAAATGACTCTAAATAAACTTTAGAGCTACAGAACCCACAAAGTGACAGAGTGAAACAAATCTCCCTCTGAAGGAAGCCTGGCAGGCCAGCAGGAAGGGTACATTGCAGTGTGCTGGGAGCAGAGCATAGTCCCAACTGAGCCATGTGTCTTAGCGCCAGGGTGGCCCCAACCAGAGGTGGCTGGAGCTGACTTGGGGACAGGGGATCACCAACAGCTGTGGCAGTTTCCAGACTTCTCAATTCACAAATGCCAAAGACAAAGTAAAAGGTCAGTGCGGAACTTCGTTCAAACAGGGAGAGCATGGTCTGGCACCTACCGCGGAGCAAGAAGCAGAGGAGGTGCAGTGGCTGTAGTCACTGCTGAGTGGCTGCTTCTGGAGCTCCTGGCCTGCAGATTGGAGGGGGACAAAGTGATCATTCAGAGGCTAAGCGCTCATGCTTTGACCTGCTGTGATCCAGATCATGGTCTTGGGTGGTGGTCCTAGGGTGTGTGATCAGTGAGCCAGAATGTGTGGGGGCTGTAGAGAGGGTATCCATCTAATAGCTGTGGCAACTGCAAAAAACCCAGAGATTTGGGACATAGTTCTATCTATTTTGGAAGCAGAGTTCTACCATGGCAAAGAGCTCAAAAGTCAAGTAATTGGCTGCCAATATGAGCAAGCAATAGAAACACAAACAGATGGTAAACTCCTTTTTTGGGGACAAAAAGGATCAAGGCATGGAGTGGGAGGAAGACAGTGAAGTCAGAACACCTGCATCAAAAGCCTCCAAGAAAAATATGAATTGGTTACAGGCCATGGAGGAGCTCAAGAAGGATTTTAAAAATCAAGTAAGAGAAGTGGAGGAAAAATTGGGAAGAGAAATGAGAATGATGCAAGAAAATCATGAAAAGAGAATCAACACCCTGCTAAAGGAGACCCAAAAAAATACTGAAGAAAATAACACCTTAAAAAATAGACTAAATAGGGGCAGCCAGGTGGCTCAGTGAGTAAGAACACTGGCCCCAGAGTTGGGGGGATCGAATCCTGGCTCTGATAATTAGCATCACACCCAGAAATAACTGGCCGTGTAACCTTGAGCAAGTTACTTAACCCCGATTGCTTCAAAAAAAAATAGACTAAATCAAAAGGAAAAAGAGGCCCAAAAATTCAATGAGGAGAAAAAATGCTTTAAAAAGCCAAATTCAGCAGATGGAAAACGAATTTCGAAAACTAACTGAAGAGAATGACTCTTCCAAAATTAGATTGGCACAACTGGAAGCTAACGACTATATGAGAAATCAAGCTACTATAAAACACATCCAAACAAATGAAAAAATGGAAGGCAATGTGAAATATCTCGTGAAAAAATGACTGACTTGGAAAATAGATCTACGGGAGATAATTTAAAAATTATTGGTCTACCAGAGAGCCATGATCACAAAAAGAGTGGAGACACCATCTTTCAAGAAATTATAGAGCAAAATTGCCCTGATATTCTAAAACCAAAGGGCAAAAGAGAAATTGAAAGAATCCACTGATCACCTCTTCAAAAAGATCCCAAAAAGAAAATTCCTAGGAATATTACAGGCAAATTCCAGAGTCCCCAGGCCAAAGAGAAAATACTGCAAGTAGTTGGGAAGAAACAATTTGAGTATTATGGAAACACAATTGGGATAACATAAGACCTAGCACCTTCTACGTTAAGAGATCAAAGGGCTTGGAATATGATATTCTGGGAGGTCAAAGGGGCTAGGACTAAAACAAAGAATCACCTACCCAGAAAAATTGAGCATAATGCTTCAGGCAAAAATATGGTCATTCAATGAAATATAGGACTTTCAAACATTCTTGAGGAAAAAACCTGAGCCGAACAGAAAATGTGAATTTCAAACACAAGAAACAAGACAGCATGAGAAGGTAAATGGGAAAAAGAAATCATAAGGAACTTATTGAAGTTTAACTATTTATATTCCTACATGGAACACTGATAATTGTAACTCACAAGACTTTTCTCAGTGTGAGGATACCTGAAGGGAATATGTATGTGTATATATATATGTGTGCATGTATATACACATATATACATATATGTATATGTGGGTGTGGGCATTCGTATGTTCATGTATACATAGAGAGAGGGCACAGGATGAGTTGAATATGAAGGGATGATATCTAAAAAATAAAATTGAGAGGTGAGAGAGGAATTTATTGGGAGAAGAAGAAAGGGAGCAAGTGATTAGGGTAAATTATCTCATATAAAAGAGGCAACAGAAAACTGTTACAATGGAGGGGAAGAGCAGGAAGGTAAAACGGAATGGGGCAAATTCATTCTCATTGAATTTGACCTAAGTAACACAGGATCTGGCAGCTTCTACACTTAGGGATCGAAGGGCTTGGAATATGATATTCCGGAGGTCAAAGGAGCTGGGATTAAAACCAAGATCACCTACCCAGCAAAACTGAGGAGCATATTTCAGGGGAAAATATGGTCATTAAATTTGACATTCAGATACAAGAAGCAAGAGATGCATGAGAAGGTAAACAGGGAAAAGAAATCAAAAGGAACTTATCAAAGTTGAATTATTAACATTCCTACATGGAAAAACAATAATTGTAACTTATGAAACTTTTCTCAGTAGTTGAAAGGAATAGAAATATATATATGCATATATATATGTCTATATGTGAGGGTATATAGGCATATGAATACCTATGTGAATATGTGTATATATGTTCACAGGTATACATAGACAGAGGGCACAGGACCAATTTAATAAGAAGGGATGATACTTAAAAGGTGAAATGAAGAGGTGAGAGAGAAAAATAATAGAGGAGATGGAGAGAGACTGAATGGGGTAAACTATCTTGTATAGAAGAGGCAAGGGAAAATAGTTACAATGGAGGGCAAGAACAGGAAGGCAAAAAGGCAAAACATTATTCTCATTGAATTTGGCTCAGGGAGGGAATGACATACACACTAAATAGGGTATCTCACCCTACAGGAGAGTATGGCAGAAGGGGATGAGAGGGGGGATGATGAAAGGGAGGGCAGGCTGGGGGGGAGGAAAGTTGGAAGCACCCACTTTTGAAAAGGGACAGGATCAAAGTAGAGAATAGAACAAGTAGGAGGTAGGATAGGAGGGAGGGAAATATAGTCAGACATTTACAATATATCTACTACATTATTGTTTTGCATAGCTACATATGTACAACCTATACTGAATTACTTATCTTCCCAGTAAGGGTGGGTGACAAGGGAGGAAGGGAATGAATCTGGAATTCAAAGTTTTAAAATCAAATGTTTAAAAAAAATATCTATATCATCTAAATCTATATCTATATATGTACTATTAATACTATTTTACATGTAATTGAGAAATAAAAGATATATAGCCACTGGGGCGTAGAGATCCACCATGCCCTATTGGAAAAGTCAAAGGGGGTATGGGAGAAGATATGGGAGAGAGCAGATTGGAGGAGGGGATATCCTTTGGGACTGTTATTTTGGGGCAGTGGGTAGTGGAAAACAGGGAAAAAAATTGTAACTCAAAATCTGGTGGAAATGAATGATTGTAAACCAGAAGTTAATAAATCATTTGAACAAAAAAAGAATAAAGAGAAGGGCAGTACATGCTGTGTTAAGTAAAAAAAAAATGATTGATATAAACTACTAATAAATCACACTTTAAAGGAATGAAATTAAATATTTCCCAATATTCATTACCAAAAGAATTTAAAAAAAAATTTTTTGAAGTCTTTTTTGTTCATTCCTGTCCTCATAATTAAAAAAAAGTTAAATATTCAAACTCATTTTTCTGATGGGATGCTCCTTTAATCATGATTTTCTATCCATTCCAAATTAAGCAGTCATACATATGCTGCTTTTTTACAAACTAAAATTTTGAAAGTACACACTGATATTCCTCAGGACTTTCATTTGTCGAAAGGCCTTACAATGAGATATTCATCAAATTAGCTTTTTCTTCCTATGATTTTTCACAATCTGGAGTTTAATTTACATTAACGAGGCTCATTTAGATATCTATTCACCCATATCAATATTATTTAACTTAAAATACCAAATTTTCTTTAAAGAAAATTAAAGGTATAAATATAAAATATTTGGTTACATTTCGTCTTCCACTGTCCCTTATCTACTTGTTATTGAGTCTTCACCTCTATCAGTTACTGTATCAAAAATGCCTTAGCAAGGTATTCTGGATCATAGGATACAAAGATATCAGAGAGTAGATTAAATAGCTAATTAAATTAGACAGGAAAAGTATGTTTTAAAAATCAAACAAGGGGCGGCCAGGTAGCACAGCGAGTAAGAGCACCGGCTCCAGTGTTGAGAAGACCTGGAGATCGAATCCCGGGCTCAGACACTTAGCACCCACCCAGAAACACCTGGCCGTGTAACCTTGAGCAAGTTACTTAACCCCAATTGCTTACGGGCAGCCAGGTGGCTCAGCGAGTAAGAGCACCGGCTCCAGTGTCGAGATGACCTGGATCAAATCCGGACTCAGATACTCAGCACCACACCCAGAAATAACTGTATGTGTAACCTTGAGCAACTTACTTAACCCCGATTTCTTAAAAAAAAAAAAATCAAACAACATTTTTTTAAACTTAGTCATTTAACTTGGCTCCTTTTTTTTTTTTCATTTTTCAAATGCTTTATTAACTTCTGATTTACATCACTCATTTCCGCCACATTTTGAGTTACAAATTTTCTCCCTGTTTTTCCCCTACCCACCGCCCCAAAATAGCAGTCCCAAAGGATTTCCCCTCCTCCAAACTGCTCTCTCCCATATTTTCTCCCATACCCCTTTCGACTTTTCCAGTAGGACATGGTGGATCTCTACGCCCCCATGGCTGTATACCTTATTTCCCAATTACATGTAAAATAGTATTAATAGTAGCATATATATATATATATTTAAACATTAGATTTTAACACTGAATTTCAGATTCATTCCTTTCCTCCCTTGTCACCCACCTTTACTGGGAAGATAAGCAGTTCAGTATAGGTTGTACATGTGTGGCTAATGCAAAACAATAACATAGTAGATATATTGTAAAAGATTGACTACATTTCCCTCCCTCCTATCCCACCTCCCACTTGTTCTATTCTCTACTTTGAGCCCATACCTTTTCAAAAGAGGATGCTCCCTCCCCCCCGCAGCCTGCCTTCCCTCTCATCCCCTTCAGTCCTACTCTCCTGTAGGGTGAGATACCCTATTTAGTGTGTATGTCATTCCCTCCTCAAGCTAAATTCAATGGTAATAAGATTGACGCATTCCATTTTGCCTTCCTATTCTTCACCTCCATTGTAATCATTTTCCCTTGTCTCTTCTATGAGATAGTTTACCCCATTCTGTCTCTTCTCCCCATCTCCTCTCATTATATTCCTCTCACCTCTTAATTTCACCTTTTAAGTATCATCCTTTCCTGTTAAATTGGTCCTGTGCCCTCTATGTATACCTATAAACATATATACACACATTCACATATGTATTCATAGGCCCATATACCCTCATATATAGACATATATATATACATATATATATATATATATATTTCTATTTCCTTCAACTATTTTCATACTGAGAAAAGTTTCATCAGTTACAATTATTGTTTTTCCATGTAGGAATGTTAATAGTTCAACTTTGATAAGTTCCTTATGATTTCTTTTCCCTGTTTACCTTCTCATGCTTCTCTTGCTTCTTGTATCTGAATGTCAAATTTTCTATTCAACTCTGGTTTTTTCAGCAAGAATGCTTTAAAGTCCTCTATTCCACTGAATGACCATATTTTCCCCTGAAACATGATAGTCAGTTTTGCTGGGTAGGTGACCCTTGATTTTAATCCCAGCTCCTTTGACCTCTGGAATATCATATTCCAGGCCCTTTGATTTCTCAGTGTAGAAGCTTCCAGATCCTGGGTTATCCTGATTGTGTTTCCACAATATTCAATTTGTTTCTTCCTGGCTGCTTGTAATATTCTCTCCTTGATCTGGGAATTCAGGAACCTGGCTATAATATTCCTACGAGTTTTCTTTTGGGGATCTTTTTCAAGAGGTGATCAGTGGATTCTTTCAACCTCTATTTTGCCCTCTGGTACTAAATCATCAGGGCAGTTTTCTTTGAGAACTTCCTGGAGGATGATTTCCAGGCTCTTACTTTGGTCATGGCTTTCAGGTAGTCCAATAATTTTTAAATTATCTCTCCTGGATCTATTTTCCAGGTCAGTGGTTTTTCCCATGAGATATTTCACATTGCCTTCTATTCTTTCATTTGTTTGGATCTGTTTAACAGCATCTTGATTTCTCATAAAGTCATTAGCTTCCATTTGCTCCAATCTAATTCTGAAGAATTGATTCTCCTCAGTGAGCTTTTGAGATTCTTTTTCCATCTGGCAAATTCAGCTTTTTAAGGCATTCATTGCCTTTTTGAGCCTCTTTTGCCAATTGAGTTAGTCTATTTTTTAAGGTAGTATTTTCCTCAGTCAGGCTGTTGACTCTCATTTCATAATTTTCTTGCATTGTTCTCATTTCTCTTCCCAATTTTTTCTCCACTTCTCTCATCTGCTTCTTAAGGTCCTCTATGGCCTGTAACCAACTCATATTTTCCTTTGAAGCTTTTGGTGCAGGAGTTCTAACTTCAGTGTCTTCCTCCTGTTCCATGCTTTGCTCCTTTTTGTCCCCCAAATAGGAGTCTAATGTTGGAACCTTCTGTCTGCTTTGTTTCCTCTGCCTGGTCATGTCACCCCTCAGTCACTTGACCCCTGGGCTTTTTGCCACAGTGGGACTCTGCCACCAGACAGGGGGGCTTTCGTCTCAAATGCTGAGGTTTTCTCAGCTGCCAGAGGTATTAGATGGGTGCCATCTCTGAGACATGCTCTGGCAAGCTGGACACACACCCCAGGACCTCCACCCTAGACTGCAATCCAGATCCAAGCAGGTTAAAGCAAGAGCGATTACCCCTCAGACTGGTCTCTTGGTCCCCCTACACTCTGCAGGCCAGGAGCTAAAGCTGCCATGTGGCGCTGGCTGGCTGTGCCGGTGTCTCAGGGGCTTTTTGTCCTGGGGGCAAAAGCCCATGTACTCCCTCTTACTGGGTCCCAAAGTCCAGACTGCCCTGATCTCTTACTTTGTCCTTTGCATCTGTGTGTTGATAATTCTGGAACTGGGCACAGCTGCTGCTGATCTGGAGTCCCTCCTGCTGGAGGCTGGTCAGACCCGCCCTGGGGCTAAAACCTCCAGCTCACTGGGGGCCTGGGCTAGGCTCCCAGAGCGCTTTGCTGGCCGATTCGTGCCAGCCTGCCGGGCTCTCCTCAGTGGGAGGTTAGCTTCTCTGTGTCATTTTCGGGGTTCTGTAGCTCCAAAATTTGTTCAGAGTCCCCTTTTTACATTAATTGGGTAAGGTGGAAGCCAGAGCTGCTTGGAGGTTGTGCTTCTACTCCGCCATCTTGACTCTGCCCCTAACTTGGCTCCTTTCAAGAATACCTGAACATGGTCTGTACCTCTCAGTTTTCTTTCATTAGAGGACAAAAGTTTGCCTTTCTTTGACAAAATAACACTTTTCATTTTAAAAACAAGAATTCAACTTGTATTTGAACTAAGAATCTTAAAGCAGTGGAATAAAACAGATAATGAACTAGAGTAAAATTAAAGCAATCTGGATTGTACTCCTGCCACTATTTAATTTGTAAACATGTTGCTAAACCTATGTCCCAAATTGAAGCTGAAAAATGTCAGGTGCTTTGAGAGACTTTCTAAGGACTTAGTAAAGAAAATAATATACATTAGATTTAAAATGCTCTATTAAATGTCACTATATTGTGACAATTACATAAATGCAATGCTAAGTCGACAAAGTAATAATAATTTATAGTTGAATTAAGTAAGACACAAAAGACAGCAAAAGGAAAAGAAAAAAATCTACCCATCTTTCTCTTTTTATTCCTGCCTAACTAGATATATATTAGGGAACATATGTCCACTCTTGGAAATTATCAAAGAACTGAAAGTGGTCAGTGGATATGAGTTTAGAGATGGAGGTAGTATGGCAAACTGTCAGTATATTCCTTGAGAGGAGGGGCTACCTTATTTTTGTTTTGTAGAATCCCCTATACCCAAGACTGTAACTGGACAATAGTGGGTACTTGATAAGTTCTCACTGAATTCAAATGAACATAGTAATTTTAAATATTAGATAGTTTGGAAGGATATGGTTCCATTATAACTGATATTTTCAGTAGGTCACTATTAAACCAACTAAGCCAATATTCCAAGCAATTGGAATCAATGGTCTTTTCTTTCCAAAGAAATTTTTGGAAACTAAAATGTGTTTATTGCTTTAAAATAGAATATTTATGGTGCCTCCCCCCCCAGAAATTGATACCTATGAGACATTATAGTATGGATGCAACTTGGGTTTTCAAAAGCTATGTCAGTGAATCATATTCTTTGTCAGAGACTACCATGCTGAAAAGGCACCAAATATGACACTGGCAATAAATTATATCCACTGTCCCAAAACCAGGTGAGCTAAGTACAGAGCCTCATTGGCAGTAGCCTAGCAACTATGTGGCAAGTTCTTTGACTATGTAAGCCATGAAATAGGAAAAGAAAAAAAATAGATAAAATAACCCTCAGGTACATAGGAAGCCCTTTGACTTCTGCTCTATGACAGTAGCCAAGTAATGAAAAATGGGGTAGAGGGTGCTGGGAATTACACAATTTTTAGGTGATCTATATTTTAGATCATCTATAATTTAGTTGCTGGTATTCTAGTTGGGAGATACTTGTTCAATGACCAGTGATTTAAACAAAAGGGAAAAAAGATATTTTCGAGGTTGCAAACCTGGGTGACAGAGGGTAAACCCAGAGAAAAAGAGTGACTTTAAAACAAGTTTAATTAAAAACTTGGAGAAAAAAAAATGTTGTGACCACAAGGACTACAAATTTCTCTGAAAGAAATGAAACAAGAGATACAAAATGAAATAGCTAGGGAGGAATGAATAGCAAAAAGAACTTACACCTTAAAACAGATGATGGAAAACCACATCTAAGAACTAAATGCCTTCAAAATTAGAACAAGGCAAACAAAAATCGACTAAATGGAAAGACTGAAGTAAAATCACAAAATTGAAAAAGTACAAGAAAATGTAAGAAATATAAAAAGGAACTGACCTGAAAAATAAGTCAAGAGATCATTAAAGAGTATGACCACGATATTTCAAGAAATAATAAATGAAATCTTCCCAGAACTTAGAGCCAAAGGGCAAAGTGAAAATAGAAAGACTCCAGAGGGCAAAGTACAATAGAAAGAATCCATCTCTGCAAGAAACATCAAAATGAAAACTCCCATAAATATCATAACCAAAATTCAGAAATGCCAGGTTTAAGAAAATATGTAAGTCAAAGAGTAAAGGTCACAAAAGATTTGACAGTTGCCACTATAAGACAGCCTGCAAACCCAGTATTTCAAAATGTGAAAGAATACCAAGAACAACCTATCTAGCAAAACTAAATATAAACCCACATGGGGAAAAAGAACTTTCAATGAAAAAGAGAATTTCTAAGCATTCCTGATGAAAAAGTCTAAACTGAGTAGAAACACTGAAAAAGAAATGCAGGTGTCAAGAGAACCATAGAAAGACATAGATGTATTTAATCACAATGCAATATGTGCAAGTGTATTTTTAACATAACACAATAGAAGTATAAGAAACAAATGTCTTTTCAGAACTCTAATATCTTTGAGTCACAAAAAATAGTAAATATAGTAAAAGTCTTATAAGTAGTTTTTTTTGTTTGTTTTAATGACCTCAGGACTACATGTGTGAAGAACAAGGAGAAGGGAAGGGAAATAATTATCATACAATAAAGGTGCATAAGATAAAGAGTATTTTGTCTTGGAGGAATGGTTGGGGAGGTATGGATATTCCATAAACCTCAATTTTAAGTGACCAGAAAAATGAAGATCAACACAATAATATATGCTCACTACCCCTCATATATACATACACAGTCACCTTAGTATAGAAACATATTAAAGGAATTAGTAGAGGACAGGGCTAAGGGAGGGAAACAGAGAATATTAAGTTTGAGGAAAGGACAGATCAGGTAATTATAAAAAGCAAAACAAACTCAAATGTAGGAGGGACAACCATGAAAGGAGGGTCAAAAGGAAAGGAAGAAAAGAACCAGTAATTAAGATGGTTGAGACAGGGAGAAGAGAAGAGATACAACAGAGAAAAAATAAGCTCTTTCATTTATAGATCACAAGTGTCAGTCAAGTTTCCTGTCTTTTATTTGTATGCCTTCTTCTTATTTGTGCAGAGGAAGTTGGAAATAAAAAGACGATAAAAGTACAAGAGGAAAGATTAGAGCAAAATATAAAATTAACAATGAAAACCATGAATGTGAATGGAATGCATTCACCCATAAAACAGAAGAGGATAGCAGAATGGATTAGAAAATAGAATCTGACAACATGTTTATGAGATACATATTTAAAAACTAGTAATTCCCATAGAGTCAAAATGTGGGGTAAGAACAATATTTATTTCACTTCAATTGAACTAAAAAAGGTGAGATTACAATTTTGAATTTAGATAAAGCAACAATAGACATACAAAAAAAGAAATAAGCAAGAAAAAGACTCTATGCTTAAAGGTACTTTAAATAATGAATCAATAGAAATACTTGATACATATGTAATTAAAAGCTTAGCATCTAAAAACTTAAAGGAAACTTTATCAAACAGGAGGGAGAAACACTAAGTTTAATACATGAGCAAATTCAGAGAACTCCTCTCAGACTTAAACAAATCTCAACAAAAAAATAAAGAAAAGGGCCGCTAGATGGTGCAGTGAATACAGCAATGGCCCTTGAGTCAGGAGGACCTGAGTTCAAATCCAGATTCTGACACTTGACACACTAGCCATGTGACCTTGGGCAAGTCACTTAATCCCAATTGCCCTGTCCTCTCCCCTCCAAAAAAAAAAAAGAACAAAAAAGAAAGAGAGACAGACGAAGAGAGGGAGAGAAAGAGAGAGAGAGAGAGAAAGTGAGAGTGAGAGAGAGAAAGAAAGAGAGAGAGAGAGAGAGAGAGAGAGAGATAGAGAGAGAAAGGGTGATAAAGTGAGAGAGAATTAACTAGAGAGAGAGAGAAAGAGTGAGAGAGAGAGAGAGAGAGAGAGAGAGAGAGAATATAAGTACCTGAAATGAACTTTAGAAAAATTAAAGATAGATCTCTGGTACTTACTGAATAAGAACAGAAAACAACTTATATACATCTAAACTGTACAAGTTATCTTTAGAAAAATTAATTATATATTAGAAGATAAAGACTCCAAAAAATATACAAAATCAGAAGTACTAAACATATAATCATAATGCAATAAAAATTATATTCAATAATGTCTCATAATGATTGTGGAAAACAAAAGAAGGACTTCTGTTTCCACAGAATTAATATCACTCCCAGCCCAGAGTGATAACAGAATGTAAGTCAGAGGTGACTCATTCCATTTAGAGTTGTGACCTAGCAGAACCCGGCTACTGATCAGGTAAAAGGTCAGAAGCTTGTATGCATGCTTAATGAGCTGTTTGAAGGGGAACCTATCGGGGAGGATAACATAAAGTGGGAGGTTCAAGAGATTACATCTAGCCAATGGAGAGCAAGGGGGGGAATTAAAATCAGAAGAGTTATAAAAGAATTTGTAATTGTCTTGAGACTGTGCTTGTACTTGGCCATTTTTCACAAGGGGTTAGAGGTCAAATCACCCATCTGAAATGACATGAAATAAAAATCTTTTTTTCTAATTTCACTCAGGGCCAGGTGAAATTCTTAGTAAGACGATTATTTCTAACATGAGGAAATAAATAGTAACTGGAAACTAAATAACATAAAAACTGATGTTAAAGAATAAATTATAGAAACAACAGAATATTTCATCAAAGAAAATCATAATAATGAGACAATATAACAAAACATATGGGATACAGCTAAAGCAATTCTTAGAGAAAATGTTATATCTATAAACAGGGAGTTTGCTTTCATTAAAAAGGAACAAGTCAGGGCGGCCAGGTAGCACAGTGAGTAAGAGCACCGGCCCCAGAGTCGGGATGACCTGGGATCAAATCCAGGCTCTGATACTTAGTATCACACCCAGAAATAACTGGCCGTGTAACCTTGAGCAAGTTACTTAACCCCAATTGCTTTAAAAAAAAAAAAAAAGGAACAAGTCAATGAATTAGGCATATAACTTTAAAAAATTGAATTAACATCAATAAAACCCCCAACTAAATAACAAAGAAGTTATGAAAATTAAAAGCAAAGAGACCACTGAACTGATAGATACAGGAGCTGTTAAAAAAAAAAAAAGGTAGGAGAGACGAAGAGTTGGGTAGTCTTATTTTTTAAGAGTTAAAAACCCATATATAAAAAATCTTACAATATTCACAATTAAAAAGAAAATAATGTAAGCTATCAGAAACTATTTTACCAATTATATGCTAAGATAATTGATAATTGAGGAAATAGATACTCATAAAATGCAACAAAAGAAGATGTAAAATAATCTAATATGTTAAAATGTGACTAAACAAGTCATAACTGAAGTTCCAAGGGGGAAAAAAACCCCCTCCAGAACTGGGGGATTTACAGGCAAATTTCATAAAATATTTAAGTAAAAAACTGATTTAAATAATAAATGAAATGTTTACTCCTTTAAGAAAAGAAGGGACCTTCTGAGCTCTATGATACAAATATTTTCGTGATATATAACCCAGAAAGAAAGAGAAATAGCAGGAAAATAAAATTATAAACCAATATCTCCAATAAATATTCATACAAAATTTAAAATGTACTATTGGTAAATAGGCTACAATAACATAGTAGAAAGGTTATATGTTGTAAGCAGATTAGATTTATGTCAGAAATTCAGAACTGGTTCAACATAAGGAAGAATATAAATATAATAAATCATATTAAGAATACAAATAAAACTCTGAAGATCATATCAATAAGTGCTCAAAAGGATGTTGACAATATCTAATATTTTTATTAAAACTTATGTTAATCATATAGCAGATAACTATGTAAAACCAAGAACAAAAGAAGAAAAGTTAGAAATAAAGCAATTATCCCCCTTATTACCACTATAATTTAACATTCTGCTAGAAATATGAACAATAACACAAAAGACAAGAAAGAGAAATTGAAGGAATAAATATAGTCAAAGAAGAAGCAAAATTATCATTTTTTGCAAGTGATAAAATGATTTGCTTTGGAAACCCTAAATAGGAAAGAAATGTTAATTAAAATAATAAATTCAGCAAAACTGAACAATATAAATATTACAGGCCATTAGCATTGCAGCAGATTACCAACAAACTCTCAAAAGGAAGAGACAGCAAAATTACAACCAAAATAACTACAGAAGGTACAAAATAATAGGGAGGAACTACGTGAATCCAACTATAAAACACTCTTTGTAGCAAAAGACAGTTCTAAAAAATTAAAGAAACATTAACTGCTCTTGGGCATGTCAAAGCAATATAATAAAAATGACAATATTGCCTAAGTTAACATACTTATTTAGTGATAAACCAAATTATTATTTTACAGAACTGGAAAAAATTAATTTCATTTGGAGAAAAAAGGCCATGAATCTCAAGGGAAATAATGAAAAAAAGAATGAGAAGGAAAGGGATCAGTACCAGATGTCAAATCATACTATAAAGGAGTAATTATTAAAAGGATTTAGTAGTGGTTTAGGAAAAGAGAAAGAGGTTGATCAGCAAGACAGATTAGGTATTCAATATACAGAAGCAAGGTAACACTAGCAATAGGATTAGAAAAAATGTAAAGATCCCAGTTGCTGGGGTAAAGACACAATATTTGACAAAAAATTCTGGGAAAATTGGGTAGCAATATGGAAGAAAATGGATATAGATCGATATCACACCCTATGGAAAGATAAACTACAAATGTATATACAACTTGGACATAAAATTTGACATTATAAGCAAATTAAAGGAGTAATAAAGAAATTGACTTTCAGTTCTATGTATAGAGGAAGAGTTTATGACTAAGTAAGTGATAGGATCACAGAAAAATTAAATGGAAATTTTTGATTACATAAATTAAAAGGTTTTTGCACAAATAAAATGTAGTAAAAGTAAGAATGGAAATAGGTGAGGATATGAACAAAGTCAAGTTTTCAAAGAAATCCAAGCTATCAGCACCATATTGACAAACTGCTCTAAAGCACTAAATATTAGAATAATGTAAATTAAGGCAACTATGAAGTTCTACCTCATACCTACCAGATCAGCAAAGATGATAAAGAGGAAAATGATAGATTTTTGAAGGACCATGGAGAAAGTGACACGAGTACATCATTGGCAGAGTTGTGAAGTGGTTTAGATATTAAGAAGCGAAATTTGGAATTGTGCCACCAAAGTTATTAAAATGCACATTCTCTTTGCCCCAACTATCTCATTTTTTAAAAGACTGAAATCAAAGGGAGAAAGACCCAGATGCACAAAAATATTTGTAGCAGCTTTTTTCAAAGTAGTCCAAAACTGGAAACTAAAGGAGTGTTCAAGTATCGGGAAATTGCTAAACAAATTGTTATACAAATCTAATATTATTGTACCGTAGGAAATTACAAAATAGTTTCAGAGAAAAGTGGGAAGACTTCAATGAATTGATACAGAGTGAAGGAAGTAAAAATTCAAAACAATGAATGACGCGAAAACTCTGATTAATATAATGATAAACTACGAGGCCAGAAGACAGAAGATGAATCATATCGCCCACCTACTGCTAGAGAAGTGAGACTTGAAATCAAAAAGAGACATCCATACTTAGACATGGCCAATGTGGAAATGTGTTGCTGAATTATGCTGTGCTGGGAATTACAAATTATTTTGTCATTGCTATTCAATTTGAGGATGGGGTGGGACAAAGAAAGATAATTTTTAAAAAGATAAAAGGATGAAACTAAAAGGACAACAGATGAATATAGAGAAGTTCTGTCATCGTTTCTTTTTTTTTTCCATGACAGACATTTTATTTTGTGAGCCATTAAGCTCCCCATCACTCCTGTCCAAAAAAAGATCACATGTCATTTCTGCATTTCACAATTTCAGTCCTGTTGAGCAAGTGAGGGGGAAACCCATGCTTTCTCCACTGGGTTAGGCAGCACACAGAGCAGCGAGAAAGTCAGCCCTCTTCCCAGGTGGATCTGCCTTGCACGCTGAGAGAGGAGTCAGAGGTCAGCATATCTCCAGGGATGCTCTCAGGGAGTCCCACCAGTTACTGCATTAGCTGGTAAGTGATGTATCTGCCTGCAGTTTCACTGGGTTGTCATCATTTCTAATAGCAAGGTATTTCACCATTAACAACAGTGGAACCATTTTATTTCTACATTTGAATCTTCACAGCTTAGTTGAAAATATACTATATAAGAAATGACATTAAAGAAGACAAAGATAGGAAGAGTAAACAGATCAGAAGAAGTATACACAAAAGAAATCTTTGCTCAAAGTGACACAATTTTGAAAGAACCGAAGAATTTATTTTCAACATATCTTAAAGAAAATAAATCAAGTGATAAGACCACATCACAAATGGTATCATTACCAAAATGTGGTGATGGTAAGGACATAAATAACTTAGACCTAGATAAAAACTTAATTTTTCATTTCTAAAACAATATTATAAGAATGATATATATGTGCATCAATGGATACTTGGAAGAAAATGTGAAAAGGGAAAAGGTATGCTTTCACAAATGGTTTTTTCTACATCAAAGTCATACAATTGAAAATGGTATAGTGAACAAAAGATGCCTCTGCGTTTACTGTTTGATTCCAAAAGGTATTTGACTTGATAGAACAAAATGAAGCCATAAAGGCTCCCCAAAAATGTGTCTCTCATGAATATGGTAAGATCATAAGAAATTCCTTGAAAGATGCAAACAGAGATAACTGTGTTTTGTTGATCATGGATATTAAGCAAAGCTTAAAACAAGATGTAAGCTTTAGTATTTACCAATGTCAAGGAGGACATCCAGCAAAAAAGTCCAATTAAAAGAGGGTATATAGGTGGTGAAGTATTCCAAATGCTTCAGTTTGCATCATGCCCCAGAACACTACAAAATCTCCTCAAGAAGATTCAGGATAGGGGCGGCCAGGTAGCACAGTGAGTAAGAGCACTGGCTCCAATGTCAGGATGACCTGGAGATCGAATCCCAGGCTCAGACACTTAGCACCCACCCAGAAACACCTGGCCATGTAACCTTGAGCAAGTTACTTACCCCCAATTGCTTAGGGGCGGCCAGGTGGCTCAGCGAGTAAGAGCACCAGCTCCAGTGTTGGGATGACCTGGAGATCGAATCCCGGGCCCAGACACTCAACACCACACCCAGAAATAACTGGCCATGTAACTTTGAGCAAGTTACTTAACCCCGATTGCTTAAAAAAAAATTTTTTTTAAAAGAAGATTCAGGATTGTACAGAAGAAAATCTAACAATACACATGGAAAAAATTAAATAGATAAAGACCTTTTGTTCAGACTATGATAAAGGAGAATGGGAAGCCCACTGAGTTGGTCCATCAGTACATCAAAGACACAGACTGCAGATAGGTAGGTGGTAAGTAGGGCCAAAAAGTGAATTGAAGATTGTGGTTTATTTTGTATTTGGCATATTGTGGAATGTTTTCAATGATACCAAGTTTTTTTCCGTGTGGCAGAAGCCAATTTTTATTATCAATATTCTTGTGTACCACAGTAGGATTTACATAATGAAATACCAAAATTTCCAAAGAATCAAAAATTGCAAGTGAACCAAAGAACAATACAAACACATAAGAACAGAAGAGAAGTGGGTCAATCCTACAGTTAGAGCAAGAGAAAACAAACACATGCAATGTTCAGAAATTTGGAGGAAAGTGTCTAGGACTTTGAAATCTTTGCAGAGAATATTAAGAATATGGACAAGAGGATATATAGGACAGGGTGAAAAGGAAAGGATGCATTGAGATTTACATTGTTGGTAAGGAAGAAAAGAGGGGCTGGATTTGAACTTGGCCCAGTGTTCTATCCATAGTTTCACCTAACTGTCTGGGAAAACCTACACAGATGGGATCAGAGATACTGAGGAGAAGAAAGAGGAGGAAGAAGAAGAGGAGAAGGAGAAAGAAGAAGAGGCACGGGTCTTTGAGTTAGACACCTAGGCTCTAGTTCTGGCTTGTCACTCAATAATTGTACTCATAAATAAGTATTGTTGTGAGACATCTAGCACAAATTCCCTTGTCCTTTTGTTGTTGTTGAGCAGCAGTTTTATCCTACATATCCAAGTATATGTAGGATAAAAGCTCTTTCTTATAATTTTTTTAAAAGTGAGGAACTCATCCCCTTATTACTAGGAGAGACACTGAATTTAAAAGATAAGTTACTTGTCCTTTCTACCCATTGTGATATGAAAAATGTAACTGAGGTACAAAACTAATGTTAAAATCACAAGGAAAACATGTACCTTGAGGAAAAAAACAACTTTGCAGTAAGTTTCTCTGATAAAGTTCTCATATAAAATGTACATAAAAATTAATTCAAATTTATAAGACTAAGATCCATGCCCTGATAGATAAGTGGTCAAAGGCTATAAAGAGACAATTTTCAAAGGAAGAAATCCAAATTATCAACAATTCTATGAAAAAAATGCTCCAAAATAAAAAATAATTTGAAAAATGCAAATTCAAGCAACTCTGAGTTTCTATTTCACGCACATCAGATTGACAAAGACGACAAAAAAAGAAAAATAACAAATGTTGGACAGGCTGCAGGGGTAGGGAGGGATGTGCTGTTAGTTGAGTTGTCATTAGTTCAGTCATTCTGGAAAATGATTTGGGAACTGTGTTCTCAAACTCCCTAAACAGTCCATACCCTCTGACCTAGCAATGTCACTATTAGGCTCATTGTTATGTGAATATGACCTAGCCCTACCTCAACACCTACTTCAACTGAATTTTCCAAGGTATCTAATTTCCTAGTTGAGGCTCTTATTGTAAGGTAACAGTTAATAGGAGAGGATGAATTAACAAAGATAACAGGTCAGTACAAATCCATCACTGATACATGATGGTTAGTGGTATCACACACACATACAAATGTACTGATTATGAAAATCAAGAAATTGCATCATTTTCTATTCTACAAATGACTTAAGAAGAATATATAATATCTCACCTAATTTATACTGGAATAGAAATAAATTCACAAAAGCTCAAGGGTGAGAAGAATACAGGATGAGACTCATGAACTTTGCCCTTAAGTACAATGGTGTGTGTAGGACTTCAATTTGATTCAATTTAATTCATTCAAATGCTATTTCAAATCAAATATTCACTTATGTGTGAGGCATAATAAAAATCATGCTTTTGCTATATGGGGATGCCATAACACAAATGCAAACCACTCTTTAAATGAACTAGAAACCGTTAAAATAATAATTAGTACTAGTAGTAGTAAAGATTCTTTGGTTTTTCCTCATGAAATAAAAACACTTAATGAACTATATGTGTATTTCTTAAAAATTTCAGCCATAGATCTTTTCCTGTAGAAGGAGAATATTTGTTTTTACTTTCTCTAGATGAGCATGCCCCCTTGTGGGAACTTCTCGACTCCCCTGTTTGGAATGCTGTGTTGAGGTTTTATGGACATCTCTATGTGAAATTTCCCAATGATCATTTTCTCTAAATGTTTAGAATGATTGATTTTCATATTCTCAATATATTTGACTCACTACATATTTAGATAATTTATGCCCTTTCATCCATTATGCAAATAGCTACACTAAGTGGTTAAAAGAAATGTTTTGGAAATTTAAAGCTTAAAACACATAAATAACAAATTTCAAACTTCAAAAACTATCATCTGTTCATAAAACAGCTCACCAAACAAAATTAGTAATATGAAACATTTTGGATTTTTGTCTCATCAAAACAGTTATTAATGTTTGGAGGACATAGTTTATAGGTGATCAATTAACAATACTTATTTTTTTTAAGCAATCGGGTTAAGTAACTTGCTCAAGGTTACACGGCCAGGTGTGTCTGGGTGGATGCTAAGTGTTTGAGCCCGGGACTCGATCTCCAGGTCATCCTGACACTGGAGCTAGTGCTCTTACTCTGTGTGCTACCTGGCTGCCCCAACAATGCTTATTCATTATGCACTAGGATGAAATTAAAAGAATAAGGTAGTTTGTATTTCCTTAGAAGCCTAGATAGGGATGCAGTTTACCTACACTCACTTCAGTACTTGAAGGATTTACTATTTACTCTTTGTATTAAATTGGAATGTAAAAACTGGGGGGAGAGGGGAGTGTGAGGGGCAGTTAGTGAGTGCCTTGGGTCACAAACCATTATTACCTGGTAGTGAACCAAATGGTAAGGAGTCCCTCAGAAGTTAACTGAGCTATTTCTTTTTTTTTTTTTTGAAGCAATTGGGGTTAAGTAACTTGCCCAAGGTTACACAGCCAGTTTTTTTGTGTGGGTGTTAAGTATCTGAGGCTGGTACCGACCTGGGTCCTCCTGACTCTGGGGCCAGCGCTCTCAATCACTGCGCCACCTAGCCGCCACAATCTGAGCTATTTCTTGGGCAAAAAACAGGCACTAACAGAATGTAAGCTCCATGAGGGAAGGGACTTTTTCTTGTTTTTTGTTTTTGTTTTGGTCTTTGCACCACAGCAGCTGGCACAATGACTCACTTATTAAGTGATTGGAACTAAATATTTGTCAAATTGAACTTAACTGTACAAATAAATCCAAAAGAATTATATTCCTAGGCTTTTCAACTTAGAAGGACCTTAATATTTAAGTTTGTGTTTCACTGTCATAACCTGGAAGAACACATTCACTTCCAGGTCCTGATAAGATATCAGAGTAGCATTTTATTTAGATAAGATATTTGAATAAATAATTCAAAATAGCATTTGATAGGTGCAAGTAAGTGATTCATGAGATAAGTGCTAGAGTTCAGGGAAGAATTCAAATTTGACTGAAGTAGTCAAAGAAAATGTCACAAAAAATGGGATCCGAGTTGAATGTGTAAACATATGTGAAAGATGAAAAGGAAACAAGAAGGTAATATATCTCAAGAGTAAGTGAAACAAGCATAGTTATAGAGGGGGTAAAAGCACAAAGCACATTCAGGGGACAAATTCAGTTTAAGCACAGTGTTCATGAGAAAAAAATGATGGAAGATAAGGATAGAAAGCTAGGATAGAGATGAATATTAAAGGGGATTTGAAGGCTGGGCTTTTTGGTCTGGACTTTATTGTGCAGGCAATGGGAACCACTAAAGGTTTTCTCATTGCAAAGTGAACATGATCAAAGTACTATTCTAGAAAGATTCATCTGGCATTGGTATGTGAGATAAACTAGTCTGGGGGTAGGTAAGGATGGAAGCAATGAAGCTTTTTCAGCAGTTTAGTCAAAGGATGTTAAAGGCCTCTATAATCTCTCCCTTGCTATTTGCATCTATCACAAGGCTTAAACTCCTATGCAAATCTATATCTCCATCCTTGATCACTCAGAGATTCCAGTGATGGCTCTCCAACTCCCTTCTTGATGTACCTATAAGTATGCTCCACTATCTGTCCAAAACTGAAATAATCATCATTCTCCCTAAATCTGGCCATCCTCCTAACTTCTACCTTTCTTAGATTCTACATTGAAGGAGAGCACCTCACTCACATTTGACTCCATCCTTTTCCTGACCTCCCATTGAGTAGCCAAGTCCTATTAATATTCATCACCCTTAATAATATAGACTGGCTATCTCCTCTTTGTCAATTCTGATTGAACTGAAACAATGGCATTCTAATAGCATGGTACCTACCACATACTAAGTGTTTAATAAGTACTCATTGACTAAGTTACTAACTGGTCTGTCTCCAGTCTGTTCCAGATTCAATACATACTTCATACTATAACCACAATAACATAACGGAAAAAATAAGAACTTGGAGTCAGGAGAGACTTGAGTTCAATTCTCATACTCAAATCCCTCAAGTCACTAAACTTTTCTTGTCTCAGTTCCCTCATATGTAAAATGAGGGTAATAATATCTGAAGTAGGGGCGGCTAGGTAGCACAGTGAATAGAGCACCAGCCCTGGAGTCAGGAGGACCTGAGTTCAAATCTGGCCTCAGACACTTAATACAA
This sequence comes from Petaurus breviceps papuanus, assembly GCF_028583685.1. NCBI lineage: Eukaryota > Metazoa > Chordata > Mammalia > Diprotodontia > Petauridae > Petaurus > Petaurus breviceps. Next base: position 5,194,394 of record NW_027187378.1, read on the forward strand.
AAACTAGCCATGTGACCTTGGGCAAGTCACTTAACCCCAACTGCCCTCCAAAAAGCAAAAAAACAAAAAATTAATATCTGAAGTACCTGCAGCTAGGTAGAGCAGTGGATATAGTGCTAGGCCTAGAGTCAAAAAGACCTAAGTTAGAATTTAGCCTCAGACACTTACTATATGGAGCATATAACCTCTAAATCTCACATTTAAAATGAGGATAATAATAGCCTCTATCTCTCAAGATTGTTGAGAGGAGAAAATGAGATGTTTGTACAGTGCTTAGTAAAATGCCTGGTACAAAGAAGGAACTTAATAAGTCCTTGTCCCCTTCTCTGACAAAGTTGTCAGGAACAAGTGAGATAATGTATGCAAACCATAAAGAGCAAGGTACATGTTGCTATCATCATCATCACCATCATTATCATCATTCATCTTTATATTGAAAAGCCCTTTAAAAAATCTCCAACAAATGCCCACCGCCAATTGAATAAAGTCAAAATTCCTTAAGATGATTCGCAATCTGCCTCCAAGCTACATTTTGGACCTCATCAAACATTGTTCCATTTGACAAATTCTCCACATCTGAACTTCCCTTCATTTCTATCCCTTTTCAGATTCATGTTTGTAACTTCTTCCTCTGTCTGAACTATACTTTCCCTTTCATGGCATAGTGGACAGAAAACTAATCATAGATTCAGGAAATTAAGTCAACAAACATTTATTAAATGCCTACTAAGTGCCAGAAGGGGCACTAAATATTGAAGATAATCTAGAAAGGAGAAAACAGTACCTGCTTTCCAAGTGTTAACAATCTCCTAGGGGAAATAAAGTGGAAACAACTATGTGCAAACAAGATAAGTATGGAATAAACTAAAGGTAATCTCAGAGGGAAGGCAATAGGTTAAGGAAGATAGAGAAAGGCTTCTTACAGAAGATGGTATTTTAGCTAAGCCTTGAGGAATACAGGGAAAGCAGGAGGTAGAGGTGAGAATGGAGAGCATTTCAGATTTAGAAGATAGCCAGTGTATGTGAAATAAGGAGAGGGAGTGTCTTATTCAAAGAAAAGCAAAGAGGCCAGTGTCACTGGATCAAAGAGTACATGAAGAGGAGTAACATGTAAGAAGACCGGGAAAAAGGAAGGGACCAGATTATGAAAGGCTTTAAAAGGCAAACAGAACCTAGAATTAATAGGAAGCTACAGGAGTTTGAGTCATAGTCATGCCCATATTTTAGGAAAATCATTTTTATTGCTAAATGGACGACAGATAGAAGTGGGGTAAGACTTGAAGCAAGGAGACCAACCAGAAGGCTATTGCCAAGTTCATCCAAGTGGTAATAAGGGTCTTCAACAGGATGGTAGCAGTATCAGAGGACAGAAGGGGAGAGCATAAATGAGAGATATTAACAAGACTTGTTAATGGATTGTATGTGGGGGAGGAGTGAGAGGGTAAGGAATTTAGGTTGAAACCTAGGTGGTGAGCCAGAGCCTGAACTGACTGAGAATGTTAATACCCTTAACAATAATAGTAAAATTAGCAAGATGGAAAGGTTTAAACAGAACAATTCCTTTGATGTCTTAAAGCCAACCAAAAGAGTGATACCAAGTAGAGAAATAAGGAAGTAAGGAGAAGCCAATTTAAGGGGAAAAGATGATGTCTGTTTATGAACACAATGTTCTTAGGGTGACAGGAAGACACAAATGAATTGTCCAAAAGACAACAAGAAAGACAAAACTGTAGGTTAGAAAAGGAGACAAGTTTGGATATATAAATTGGAGGGTTAGGGTCTTTCACGGAGGTCAATAGATGAATGTGTTGGAAGATATGAGTGTACAGAACACAAAATGTCCAAAAAGGTAATTGAGCCCAGAGTTTACATTTCCAACAGGATAGATAAGGTAAGTATAGTTGGTTTTTCCCCATCTATTGAACTATATATATATATATATATATATATATATATATATATATATATATATATATATATATATAGAGAGAGAGAGAGAGAGAGAGAGAGAGAGAGAGAGAGAGAGAGATAGTTGAGATAGTTAGATATAAAAAAAATATAAGGGATTCAATAACAAACCCAAGAAGAATAGCATAATAGGTTTTCCCTTTTACCAGCTTGGAGCCTGAGAGGCCTACTGGAAAATGGGCTTCTAGAACAGCAAGATATTTGAAAGACTATGACCTAAGGCCATTTTTGCTGGCTACAAATGAGATCCATGAAACCAGATTCCCAATTTTCACATATAAAATTCTTCTCAAAATTGAAAGAGTCTAAGTCCATGATGAAACTGAATTGTATTTAAGCAAGAGATGTGCCTATAAAAAGCAAAAAAAAAAAAAAAATACACAGTAACCCCCGGTAGTATACCCAACAGAACAAGAGTCATCTGGGGAAAAGTTACTTGGACTCATAGAAATAATGGCATGGTTCAAGTCAAGTACCAAAGCAATCTTCATGTCAAGGACATTGGACAAAGAATTCCACTGATGCTATCCCTCAAGAATCTAGAATATGAAAACTAACTAAATAAAATTGGTTCTTATAAATGTTTTAAAAAGTAATTCATAATAATTCTGATGCTAATGGGTAGAAAGGGTTAAAAGTCAGGAAGAAATATTCAAACTTGGTACCTGGTTATGTTTAATACTAAAATTTTAAATGGAAAACTGTTAGGGCCGCGAGTGTGAGAGACACTGCAGCAGTCACAAGATGTCAGAGGGAGTGCACATGACCTCTGAGGGGCAAGGGCTTGGAGATATGGAGGCCGATTCTGCCGGGCCATAAAGGCAGACATGGCATTGAGCGCAGGGTCGTGGGGGCTGACTCTGCTGGGTTGGGAAAGGCCGACATGGCACTGAGCGTGCCCCATAAACACGGACTCCTCTTAACACATACTCCTTTGCCCTGCACTCGGGAGAGTGCACGATTGGCTCCCACATGATAGGTGACAAGGGGGCAGCCAGAGGGGGTGCACATGGCTTTCTGAGGCACGTTGTTGGGACAGCTTTGCCTGGGGGTTAACCAACCAGGGATAAGGGAGTTTGGGGCGCAGTGACGCGAGTGACACTCTGCGTGGCAGTGCGTAGAGGACTTCCGGGAAGGACGTTGCTCCTTGGTCTCTTACAGCGTACTCGGGAAAGAACATGATTGGCCCCACAACGCGTGCCCCCACAAGGCTTATAAATTGGGGGGAGAGAGGAAGTGAGGAGTTCACTTAGTTTCTGCTTAGTTCCTTCTTAGTTCACTTAGTTCCTGCTTAGTTCCAGTTCCACCTGGAAGTGAGTTAGTTCCTGTGCCTGTTCCTGTGCTTGCTTGTGGTGCTGTTAAGATGTAACAGAATTAATAGCTTCGCATCATACTTTCCGTGTCCTGGATGTTCTGTGGGGGCTTACCACTTCTTCTTGGAGACAAGAAGCTGGAAACATCCGAAGACCGGGTATAAAGTAAGATAAGGCTGGAGTTGGGACCAGGACCCCAACAGAAAACAACCTCTTTCTTGACTAGCTTATTACTATAAGATTTAGGTGGAGGCCTCTAGAGATTGGGGAGAGAGGTAATTATGAAGATCACCAAGGAAAACTTAAGGCTACTATTACTACTGTTTTAAAATAAAATCAACTTCTGGATTTAACAAAGACCATCTATACTTTTGTCCTTTCAAACTATAAGAAAAAGGATTGCTGCCATATATTTAAGACAGATTTAGAACCAAAAGTAAGGAAAATTATTCTGAATCCTTTCCTCTTCATACATGTAACTCTCTAAAATATTTTAAGTAACAGAGAAATCACAAATGTTACTCATAATTTATTAAGTTTATATTCTGTACATAACGTAAGCCACCTAAAGTACTCAAACAAGACTGAGTTCTTGTCTCAATTTCTTCTTTGAACAATGGCTGAAAGTTTAAAAAACAAAATAAAATATTTTTATGCTGTCAAGTTGCATTTAATTAATAGTTCTACTATAAATTAATTAAATAAGTTAAATTAAATTAATAGTTCTACTACAAAACTGCTCTATTTTAAAATATCAGAATATGCTACTATCCATGTATTATGATATGACATAATGTAAAATTGTGTAATGGCAAGCAAAATAGGATTTTTTGCTGTTTATCTGGATTGAGTTCTAGCTAATCAAGTTCCTTTGAGCCTCATCTTTGATTGTATCAAAAGTCTCTGATTATAATTGACTATATACCCCTAAATAGGCCTAAGGAAGTTTGAAGATCTTCCCTGCCCTTAATAGGCCTAAGGGAATTTTAAGATCTTCCCTGCCCCTTAATAGATTGAATGCAATCACATGGGAGCCCACATTGGGAGGAGCTTGCAAAAAGGGTGGAACAGGAAGAAGTAGATAAGAGTATGAGCAGAGTTGGGAGCAGGTAGAACTGAGAGAGAGAATTTTTGTGATGTTGGTGCTCTGTCTGTTGATCTGTGCTACTTTCTCAGACAGCAGACCTCTTTGTTCTTCTGTGTTGATTTCTCAGACAGAAAGTGAATTGAGATGATAGTGCTAGTAATGTGTACAAATACTGTTATAGCCCTGTTAAGCTTTGTTTTCCCAGAAATACAAACTGTGAAGAGCTTAGAGTAGAGCAGTCCCAGTGAGCTGAGATATGGAACAGGAGTGGAGAGCTGCCTATGTGTGAATCCAGACAAGAGCTGGGAGTGGTCACCCTGTGAAGAAGGAATCATGGGGTTTGGAAGTCAGCCTTGAGTCAAGATAAAAGAAGACTTTACTTTGGATATTTTGTATTGACTTATGAAATTTGTAACTTACTCTGACCTAGGGGTGGATGGTGTACTTTTTGATATCCCTTAAGGATGACTATAAGATATACTGAATGATATGCTTTGTTTAAGACTATGTGGCCACCTTAGTAATAAGCTGTTATATTATGTTGTCATGAGTGTTACTCTTTAGTTTCTTGAATGTTATGTTTTAATTTATTATAAATAAATAGTTCATTATACTATGAGATTAGACCCTGAAGTTATTCACAGCAACTGCCATGATTTGCTTTACTAATTGTAATAGGTTAGAATTTTGGAACACCTCAATTAATGTCAGATTTATTTATGGGCTAACATCTATAAAGATAACACAAAGATATCTAGTAATGGCAATTAGTCATTTCTGTGCATGGCAATGGTAATTTTGAAACAAAGGCAAGTATTTATATTTTAAATGCAAGTAAAGCTCATACAACATGATTTAAAATTCTTTTTAAAAATCATGCAAACAACAACAATGATAAATTAACTCTAAGGCTAGTATTTTCAGATATTCTCAGAAAACAAAATACTTAAAATGGAAAAAAGGCAGTCAAACTGAAAGTTTTGTTTTTGCTCCATTGTTTACTGCTCATTAGCCATCTCTCCAAGGAAGACCACAAAAGCTCTGGGTCAAACTGCTATTCAATTTCTGAAATATACTAATTATCTTTTTGCATGCATATATGCAGAGACACAAGTACAAATGGAAAAAAAATCTGAAAGAAATACATTGGTATTTATGTGTATGTTTTCTTTGATCTTAACCTACCTCTCACCCAAAAGTACAGTGATTTAGTATGATGCAGTTAAGTGTTTACATAATAATTTCAAGATGGAGGATAAAAGAAAAAATTTGTTACCCACAATATACTTCAAAAGAACTGAATATATTTATATGAAATGCACAAAGCAAGACTCAACATTTTCCCTTCTTAAGCATGTGGCCAATTTGGTTTGCCCCTATGTGGTAGCTAAAGAACATAAAATTAAAAGTTGCTGCATCCTTTTAGAGTGGTTTTGAACACACAGTCCTTTGCCAAATAATCAAAAGCAATGAAAAGATCTTTAAAATTTGTTCATTTGAAATTGATAAGTGAAAAAAAAATCACATAATTGAAATGACTTATCTCTAATTCTTCTCACATCCTCTCTCTCTTTCCTTCCCTCCCTCCTTCTCACATACAAGTTTAGATGAAAAGCTTAGTTCAATTATTAAAACACTATTTTGTAAAAATGATGGGAGCAAATAAAGAATTTCTATTTACATTAAACTAAAATCAATGGCTACTAAAAAGAGGGGAAAAGGGAAGGGAACAAGCATTTATCAAATGCCTACTATATGCTGTCAATGTGCTAAGGCTTTACAAACATTATCTCATTTGATCCTTACAACACTAGAGGGTAGGTGCTATTTTGATCCTAATTTTACAGTTCAAGGAGTTGAGGCAAACAAAAGACAAGCGACTTTCCCAGATACATAGCTAGTAAGAACCTGAGAAAGGAAGACTCAAGTCTTCCTGGCTCCCAGACCAATATTCTATCTACTATGCCACCTAGCTACTCAGTTATATTTTTGAAAAATTGGTAAAATTGGGGGTCCAGGTGGAGACATGCTTAAAATCTCCAAAATGCAACAAATAAGCAAGGTCCCTCCAACCATTTTCAAATGATGTAAAAATAAAGTCACTTCTTTCCAAGTCATATTCAAATTCAGCTTTTCAAAATTTATATTAAGTATATGTTTTAACATTCATTTGATTCTGACTTTGTTTTTCAATAAAAGGAGCTCCTTTCTAAATTACACTGGGCCTGTGGGCAAGCCTTGAATTACAATAGTTAGTTAACTCTTTCAATAAATCAATAAGCATTTGTTAAGTACTTATTTTGTTTCCAAAGTGAGGGAGATAAAAAGAAAAAGGAATTATAGTTCCTGCCCTGAAAGAGCTTACAAGCTAATCAAAGAGATAACATATATATATGCATATTACACCTGGCTGGGGGTAGCCAAACTGCCCTGAATCATCATCATTTCAACATCACTGCTCCTGATTCTTCACATCCCATCCTGTGTACATCTCCTCTTCCCAGAATTTTATGGGTTATTTCATGGTTACTGTGTTAGAAAAAGTACATTTTATCAGAACTAATGTGTTGTTATAAAGAACTGTATGCAGAAAAGTGTATTTTCAGTGATTTCTAGTGAAAGATTACAGTTTTTGGTGGTCACGGAAACCTAAGCTATTTCCATATGGGATCAACATTTGCGTTTTTTACTTTCAGACAATTTTCTAGAAACATTGTGAAAGTTGAGGACTGACTATATACAGGTACATACAAGATACACAAAAAGCAGATATAAGGCAAGTCTTAGAAAGAAAGGTACAAGCAGCTGAGGAGACTGAAAAATGTCTTCTGCAGAAGGCATCATTAGAGTTGAGTACTGAAGAAAAGGATTTTGGTCATGGAGAATGATCAATTCAAAGGTGTTAGGGACAAGAGGTAGAGTAATCCAGGTAAAGAAGAGCAAGTAAGCCATAAAGATTACATCCAGAGTGTGCAGAGGAGAGTAATGTATAAGAAAACTAGAAAGGTAGGAAGAGATCAGAATGTGAGGATCTTTAAATGCCAGAGGATATTTTCTTTGATTCCTAAAAATTACAGGGAACCACTGTACTTATCGAGTGAAAAAGTCAGCTATGTACTTTAAGAAAATTCCTTTGGCAGATATGTGGAGAATAGTGGGCTGAGATTTGACCCAAGGAGACAAATTAGGTTACTGCAATAGTCTAAGAAAGAGGCAACAAATGCCTGAACTTATGTTTGTAGAGAGAAGGAGACAGAGGTAAAGAGATGTTGTAGACATTAGAAAAGACAAGATTTGGCAATTGACTGTATATGTCAGTTGACTTACAATGAGGAGTTGAGGATGAGGCAAAGTTTGGATCACTAGAAGGATGATAGTTTCCTTAATAATAAGGAAGTTTGGGAGGGAGGTGGGTTTTGGGGGGGGGGTTGTTAGTTCTGTTTTATATATGTTTAATTTGAAATGTCTACTAATACTCAGGAAAGAGAGAAAAGTTAAAAGGGTTCAGGACAGATCCTTGAGGTACACCAACAGTTAATAGTGATAATGAATGAAGTTTCCATAAGGGAGACCAAAAAGTAAGGAAAGAGCTGAGCAGAGAAACAAGAAAGAGCAGTGTCATTCCAAAACAAACAAAAATGATAATATTTCTTTTAAGTTGGTTTCCAGGGACTATGAAACATAACCATTATGAAATAACACTCCACAAAAAATAGTGCTAAATCATTAAAACCTCCTTATTAATGGATAAAGTTGTCTTTTTTCCTCAGTTGAAAATGAAAAGGCTATTGTAAGCTCTATGAAAATAAGGATCATTTACTATTTATCTTTCAATCAATCCCCTCATAGCACACCTAGTATATTGTGCACATAGAAAACAATCAATGTTTCATGATCTGCTTATTTTTTTAATGTGTTTTAAAAGTGTGGTCCTGTTTCGTCACTAGCCACAGAAATAGTATCATTTCATAATCCAGCTATTGATTTTGAACCCCATGACAAACTATACATGTATGTGCTAGCATAGTGTTAAACACAAGATGACGGATGGTGACATTACTTTGTAAAGAATGACCAAATCACATGCATCAGTAACTATTCAAAATAAAGATACATAACTGTGAATCATACTTCCTCTTTTAATTCACCTGGATTTTTTTTAAATACAACTTTGTACATAAAAGAAGTACAATCTGCAACATAAAGCTTGGAAAATAGAGAAAGCACATTTATTATTTTATAACAGATTTTGTCAACATTGAAAAATGGAAGTACTCTGAATAATTCTATACAAGAAAAAGTGCACAGAACTCAAAGTAAGCTAATAAAAGTGCAAATACATAGAAAATACATTTGAGGTAAAATAATACTTAATAATATTTGGAATATTGAATTCTCTTCCCTTGAAAGGAATTTTGTACAAGCCAAAATATACAATGTTCATCTTTTGAAACAGGACAGAACTCTTTCATACACATTTAAGGAAAAGTCATTGTTATTCATCTGAAACTTCTATATTCCTACATTATAGCCTAGTACTTCAAAATACTTCAGATTAAAATATTTAATGAGAAAATTGAATTCTAATTAAACATGATCATGAACACTACTATATGACATGATATAATGAAATAAATGGCTTGGAGGCATTACTGTTTGTGAAGCAATACAAATCCTTTTATCTACAAATAGAAAACTACACTTCATTTTGAGAAAAACTTTAAAAGTAGGGTGAATATGAACCCTGGTAAAATAACAACAGAAAAGCTCCAACTATACACAAATATAGGCAATAATGGACAGTCCCTGTTAGTACGCCACTTCAGTATCCCATACACATTCCTCTACTGTTGTCTCTCAGTCTTTGCTCTACTTCAAATGTCTGGCCATCCCCTATCTTCTGATTTTAATTTGAACTTCAATCTCTAAGCTAAGATAGCTATGTAAATTTCAATTCAATTCAGAAAAAAATTTATATGCAAAGTTGACTCGGAAAGTGTGAGGACTAGAGGAGTAGAAGAAACTAGTAGAGGAAAATCCCAATCTAAATGTTCATGCCTACTTCTTTTCCAGTGACTCTACCAGTCCATATATCCGATGTCCTTGAATCCAAAGTCCTAGGCTAGCTCTAACCCAATCTTGATCAAAAGCATTATTCTCCATACTATTTGAGACTCTCAGAATAATATGAACAATTTCTTATATAAGAGTACTACTTTTAACTTTCCCAAAGGGAAAAGATTCATACTCCATGTTAAAAGTGCCCAACAGTCATGGGGAAAAGGATTTGAGAGTGCACATCCCCCCTATAATAGACCAGGTCAGCCTCAAAGCTCAGTTGGTAAAATTTAATTGGCTTTTAGGGACAATTGTTTTGCAGGATAATTGGAAATACAGAATGTATGACACTTAAGGAAAGTAGATCTACAATAACTTAACCTTAAACCCAATCCAGATGAAATATGAATTGTTTCTTTGCATTTCAAGGTATATACTTGAAAGTCACAAAACAGACCATGGGAAGGAGAATAATCAGTTAATAAATCATCCTTTGTTTACAATTCAAAGAAACTTACGGTTTCCTTTTTCAAATCTAACATCTTGTGCCTTGATTACAAGCCATTAGTGAGAATTAATAAATAAAACTATGCTTACATTCCACAAATGTTTGAATTTGATAATCCTTACAATTCACACTTGAGAGCCAAGGTCAATCAACTATTTGAAATGGAAACAATTCTGATCGAGGAATAAATGTGAGAAATGAATTAACATTTCATCTTTGGAATTCAAGTATACACAAGCAAAACTCATGAATTTGTTCATTATTCCATGTGGTGGGTAATCACACACACACACACACACACACACACGGTAACTCTATCATTCCTAGACTTTATAAACACAAAACATATTGTAATGTGGAACACCCACAGAAAATGAAAGTCATTGATTAAAAGGGTTGCTGAGTAACACAATAGTAAATTTTACTTTCCTTGACTGTGTTAATCCAATTCAAGTGAAGTCAACAAGCATTTATTAAGTATTTCCTATGAACAAGTCACCCCGTTAGATGCTAGAGATATAAAAGGAAAACTGAAAAACAGTGTCTGGATTCTGAATATCTCATGTAAAAACAATAGATATATGCAAGATAAACTGAGGAGGAAAAGTGCTAACAACTAGATAGACCAGCAAAGGGTTCACAGAATTGAATCCAGAAGGAAACTAGAGATTCTAATAATAATAAGCAGAATAGAGTGGGTATTTACATATCATTGTAATGTTTTCAGTATTTTAAATATATCCTCATTTAATTAAGCCTCACAACTACCCCATGAATCAGATGTTGTTATCCTTATTTTATAGATGGGAAAACTGAGGCTCAGAAAGGCTGTATTACTTGATCACACAAGCAGCTACTGCTACTACTGTTACTGTTACTACTACTACTACTACTACTACTACTACTACTACTACTACTACTACTGATGAGGTATGGGCCCTGGGAGCCCCCTGGAGCTCTCCTTGAGTCCTTGAGGTACAGGCTCTGGGAACACCCCTTGAATTCTGATTAAATCATCTCATTTGATGAGGCATTTGCATGAGGCAATAAGCTATACATTGTGGCTGAGCCCAAATCTCTGTTACTAGACTTCCCACCTGTTGAGCCTATCAAAATATCAATCCACCCTTGAACTGGCCTAGCCCACCACTGTCTGTAGTCTCCAGGTGGCCTCCCACCCTTAATCACTCATTGACCTCATTAACTCCTCCTGAAGACCCTCCCCAAACTCCTCCCCTAGACCACCCTTAGATTCCTCCCACAACCTTCTGTATATAAGACCCCATCTTGTCTCCATGTTTGTGAGAATAGTGAGAGCGCCATAGAATAGTGAGAGCACCACAGAATGATCTAGCACAGACTTACTGTGTCTAATGCAAGCAAAATTTTAATAAACTTTACTTTTCTTTGGCTGAGAAGACTTGAGTTGAATTCATTCAGCAGGACCCAGTGTGTCGGTATTTTGGGGTCTCCAGAGCAACCCTAATCCTCTTTATGGGTAACCTCTTCACTACTACTACCACTATTACTACTGCTACTGCCACTACTACTACTACTACAACTGATAAGGTTTAGGCTCTGGGAACCCCTTTGAATCTTCCCACTTGATCAGGTATTCCCCAGAGGTCAAGTCTTCCACTATCAATATGACTGAATCTCAGTTACCCTTAACCTAGCCTACTCTTCCATTGTCTGTTATCTCCAGGTAGCCTTCAGCTACCTCCCATGCTTGATCCTATCAAAATATCTATGACAAAATCTGTTACCCTTAAACTAGCCTAGACCTCCATAGTCTGTTACCTTTGACTGTTTCCCACCCTTGATTCCATCAAAATCTCATCTCTTGATTCCTGGGGTCTGACCTCAGTCCCATAAAGATCCTCCTTAGACTCCTCCTCAAGACCCTCCCTAGATCCCTCCTCACAGACTACTAGACCAGCCGCTAGATCCCTCCCATAATTTTTCTGTATATAAAATCCATCTTGCCTCCACGAAACCGCTCAGACTCAGTCTGTTTCAGATTGTTCTGGCCAGCTTGTCAATATAAGCATTGAGAATGCTTTGGCTCCTTAAGAGTCTACCCAATATGGTGAATCTTTAATAAATTTTGCTTTTCTTTGGCTGAGAGAAGACTTGAGTCAAATTCATTCAGCAGAACCTGGGGTATCAGTATTTTGGGGTCTCAAGCACCCCTAAACCCCAAACCTCAATACAACTACTATTCTCCTCCTCCTCTTCCTTCTACTACTACTACTACTACAAAACAGAAATTAATTGAGAATATGGAAAAAATTATAGGAAGAATCCCAATAAGATAGTCAAAGCAACATAAAAACACAAGAAAAAAACATACATTTGCTATATTATCAAATTTCAGAATAAAACATCAAAAAGAATTTTCTTTTCACATTTCTACTGGGAACATAAAGGGAGGGGGCACATATACTAGTATTCTAAATGTGGAGTAGCATATTTACCTCTCCACATTCTCCATAAGCAGATTTTACTTGCATTCAAGAACAAGGCACAGGAACAAAATAGTTACAAATTAGGAAACATCTAATACATGGCAATCACCCTGTGGCTTCTATTATCACTCTTTCCCTTCCTGAAAATAGATATGCCTTGAAATCACCACATTAAACCCAGGTTTAAATATTAACCTTTCATTTTGTCAGATTTACTTTCAATGTTTAAAATGAGTACAATGACTTCCTAATTGTTTTTGTTATTGTAATATCTTATGTTGTCATCTCACAATTTTATGGTGTTCAAACATAGCATGCTGCCAGGAACATAATTTAATAAACACTTTCTTGACTCTGAGGGGAGGGGAGAAAGTATGCTAAGGAAATTTAGGCAATAAATAAACAAAAGATATATTTTTTTATGATCTTGACTTTTATTATTAACTACAAAGGTGGGTCAGGGATCACATAGAGAACACTTGTATATTTAGAAGATAGATAATTTGTTTTGTCCCATCACTTCCCCCAAATAATACTAAATTTTCTAATCAAATATAGCTGAAAATTTCCAAATAACATATAAGATATAGGGAAAAAAAAGCTCACATTTATATACAGCTTTGAAACTTACAAAGTGCTTTCCTCATAAGCATGCTGTGAGGTAAGTGGTGATACAAATATCATTATTACTAGTCTATAGATGAAGAAATTTTTCCTCAGAGAAACTTGCTCAGAGACCCATAACTAATAAGTTGCAGAGCTCAAACTAAGAACTTTTTACTTGCAAAATTCATACACTTCCCATTATACCATGTACCTTACACTGATAATTTCATCATCTTACTTTATTCTTATACAGCTAAAATTCTATTCCACTGTCTTATCACAGTATAAAGGGTTCTGAAAGACTATATCAACAGTGAACAAGCAATGGCATATCTTACCCAAATGCAATGCTTAGAAAATAGATTCAGTAACACTTTTTGGCTAAGAACCAACGTAAGTTCCTGAAATTCTCATGTGGATGGATGGGTCGATCAATGGATGGATAAAGACAGATGGATGTTTAGATCTATATTTATAGTTATGGATATACATAGGTACATATGTATACATATACATACATGTATACACTCACACATATACATGTATATAATACATACATATGTTTGGTTTTTGACAATTTATGACAAATATTTATTAAGGTGTGAGGTGGTAGTAATCTGCAAAGTCACTACCCAAATGAAATCAAAGATCTTGTAGAATACTTAATGCAACAATCAAATACAATTAATATTTATAATCAGTGGTATTGAAACAGAGATATTACAGGTAAGTAACAAAGCTCAATAACATACATTAAGATTTCTCTGATTAATCCAATTTTTGACTCCTTTACTCTCCATCACTTCAGGATTTACATAGTCTTTTTGTACAATACTAATTTGCACTCATTCACAGGTTATTTTTTATTTGTCCTTAAAATACATGTTTCAGCATATCATCAATTGAAGTATAAGCTGTTTGAAGAGAAGTTGTAAGAAGGCAGCATAGTTTAATGGAAAGAGCACCAGACTTGAAGGAGGGAGCCCAGGGTCCAAATCTTGCTTTGAGCAATTCTGTTAACCTGGGAAAGTTATCTAGTCATGCTGATCTATATCTGGCCACTTGACCCACATGGCTCTGGAGAAGAAAGTGAGGCTGGTGACTTTGTACAGCCCTGACTCAAGTCAAATGAATTGCAAGTCATGTCATCATCTCCCTGATGTCACGGTCCTCTTTGAGAATGAAGGACAAACCACAACCAGTGAAGTAGTCCAAGCTGCCCTAATGGAAACCCAGATGGCCAGTTCCAGTTGGGCAACTCTGTTCATCCGCCCCTCTTCTCCTCTCATGCCTTCATCTGAGGGTGTTCTGCCCAAAGGAAGGTAAATTTTGATAGCCCTAAGTTAACTTGGGGTCTCAAAGACCAAGTCTTAAACCCAATTTACTCTGGATATCATTGACTGGATAACAATAGGTCCCTGCCCAAGCACCACTCAATGGTTATTTTGGGGGCCTTCTGGGCTCAGAGTGAATGTAAATAGTAACAGTTTCTCTTTTGCGCAGCAACTCTGAGGTCTTCCCCTCCCAGTCTGATTCTTTTTTTTTTTTTAATGAAGAGGTCGTCCCTTGACTCACTTTTTTCTTTTTTGGAGGGGCAATTGGAGTTGACTTGCCAAAAGTCACACAGCTAGTAAGTGTTAAGTGTCTGAGGCCAGATTTGAACTCACGTCCAACTGACTCCAGGGCCAGTGCTCTATTCACTTTGCCACCTAGCCTCCCCCCTTGACTCACTTCTTAAAGAATCCTATTCACTGAATGAGCGTTATCTCACTCAAAGTGAGAACTTTAAAAGACCTTAGCTTAAAAAGGCCAAGGTCTCCCACAGTATCCTGGGCCCTCTCCAGCAATCCTGAACAATATCTGGCTACTGGACCCAGAAGTCTCTGGAGGAGAAAGTGAAGCTGGTAACTTTGAATAGCCCTCTCTCACTCAAATTAAATTCAATTGCAAGTCATGTCATCATCTCCCTGCTGTCATGGTCCTCTTTGAGAACAAAGGACAAACCACAACCACACAAACTACTCTTCCTAACTTGCTTATTTCTGTGGAGTGCACCAAAAATATTATATGCTTCCACTCACTCAGGTTTACAACAAAGGAACTATCCTTGACACTTTAGTCTTCGTCATCCTCCACATTCAATAAGATGCAGAATCTTGATGTTACCTTCACAACATTTTGACATTTGTCTTCTCCATACACACCAAATATTTCAGGTCCACTTGCTGTACCCTGTATAACACATGCCACCACCCCCCATTGGCACTAGCTGTCTTCCATTCTTGGAATGCTCTCCCTCTACATATTCACCTTTTGAAAACTATCTCCATTTTTCAGGCTTACTCAAATGGCTCCTGCTACAAGAAGCCTATTCTGACTATCCCCAATTGTTAGTACTCACCACACCCCCCAAAAAAAATTGCTTCAAATTTACTTTGCATACATTTATGCAAATAAATTTCTGGATATGCTGTTTTCCCCTATCAGTATATAAATTCTTAAAAGGTAGGTGATTATTTTGTATCATAGCATGTAACACAGTGCCCTAGTACATAGTAGGTACTTAAAGATCCTTGTTGAATTGTATAGAAATAAGTATACACCAATATCCAGGGAACGATAAAAAAAAAATACATATATAAGGTACTATACCTTATATTACTGACAAACATCAATTCGAATGCCTAATGAGTAGTGAAAAGCTCTAAGAAAGATAAGAAATATAAATACCCCTTAAAATATTTCACAATAATTATACTTGTAATTTATACAGTAAATTATACTTGTTTCAAACACCTCCTAACCTTTTCACTTGATTGTCTTCTTTTCTTTAGTTGAATGAGATCTGTTTCCACCCTTTCTGCCAGCTCTAACTTCCTCTTGTTTCTTTTAAAGGCTGCTAGACTGAATCCTATAAAAATATTAAAAGCATATTAAAATTATTTTTAAAGAATGGTGAATTACTCAAATCTAAAGAAAAGATACTGGTTAATTGGAAACATTACACTTCTAGAAATTTTGCCCTCCACTGTACTCTGGCTAAATAACATATAGATTTTTTCAATTTTTTTTTTTACCCATAAGGACTTTTTTACCTCAATAACATTGCCACAAATTAGGAATAATTCTTACAAAGGAGATACAGAAGCGAACCTATCTCCTGACTATAATATTATCCTGAGGTAATTGATGGCTGAAATTAGAATTCAGTTCTCCTAGCACTTCTGTAGTTCTTTATCCCAACAAATCAGTTTTTCTGACCCTATCCTTTCTCACATATTTGATAGTTTATCTTATATGACTCCTTGACATCTAGAATATTCTTTGAAACATAGACCATTATATCTTGATTTTCCTTTTTCTGTCAAGAGAACCAATATCTTTCCAGTCACTTGGGTTTTGAACTTTGTTACCATCCTTGATATTTCCCTTTCCCTCACTCAGCCCCACAAAGATAATCAGTACTGTTTTGTCCAGTCACCCTCGAAAGTATATTACACATCCCTACCCTCCTCTCCATTCACACCAATCATCCTAGTTCAGAACACAATAGCTCATCACCTGGGCTATAATTGTTATACTTGCTTAAGTCTCTCCCTTAAAATAATCCATCTTCCACAAAGGTGTTTTATTACTGAAACAGAGCAATCATGTCATTTCTCTGAAATGACCTTCAGAAGCTCCTAAATGCTTTTAAATTAACTTAAAATGCAAATTTCTCAGTTTGGCACTCAAAGTACTTCACAATTTGGCTGCAGCCAACCTTTCCATACTCATTTTATACAACACTCACTTTTATATACTTGAAGCTTCAGCTATACTGACCACTTGTTATTCCCTGTACAAAATACACCAATTCTCCACTTTGTCCTTTTGCACAAGCTGTGTCCATGCCTGGAATATTTTCCCAACTCTTGAGAGTCCCTAGCTCCTTTCAAGTTCCTAACTCAATTACCACCTCTTATGCAAATCTTCTCTGGTTCTTAGTGTTCACTACTAAAAATAGTTACTTTGTCTTTACTTTAAATGTACTTTTCTGTATACAGTTTTGAGTTAGGAGAGATAAAAAGAAAGAAGTTTTAGAAGTTATGGAGGTTAGGGGCGGCCAGGTGGCTCAGCGAGTAAGAGCACCGGCTCCAGTGTCGGGATGACCTGGATCAAATCCCGGGCTCAGACACTCAGCACCACACCCAGAAATAACCTTGAGCAAGTTACTTAACCCTGTTTGCTTAAAAAAAAAATAAAAAAAAAGAAGTTATGGAGGCATTAATTTTTATTGTTATAAATTCTATTTTGTACACTATGATCTATAAAAATCAAGTATTAAGAAGTTTGAAAAGTACATAGTGAGGTTTCTTCCCCACATAGCAATAAACATAAAAAAATTTCTCAATCAAAAATGGTACTCATGAAATGAAAACTAAGATCTGTATTTTTTAAAAAGGAAGAAACAATTGGGAATAGTTGTTTATTGGAAAGTGACTTCTTGGGTCCAAACAAAATATATCTATAAAAAAGTTTAATAGATTGCTTTCATATACTTTCCATACTAAATGTCTGATGAAATTCCAATTTCACATTATTTGATCAGCAATTACAGTGTCTGTTGTGTGAAACATAAGAACAAAATAATTTTCTTCCCAGTCTCCTAAATCTAAGGAGTCAAAGGTTTTTCATGAGAAAGGATTTCAAAATACAAATCAAAACTTAACATAGATTAATACCTCAGGAGAAACCACATGCACTGTGGTAGGGACTGAATGTTTGTCAAATTTGTTGAATGGAATAAAAGGCAATGTTATGAGAAATACAAAACAAGATCAATTCAGATGAGAGACCATGTTTATAAGGTAAATTATTAAATCACTGTAAACAGGCTAGCAAAATAAAAAGAATAATATGCAAAGGCATCAATCAATTAATCACACTTTACTGAGGGCCAATTATTTGCCAGGCACTGTGCTAAGCTTTGGGGATAGAAGATGAGGAAAGGTAGTCCTCACCCTTAAGGAGCTTACAATTTAATGGAGGAAACAAAGTTAAAACAATTCTACCTAAGGAAATAATTAAGTCATTATAATTTTCAGGAAATAACAGACAACTTTCACTGAGTGAAAGTGTAACCAATACAGAAACAGTGGTCAGGCATGCCACATTTTATCAGAAGGGAATCAAGTTTCAGTGACATGCCAGAAGACAGAAGGAGTGAGAAAGGAAAAGTTTAAGATTAAAGCATCATTAACTAATTGTCCCACTGGATAACAAATAGAGTCTAAGACTAAAGGAATAAGATATAGGACCAATGGAAGCAAAGACACAAGGAAGAAGAAAACCTGGTAGCTACAAATACAAAGGAGTCAATCTGGGGGATGTCAAGTGGTAGCAATGTAGTAACTAAAAGTATAAAAATATTTACAGTAGTTCTTTGTGTGGTGTCAAAGACTAGAAACTACAGTATGTCCATCAATAGGGGAATGCCTGAATAAATTGAAATATATGAATAAAATGAAATAGTATAGTGATCTAACACAAGGAAAAAGATGATTTCAGAGAGATCTGGAAAAGAATTAGTGAACTGATGCAGAGTGAGGTGAATAGAATAAGAAAATCAATATAACATAATGTCAGTATTGTAAAAATGTATAATTCTGAAGACTTAAGAACTGAGATTAAATAATTAACCATGTTTCCAGAAGACTAATAGAGAATATTGCCCACCTCGTGACAAAAAGATGATGTACTAATATGCAGAATAAGAAATACATTTTTAGATGTAATGACCAATGTAAGAATTTGTTTTGCTTATGTGATACAGAGGTCCTATATTTCTCCTTCTCTTCCTCCCTCCCTCTCTTCCTTTCTTCTGACTAGGTGAGAGGAGGTGGGGGAGGGGGAGAAAAATGATAAATGTTTAATAATTTTAAAATTTTAAATGATAAAATAATAAATGAGACCTAAATGAAATATCTTGGTGGGGGCCCTGTGCTTTGTTGTTGTTGTATTTAAGGGGATAAAGTAGGAAGCAAAAAGGAAGACAAGGGATAACAACACAAAACTCTAATTATATTCCAAAGCTAGTGATTCATTGTCCACAGTGCACAACATATTTGAAAATTAATGAGATGAGTCAACACATAAATCAACTTAGTAGGCGATTTTGCCAACAAGATTTGAACTTGGAAGGTTTCAGCTGGAGACCCCTAGGAGAAGCAATAAAGAGTCACTATAGAGCCTGGATAAAAAAAAATGATCCAATGAAAATGATCATGAGAAAGTTTTTTTGCCATTGTATATAAGATAGAACACAGAAAAGCCTGGAGGCAGACAGACTACACTCCAATGGATCTGTGATCTCATTGAATGTGCTTAAGGATGAAGATCACAACATCAGAGATGTAGATCACAAACCATTCTGACCTGCCCTTCCTTTGCAACTCATCTGTATCCCCACACAAATCTACCATAAAGAGTTTACTCAATATGCTGGGCACTTTCCTCACTTTCTCTTAAGAAGAGAATTAAGACCACATAAAGTTACAGGCAGTGAAAGCTCTGTTATCTAAATATAGGCTATTCTTATAGAATCACAGGATTTCAGTGTCCAAAGGTAAAAGTAGTAAATTAGGAAGCATCCCAGAATCTCTGCACCATACCCCTCAAAAATGTTCATAAAATCTCTTCATGAAGACTTTAGTAATAGGAAACCTCAAGAACTTACTATCTCCTAAGGCTTCCTAATTCACTTTTAAATAGCTCTAACAAATCTGATTCTTTCCAGATCCAGGTTCCAAGTAGAAAAAAAGGAGAACAAATCAAATGCTTCTTCCACAATACTACCTTTTAAATATTTTTAATATCACTATCACATCCCTTTCAATCTTTCTCCTCATATATAGCAATTTTTTATGCCTTTTAAAAAACATTGTTTTCACTTCCCAATAATACTGCCATGTAACAAAGTAATACACTTAAGCAAAACCAAGTTGCACAGTTACTATACCTGACTCTATATGCCTCCTTTCATACAAAAAGTTCATTAACTAGATATTGAAAGGACAGTTCTATAGCTCATTTGTTACTCATGTGGTGTGAATTTTAATGTCTTTTCATATTTTTCCTTAGCATTATTGTGATCAGTATGCATCCTATTCATCCCAAGTCTTGTCTTTTCCAGGATAAATAAGCCCAGTTGCTCTAGTACCTCCATCTAAACATGGTCTTGTGGAATTCTGCTGGAAACTGCAGTTTGTCAAAGTCCTTCCTAAAATACTGCAGTCCATGCACACAAGTTCTTTCTGACCAAGGCAGAGTTAGCAGAACTATCATTTCCCTTAGTTTAGAGTTAGGGATACGAAACCTATGGCCTCAGAAAAGACTCACAACCAGTTAGTTTCTCCCCCTCCTCTTAAAAAAAAATGACATTCTTTGGCCAGGGCAATTCTGGAAACCAAGAAATATGCCAAAATATCCCTCAGTCATGCTTGGCATAAGAGAGACATCTAGATAACTGGATATTAAACAAATTATACTGGTGATATTTCGTTTCTTGATAGACATGTCTAAAATGTGTAATATAATTACCTCTACCTCCTACCCACCAGATCCTTGGACACTAATCTTGGATGCACCTTGGGCTCTGAGCTAGGCTTCTCAGCTCTTCTTCGTGTTGTCTTACCCCACTACTTGCATGTTTTTGTGTCCCCAGCACAAGTGCAACCAAAGTGAGCAAAGAAGAGCTGTTACAGAGGCTAACAGAAATATTTTCTAATATCACTGAGGTTATAAGTGCCTGGTACAGAGTTTAGACTCTATCTGATTTCTTGAACATGACATATTAAATATACTACAACTTTTTCCTTGAAGAGTTACTATTCTGAACAACAATTCATTTGCAGGGCTGTGGATTTAGCTGGAGATTAGATGTTGAAGGACGCAGTGTTAAAATGATAAGATAGTCCACCTCAGACTGCTGCACTGAATAGACTGGTTCATCTTCAGTGTGGTATTATAATGTCTATAAAGGCTACTGAAGAACAGGAAGTTATCTATACTCCATATCCAAAATACCCACTTACACAAACCGAAAAAGCCTTATTCCTTCAAAATTTATTACAACATAGGAGGCTGTTAGCAAATACCATTTTCCTCTCAATCCAAAACTCATACACGCACACACGCGTGCACACACACACACAACACACACACACACACACGATTTCCTATACTTCTATTTCTAAGAGTCTTCACATAGTGGGGTTATAGGTATCCAGACTCTTTCACCCCACTATTCACAGAGCATAGATAGGTCCCATGTCTATGTTCTCAGTAGTTACAGAATGGATAGAAAGGGGAGCAAAGGAGAGAGACAAAACATGTATTCAATATCTACTACGCACTAGGCACTATTCTAGGCACTTTACAATTATTATCTCATTTGAACCTCAATAATTCTAGGAGATGAGGTGAGAGTTATTATTTCCATTTTATAGTTGAATAAATTAAATTGGACAGAGGCTAAGTGGCTTGCTCAGGGAAACTAATAAGTATCAGAGGTCATATTTGAAAGCAGGTCTTGGTGACTCCAGATCCAGTGCTCAATCCACTGTCACCCGCTGGCTATTTTACTTCTGCAAAACAAAGCCCCATGCGAGAGTGCAGGGCTATTGTACTTAATTTCTCTCTTTCTTGTCTCCCTCTACTTCTTCCCCATATTAGCCAGGCTGAAAAAAAAAGGATTAAAGTGAAAAAAAGTATGTTTTAATTTGCAGTCAAAGTTCTGTCTCTCTCTTTAAAGTGCATTTTTCATCATGGATCCTTTGGCTTGGTTCATTGTCTTGATCAGAATAGCTATGTATTAGGGTAGCTAGGTGGCACAGTGAATATAGCACAGGACCTTAATTCAAATCTGGCCTCAGACATTTGACATATTTACTAGCTGTGTGACCTTGGGCAAATCACTTAACCCCAATTGCCTTGCCTTTCCCCCTCCAAAAAAAAAAAAGAATAGGTAAATCTTTCACCAGTTGATCATTGTTATGATACTGTTATTACTGTGTACAATGTTCTCTTGGTTCTGTT
This sequence comes from Petaurus breviceps papuanus, assembly GCF_028583685.1. Lineage (NCBI taxonomy): Eukaryota > Metazoa > Chordata > Mammalia > Diprotodontia > Petauridae > Petaurus > Petaurus breviceps. The sequence goes on from NW_027187378.1 coordinate 5,216,480, forward strand.
CATTTCACTTTGCATCAGTTCATATAAGTTTTCACGCGTTTTTCTGAAACTATCTACTCTTCATTTCTTATACCACAATATTATTCCATCCAAATCATATTCAACAATTTGTTCAGCCATTCCCTCAATTTCTAATTCTTTGTAACCACAAAAAAAGAGCTGCTATAAATATTTTTGTACATATAGGTTCTCTTTCCTTTTCTTTTATCCCTTTGGGACACAGAATAAGTAGAAGTATTGCCAAGTCAAAGGGCATGCACCATTTTGGGCATAGTTCCAGTGTTCTCCAAAATGGTTGGGCCAAATTCACAACTCCATCAACAACATCAGTGGACTTATTTTTCCATATTCCCTCCAACATCTGTCATTTTCCTTTTCTGTCATGTTAGCCAATCTGATAAGTGTGAGGTGGTACCTCAGAGCTGTTTTAATTTTAATTTCTCTAATCAAAAGTGGGGGCAGCTAGGTGGGGCAGTGAACAGAGAACCAGGCCTGGAGTCAGGAGGACCTGAGTTCAAATATAGCCTCAGACACTTGACATACTTACTAGCCAAGTGACCTTGAGCAAGTCACTTAACCCCAACTGCCCTTCCTTCTCCCCTCAAAAAAAAATGATTTAGAGCATTTTTCATGTGACTATTGATAAGTGATTTCTTTTCAAAATAACTCATTCATCTCCTTTGACCATTTATTAAATTGGGGAATGGTTCTTATTTTTTATAAATTTGGCAAAGTTCCCTCTATATTTGAGAAATAAGGGCTTTTATCAGAGAAACTCGCTGTAAATATTTTCCCCCAGTTTCCTGCTTTCCTTCTAATTTTGGTTGCACTGGTTTCATTTGTGCCAAAACTTTTTAATTTTATAGAATCAAAAAAATCTATTTTATTTCCCATGATCCTCTCTATCTCTTGTTCAGTCATAAATACTTTTCTTATCCATAGATCTGACAGGTTAATTTTTCTAAGCACTCTTAATTTAAGGTATCACCATGTATGTCAAAATCATTAATCCATTTTGACCTTATTTTGGTACAGGGTAAGAAAAGCAAGTCTATGACTAATTCCTACCAAACTGCTTTCCAGTTTTCCAAACAACTTTTGTCATTCTTTTTTGTCCCAAAAGCTTGGATCTTTGGGTTTATCAAATACTAGATTATTATGGTCATTTACGAGTGTAGTGTGTGCCTAATCAATTCCACTGATCCACCACTCTATTTCTAGGCCAGTGCCAGATTGTCTCTATGATTACGACTTTGTAATATAGTTAGAAATCTGGAAGTAGTAGGCCCCTTTCCTTTGCATTTTTTTCATTGATTCGCTTGATATTTGTAAACTTTTCTTCTTCTAGATGGATAATATAATTCTTTGATAGTCTGATCAGTATGGCTCTAAACAAGTAAGTGGAATTTAGGTAAAATTGTGATTTTTATTATACTGGCTCAGCCTACTTATGAACAATTAATATTTCTCCAAATGTTCAGGTGTTTATTTGTATGAAAAATGTTCTGAAGTTATGTTCATATAGTCTCTGGGTTTGTCTTGGCAGATAAACTCTCAAGTATTTTATATTGCCTGCAGTGCAGTGGAATTTCTCTATCTCTTCCTGCTGGATTTTGTGGGTAATATATAGTAATTCTGATGATTTATATGGGTTCGTTTTCGATCCTGCAACAATGCTAATGGTGTTGTTTCGACTAAGTTTTTAGATGTTTCTCTAGGGCTCTTTAAATATATAACCATACCATCTCCAAAGAGTAATAGTTTTGTTTCCTCATTTCCTATTTTCATTCCTTTAATTTCTTTTTTTGTCTTATTGCTATAGCTAGTATTTCTAACAAAATATTGAATAACAGTGGTGATAATGGACATCCTTGCTTCACCCTTATCTTACTGGGAAGGCTTCAACTTTATTCCCATGATAGAGAATGCTTGCTGCTGATTTTTGATAGATACTATTGATCATTTTAAGAAAGGCTCCATTGATTCTTATGCTTTCTAGTGTTTTTAACAGGAATGGATGTTGTATTTTGTCAAAAGCTTTTTTCTGTTTCTATTGAAATAATCATATGATTTTTAATATTTTTTAATTAATATGGTCAATTATGCTGATATTTTCCTAATATTGAACTAGCCCTGCATGCCTGATTAAAGTATATGATCTTTGAGATAAAGTACTATAATCTCCTTGCTAGTATTGTATTTAAAAATTTTTTGCATCAATATTTATTAGGGAAATAGGCCTATAATTTTCATTCTCTGTTTTTATTCTCCCTGGTTTAAGTATCAAAAACTATATTTGTGTCATGAGAGGAATTTGGTAGGCCTCCTTTACTGATTTTTTCCAAATAGTTTCTATAATACTGGGATTAATTGTTCCTTAAATGTTTGGTAGAATTTATCTGTAAATCCATATAGTCCTGGGGAATTTTTCTTATGGGGCTGATTTATGGCATGTTCAATTTCTTTTTCTAAGAAAAGATTATTTAGCTCTTCTTTTTCCTCTTCTGTTAATCTGACAATTTACAGTTTTGTAAACATTCATTCATTTCACTGAAGACTAATCTGTTTTACTGACAAATAATTGGGCAAAATAATTCCTAATGATTGCTTTAATTTCATCTTAAATGGTAGTACATTCATTCTTTTCTACTTTAATAAATAAGATTATATATGTTAAACCATATAGATCAAATGAGATTTTATATATATATATATATATATATATAAAGCACTCTACAGAGCCTAAAAATGCTATGTAAATGTAAGCTGTTATTCAACACTGGCTATTAGCTATCAAACTATTTACTCTTGACTACTCCACAACCAATTTTAATTACTACAGCTCTTCTTACTCCTCTTTAGTATGCTTCTTCCTTGTATCTTGTGGTTTTTCAAAAAAAGGCCTGCCTTTTATAAATATTGCTCATCAATTAAAGAACTCCTTTTCTTCTCCCTGGAAGAGCAATTAACCATCTCATGTCAGTCCCAGGCTATTTTCATTTTTTTTTTAAATCATCAGGGCCTAATTTTTTATCACCAAAGAGATGAGTTGGTTGCTTTGAGAGAGATGGATCCTCTTCAAGGTTCTAAGTTGTTCTGGATGTTACATGAAGCTAAAATAAATCCTTTTCTCCTAATATATAAGACCACATAAACTTATATAAGTGGCTAATCACAGATATAGGGAACTCTTGGATAAGGAAATTTTCCCTACCAATGCAGATTGGTGATATCTCTGAAACTTTATAGCCTCTCAAAGTTGCTTAGAGCATCAGAAAGCTGATTGATTTACTTGACTGGATCATACAGCAACAGATGTGAAAGGAGAGACTTAAACCCAGTTCTCTCCTGTCTCTAAGGCCAAATTTCTACACTATGTTATACTGCTTCTTATTATTTTTTTTAAACAAATGGACAAATGTAACAACATCCATCAGGGTAAATTATTAAATATACGGAGACTGATTTCTTATTTAGGTATGAGAGTTTTACCTTGCCTCCTTAACCTAAATTATGAATGTTAATAACAACAAAAAAACCTCAAGGCGTTGGTGCTCCTGTTTGGGGATGGCATTGTGTTTATCACATCAAATCTCAGAACATTAAAGTTTCCTTAATGAGATCCATACCTATTCAAACTACTCCATTCTGCAGCTCCCTGTTAAAGCTGACTTCCTTCATTAGAATGTAAGCTCATTAAGAACAGGGACTATCTAGCTTACTTTGATTTGAATCCTCAGTGTTAATCACAATGCCTAGTAAAAAATAAGAAATAAGATATGCTCTCTCTCTAGGTGATGTTGTATTATTCTAAATATTGTACTACTATAATAATAATATACTACTACTATAATACTACTATATTTTCAAAGACTAAAAGTTACATGTGATGCAAAGGTCAACAGAAATGTGCAGTGGGCATAACCAGACTACCACACATTTTCAATAATAACCTCTATACTCAACAATTTACACAAAAGATATCCAGGAGCAGAGTTCTGTGCTCACAAAAGGAGGTGGTGGGGACAGCTAGGTGGCACAGTGAATAGAGTACACAGTGAATAGAGAATCCTGGAGTCAGGAGGACCTGAGTTCAAATCTGGCCTTAGACATTTAACACTTACTAGCTGTGTGACCTTGGGCAAGTCACTTAACCCCAAATGCCCCTCTAAAAAGAAAAAAAAAGGAGGTGGACCACTCATACAGCAAGAGAGAGGGAAAACAAACTGACAACCTAAATGCTACATCACATAAAATGTAAAGACATGTAGAAAAAAGTCTCCAGCAGATTATTTTTCTACTGGAGACTAACTTCTTTTTTTATTCATTCATCACATATAATATTTCAATTAGCCCAGAATGATAACCTATGCTTTTCTCCTTGAAAATGTTTATTGCATATAACACTAAATATTGCAATTTACAGGAATATATTCAATTCTTAGCTCACAGTAGAAATAATATAAAACAAAAAATTGTACTTTTTCACCAAACTCAGAAGCAAAAATAAATTAGACCCTCAATAATCATACAGCATCCTCTGTCAGTGAATTTATAGAACACTACCTCATAACCACCTTGTTCCACTAAATTAAGAAGACAATATTATAGTATTAGGAAAGGAGATTACATAGAACTCTACAAGAAAATCAAAGTAACACTAGGTTAATGCAGCAATCTGCTAAGCAGCTGCTAAACAGTAACTACATAAATGAAAGCAAAAACAGATGCAAACCATTAAAAATAGACTTGTTTAAAAGTGAAATTAAATTCTGATATAACACACACCAGTTATGATAAAATGCTATAGTTACTACATGAAGTTTATTTTCTCACAATTGTACTCATTCATATTATTCTGATATAAAGACAGCAAAAAAGAGTACAAAAAGCACCCAAAAGGTCGGAAAAATTAATTAATGTGATGAGTAAATAAAGCCTGGTAGAGGAAAAGGGCTCTGAAATCTCATCTACATTTAGGGAAATAAAATTGCATCTGAGTCTCAATCAGAAGTGAGAAATATTCGGGGGCGGCTAGGTGGTGCAGTGAGTAGAGCACTGGCCCTGGATTCAGGAGGACCTGAGTTCAAATCTGGCCTCAGACACTTAACACAAAAAGTAGCCATGTGACCTTGGGCAAGTCACTTAACCCTGATTGCCCTCCAAAAAAATGAGAACTATTCTGCTTGAGGTACAACAGAGGATAAAAGAGATCTTATGTATTGTCAACCATAAATTCCATTTGGGTAGCTTTTCCATGGAGTAAAAACTAGCTTCTTGCTTAATTTTGCTTTATACTGGCTTTTACTGTAGAATCAACATTTGAAGCAAGAGCTGTGATTTCTCTCAACTCTAGAAAGTTTTAATCATTAGAACTGCCTTACAAGCATTGAGACAAAGAACTGTGCTTGATAACTACTGACTACATCTATGATCAGTGTTAGGAAAAAAAAATAATTTGAGATGATTGAGTTAGTACATCATCTTGACATATGTAAAAAAGTACATTTCATAAAGCTATTAACATATATATATATATATATATATATATATATATATAATCAAAGCATTTATTATGGACCAGGTATTGTGTTAAGGGTAGGAATTAAAAGAAAAAGCAAAAACAATCCCTGCCCCCAAGGAGCTTATATCCTAATGGGGAAACATATGAATCACTACATACATAGAAGACAAATAGAGACTAGATGGAAAAGTAGCCCTAAAGGGGAAATCACTAGCAGCTGTGTTAAACAGGAAAGGCTTCCTAGAGAAGCTGGAAGTTAAGTCTTAAAGGGAACCTGAAATTCTATTCAGGAATATAAAGAAGATTTATCCTTTACATTTAAATTTTGCCTTGGTTTGAGTGAATTTCAAACTTGGGAATGGCCTCAGAATCCATCTACTCAAAATCACACTTGAAAAAGAAGAACTGAGTCGGGAAGACTGGAATTCAAACCCAGCCTCAGACACTTGACACTTACTGTGTGACAACAGCAAGTAACCTAACCCCAACTGCCTTGGCAAAAAAAAAAAAAAAAATGAAAGAAATACTGCAGGATGGGGAAAAAAAACAGGCAGCAGACACAAATCAAATATGCCAATTCCTAAGGTCCCCTATGAGATGGGTTCATGCCCTGCCTCTGACCAGCTATGTCACCACGGGAAAGTCACTTAATCTCTCAGTGGTCTAGGGCATTCTAAGACTATAAATTACTGAAAAGTTGCAGATTTTTTCAGTTTCCAGAGAGTAATTCAATACATTGGTATATCAGTTTACTGGGACAAAGTAATTGAGTTTATTGAAATATACAAAGAATGAACAACCCTTTTTATCTTTCAAAGCTTTAAAGAAAGTATTCTGGGGAAATGGTAGAGTGGGTCAGAAAACTCCAGGTTCTCTCAATTTCCTCCACAAAAAAGACAGAATGTTGCCTCAAAGTGAATGCAGAATAGGAGAACTATATTAAAGTTGGGGGAAAGTCGTTGTCCTCCAAAGACAACTGGAGAGGACTTCAGGAAAAACTCAACCTCCAGGGGTGGGAGTTTGGCCTGACTGAAGTACAAACACCTCCAGGCACACTCTAATGAATCAACAAACAAATCCTGGGGAGTCAGCCTCAGCTTTCAGGAACTTCTACCTGAGTATAAAGTTGAGGTGGGACAGCTGAGTAGAGGAAGATTGAAAGACCCTCTGCTACTGCAGGATATGAGACACAGCTGTGTTGACTAGATGTGATCCCAGGATGTGTCCATGGAAGGAAGAAGCGAGCACACATCAAGTGACTGCTGTAACAGAGGAGTGGGACTCTGCCCACTGTGGGCACTTGCTGGAGAACAAGTCTCTAGTTTTGGATCCAGGGTAGAGTGGAGAACTGAAGTTAGCTGCTGATGGATGGATGGCAGGGAACAGGAGCATTTGCAGAACAGTGTAGCTGAGGGCCGTTGCTGTGGCTTAGGGGTGGAGAGGAGTGTCCAAAGTTGGAACCATGGACAGGGCTCAGAAAATAACAGAAAAAAGGACCAGAGGCCTGGGGCACCATTCCCCATAACTTGGGACTAGACCCTAAATATAATAAGCAGCTAAAAATAAAATAAAAATGAGTAAGCAAAGGAGAACCCAACCATTGATAGCTACTATGGGGATAGAAAAGAGCTGGGTTTGTGCTCAGTTGAAGATAGTGAAGCTAATAAAGTCACTCTTTTTTTCAGGAATAAACATCAAATGATCACAAGCTGAAAAACAGTTCTTGGAAGAATGTAAAAAGTACTTCAAAAATCAAAGAGAGATTGATGAAAAATTAGGAAAAAAATAAAATGCAATCCAAGAAAATTATGAGAAGAAAGTCAACCAACTGGAAAAAGATATCCAAAAACTGAAGGAAGAAAATAACTCCTTAAAAACTAGAATTGGAAAAGGGGAAGCTAAAGATGTTAAAAGACACCAAGGTAGCCAGGTAGCATAGCAAGTAAGAGCACTGGCCCGAGAGTCAAAATGACCTGGGATCGAATCTGGGCTCAGACACTTAGCACCCACCCGGAAACACCTGGCCGTGTAACCTTGAGCAAGTTACTTAACCCCAATTGCTTAAAAAAAAAAAAAAGACACCAAGAAATAATAAAACAAAATCAAAAGAATGAAAAAAATAGAAGAGAATGTGAAATAGTTCACTAGGAAAGCAACGAATCTGGAGAACAGATTGAGAAGAGACAATATAAGAACTGTTGGAACTACCTGAAAGTTAAGGCCAAAAACAAATCTTGATAAAATATTTCAAGAAATTACTAAGGAAAATGCCCTGAAGTTGAAGAACTAAAGGATAAAACAAATAGAAAAAAAAATCCACCAATTACTACCTATAAAAGATCCCAGGAATATTATAGCTAAGTTTTCCAAACTCCCAGGTAAAGGAGAAAATATTACAAACAAGAAAAGGGAAACAGTTTAAATACTGCAGAGGTAAGTATCACAGAAGGATCAGGATCACACAAGACCTAGCAACTTCTACATTAAAAAACAAAAAACAAAACGACATAGGTCTTGGAACACTATATTTCAAAGAGCAAAAGAGCTAGGTTTGCAACCAAAAATAACTTAATCAGAAAAGTTGAATATAATTCTGAACAACAAAAAAAATGGACACAAAAACTAAAAGAGTTTCAGGTATTTATGACAAAAAGACCAGAACTTAATGGAAAATTCTACACATAAGAACCAGAAGAAATATAAGGTAAACATTAAAGACCAATTATAAAGGAATCAAGGTCATCATTGCTTGGATAGTGTGAAAGAAAGACTTGGATTCAGTTGAGTAAAATGAGATGATTTAAAAAAATAAAACTGGGGGAAGCTAGGTGGTGCAGCGAGTAAGAGCACCTGCCCCAGAGTCAGGAGAACCTGGGACTGGTTCCGGCCTCAGATACTTAACACCCACCCACACCCACACACCCACCCACACCCACACACACCCCCACACCCACACCCTTACCCAGTATCAGATCTTACCCCCCCCCCCCACACACACACGGCCGTATAACCTTGGGCAAGTTACTTAACCCCAATTGCTTTTTAAAAAAATAAATAAATAAAATAAAACTGGGGGGAGAGGTAGAACAATTATATCATAAAAATAAGGCATGAAAGAAAGAACTGATACAGAAGAAACAAGTGGGAGTGGAGGGCTAGAAGTGCTGCAACCTTATTCTCACTGAAAATGGGTTAAAGAGAGAATATAGGGGTGGCTAGGTGGCACAGTTGAATAGAGCACCAGCCCTGGAGTCAGGAGGACCTGAATACATTTAAAAGGGTATAAAAGCCTTTTTTATACATTTATAAAGAAATAAGAGGATGAAGGAGTAGGAAAAGGAAGGAACTTTTAGAAAGGTGTACAGATTAAGAATTATGAGGGTACAGGAAAGGGTAAAGGTTGGGGTGAAAAGATAAAGGAGGAACTCTTAGAGGTTGGTTGTTGTCTTTTGTTCTCAAAGAGGACCAAAATGACATCACCATGCCTGCTAGAGTCAAATTTCAATGTGTCCAACTGTGGCTGATCAGACCAATACAACAAGCTCAGAATGCTCTACCACAGGTCGGACACAAATAGTCCATGTGAAGATTTGGGCTGGATACTCTAAATTTACACATCCTGAATTTCCTTTGAACTGTTTCAATTCTGCTTTGCTCATAGAACACAGTACCTTCTCTGATGTGGGCATGCCATACTGAGTGGTCCTGTGCCAGTGTCTCCCATGTCACATAAATCCAGAGTTCTTAAGAGAGACCTTGCATTGCTTCTCCTGACCACCATGTAAATGCTTTCCCTGTGTGAGTTCTTTCCATAAAAAAGTCTTTTTGGCAAGCATAAGTTTTGCATCTGAACAATGTGGCCAGTCCATCAGAGTTGCACTCTCTGAAGCAGAGTTTTAAATGCTTGGCAGTTTAGTTCAAGTAAGGACCTCTGTGTCTAGTACTTTATCCTGCCAGGTGATCTTCAGAATCTTCCTAAGACAATTCAAATGGAAGTGATTCAATTTCCTGGCATAGCACTGGTAGACTGTCCAGGTTTCACATGCATACAACAATGAGGTCAGCACAACAGGCTCTGTAGACCTTCAGTTTGATAGTCTCATACCTCTTCTCTCCATACTTTCCTTCAGAGCCTCCCAAACACTGAGCTAGCTCTTGTAATGAGTGTGTCAACCTCATTATCAATGTGTACAGCCCTGCAAAATACACTACCAAAATAAGTGAACATAAAATCCACAGCATTCAAAACTTCTCCATTTGCTGTAATTAATAGTTTAACATATGGATGGTATGGTGGTGGCTGATAGAGCACCTGTGTTTTCTTGGTGTTAATCGTTAGGCCAAAATTAGTACAAGCAGCAGAGAACTGATCCACACTTTGCTGCGTCTCAACTTCAGAGGTTGCATTGAGTGCACAATCATCTGCAAACAGAAAATCATGTACCAACACTCCCTCCACTTTGGTCTTGACTTGTACCCTTTTGTAGTTGAAGAATTTACCATCAATGCAATAGCTGACCTTGATGCTATGTTCATCCTCATTGAAAGCATTTGACAACATGGCTGAAAACATCATGCTAAAAGCATGGGAGCAAGCACACAGTCTTGTTTCAATCCAATGGTGACTGGGAAAGCATAAGAGGAGTGGGTAAATTAAGACAGAGGAAGGCAAGGTAGTGGTTAGAAGTAAATTAGATGCCTGAGGAGGGATAACATAAATATAGCTAGAAGCATAGTGAAGAAAAATAAGATAGAAGGAAGAAATACACAACTAGTAATTATAACTTTTAATGTGAAAGGGATGAATTTACCCATAAAATGCAATTTACCTATAAAACAGAATTTATCCATACAACAGATAGCAGAATGGATTAAAGATCTGATTTCAACAATGTTGCTTACAAGAAATACAATTTAAAAATGAGAGAAACACAAAGTTAAAACAGAGGGCTGCAGTAGAATCTATTATGCTTCAGCTAAAGTATAAAACATAGAGGTAGCAATCATGATGCCACATGAAGTTAAAACTAAAAGAGATTTAATTTAAAGAGATAAATATGGAAACCATACTATGTGTCATCAATATTATTTAATGTTGTTTTAAACTGTTTAAAATAACTATGGATAGTATAAAATACCTGAGGGTATACCTGATAAAAGAGACGTAGGAACTACATAAAAACAATTATTAAACACTCTTTATTCAAATAAAGTCATATTTAAATAACTGGAGAAATAGTAATTGTTCATGGGTAGGCAAAGCCAATATAATTTAGAACATTACATTTTTACCTAACCTATTTATTCAATGTCATCCCAAATAAATGACTAAAAAAATGTTTTGCTGAGTTAGAAAAATAATAATAAAATCCATCTGGAAAAACAAAAAGTCAAGAATTTCAAGGAAACCAATGAAAAAATGTAAAGAAGGGAGGTTCAGCAGTACCAGAACTCAAACTATATTATAAGACAGTGAATAACAAAACTATCTAGTACTGGCTAAGAAATAGAAAAGCAGAACAGAACACACATACAATACATAGTAGGAAAGAATTATAGTGATGTTATGTTTGACAAATGCAAAGTTTTATTTTGCTTTTCTTTTTTGGAGGGCAATTAGGGTTAAATGACTTGCCCAAGGTCACACAGCTAGTAAGTGTTAAGTGTCTGAGACTGGATTTGAAATTAGGTCCTCCTGATTCCAGGGCTGGTGCTCTTTTCACTGTACCGCCTAGCCACCACAAAGTTTTAAGTTTTAGAGATAAGAATTCATTATTTGGTAAAAAAAAAAAAAAATTATTGGGGAAGCTGAAAAGCACCAATATCTTAAATCATATACCAAGATAAGGTCAAAATGGATACATATCCTAGATATAAAGTGAGATATCACAAGAAAACTGGAAGAACATGGAACATATTACCTATCAGGCTCATGGATAGAAGAACAATAGAAGAACAGAGAGCACTGTGAGGTGTAAAATGGATAATTTCAATCTTATTAAATTAAAAAGTTCTTGTACAAATAAAACCAATATAGCCAAGATTAGAAGGAAAGCAGAAAATTGTGGGAAAATTCACATAGTTTCAATTTCCAAATACATAAAGAACTTTATAAGAATACTAGTCATTTCCCAATTGATAAGTGGCCAAAGGAAAAGATTAGGCAATTTTTTGATGAAGAAATCAAAATTATATAAAGTAATATGAAAAAATGTTCTATATTATTATTGATTAGAGAAATGCAAATTAAAACAGCTCTCAGATATCATCTTATACCTACCAGATTGGCTAAAATGATAAGATGCCCTTCAAATGGAAAATGGCTAAACAAGTTGTGATATATGATTACAATGGGATACTACTGTGCCATAAAAAATGATGAGTTGATTTTAGAAAAACATGGACCCAGGAAAGAAGATGCTATCCACCTCCATAAGAAGGGACAAATAGATGTATAGTATGGTCTTACATACATACATAAATATGATATATGTATGTGTTTGTACAGAGGTATAGGTATGTATATGTGCATATTATATACATATATATACACACATATATGTATGTAAAATTCATCTTCAATTGTAGTCTTCTTTAGAAGTGCACAGCAGAGAACAAAATAAAATTTAAAAGGAAGCACAGAAAAGATGGGTAATACTGAAAACAATATGTAGTATTTATTACATAGCTTCGGGTTTTTTTGCCTTTATTAATTTGTTTGTTTACCTTTAATTTACAAGATCCAGTTCCACAAACCCTTGAGTTTCAAATTTTCTCCCCCTCCCTCTCCTCCACCCCCACCCATGGTGGCATGCAATCAACTATAGGATCTTCAAATACTTTCATATCAGACATTAGTCAGGTTAGAAAGGATTGTAACAGATGGAATGAACAACAGGAAAGAGGAAAAACCAAACAAGAAAAAGAAATAGAGCAGGTAGTTTGCTTCAATCTGCATTCAAACTCTCTTCTTTCTGGTTCTTTCTCTAAATGTAGACATCTCTCTCCATCATGAGTCTTTTGGAGTTGTCTTATAATTCTGCATTGCTTAGAAGAGTCCAGTCTATCAAAATTGGTCATCACACATATGTTGTGTCTATGATTGTGTACAAATTTCTCCTGGTTCTGCTCTTCTCACTCAGCATCAATTCGTACAAGCCTCTCCAGGTAAATATGAAGTCCATCTGCTCCTCATTTCTTATAGCACAATAGTATTCCATTACATTCATATACCACAACTTGTTTAGCCATTCCCCAATTGATGGATACCCTCTTAGTTTACAATTCTTTGCCACCACAAAAAGAGCTACTATAAATATTTTTGTACATATGGGTCTTCCTCCCACTTCTATGATCTCTTTGGGATACAACCCTAGAAGTGGTATTGCTGGGTCAAAGGATAAGAAATTTTTTATAACCCTTTGGGTTCCAGATTGCTCTCCAGAATGGTTGGATCAGTTCACAACTCCACCAACAATGCATTAGTGTTCCAATTTTTCCACATCCTCTCCAGCATTTGTCATTTTCCTGTTTTGTCATTTTTGCCAATCTGACCAGTGAGATGTGGTACCTCAGAGTTGTTTTTATTTGCATTTCTCTAATCAGTAGTGATTTAGAGCATTTTTTCATATGCTTATAGATAGCTTTAATTTCTTCCTCTGAAAACTGCCTGTTCATATTCTTTGACTATTTATCGATTGAGGAATGACTTGTATTCTTATAGATTTGACACAATTCTCTGTATATTTTAGAAATGAGGCCTTTATCAGAAACATTGGTTCTAAAAATTCTTTCCCAATTTTCCACTTCTCTCTTAATCTTGGTTACATTGGCTTTGTACAGAAACGTTTTAATTTAACGTAATCAAAATTATCCATTTTGTATTTTATAATGCTCTCTAATTCTTGTTTGGTCATAAAGTCTTCCCCCTCTCCATAAATCTGACAAGTTAACTATTCCTTGCTTTCCCAGACTGCTTACAGTATCATCCTTTATACCTAGATCATGCACCCATTTAGACTTCATTTTGGTATACAGTGTCAGATAATGGTCTATGCCCAGTTTCTGCCATACTATATTCCAGTTTTCCCAGCAGTTTTTGTCAAATAGTGAGGGGTTTTTTTTGCCTTTTTTGGGGGGAGGGCAATTGGGGTTAAGTGACTTGCCCAAGGTCACACAGCAGTTTTTTGTGGTAAGTGTCTGGGGCTGGATCCAAACCCAGGTCCTCCTGACTCCAGGGCCAGTGCTCTATTCACTGTGACACACAGCCACCCCCTGAAATAGTGAGTTCTTATCCCAAAAACTGGGGTCTTTGTATTTATGAAACAGTAGATTACTATAGTCATATAGTAATCTGCTGAGCCTCATGTACCCAATCTATTTGATCGATCCTCTAGTCTATTCCTCAGCCAGTACCAAGTAGTTTTGATGATTGCTGCTTTACAATACAGATTAAAATCTGGTATATCTTTTTTTTAAGTTAATAATCTTAAATGTAAACTTGTAGTTTTATATTGAATCCTCTAAGTTCTACTGAGTATATAGAAATGTTCTTTTTCCTTATTTTGTTGTTTCAAAAGAATAAAAACTTTAAAAAGATATTAATATGAAATGTCTGCTTTTTGCTGCAATAATTTTTAGAGAATTTGGCATTAACTTGGCAAGATTTTCATACATTTTTGATATTAGACCATGAAAGCACACTTTTATCACACTGGCTATTATATACACAAATGATTTTTCCAAGTCTAGCCTTGATAACCCCTAGGTTTTCAATAAGATTGAAATCAGACAAGTTATCAGGACAGTGAAAAATATTTATCTCTAGCTCACTGGAGAAATTTTTGTAACATGTGACATGGTACAAAGGGATATTGTAATACTGCATCTCTATTTAGGAATTTCTATGATTTTGGAACAATTCCACATTGCATTATATATATTAAAGTCAGAGGCAGTTAAGATGGCAATGTAGTAAGAAGCAGTGCAGTGAGTTCCTCTACTGCAAAAACAAAAAAAAAAGAGAAACCCACCTTCAACCAGATCTAGAAAATGCACCGGTCCTGATGGGGAAATCCAGAAAAAAATTAAATTAGTTATTTGTCCAGGCCAGCTCAGCAAAGAGAGACAGAAAGAGAAGTCTGTGGACAAGTGGGATGAGCTAGGAGCATGCCAACACCTGGTACACTCAAGCACCAACGGACCAGGGTAAGAAAAGGTTCCAGATTCATAATGGGGGACCACAAAAACTACACCAAGAAACCACAATTGGCAGCTTTGTCACTTTCCATGCAGCTCCAGTCACAAATCTAGAGCTGACTGTGAAAAGGCTCTTTGCCAGGAAGTGTTTTTCCCAGTTAGAGAGGTCCCGGGCAGTATACAGAGAAAGGAGGAAGTTTAAAAGCAAGCAAGCAGCAGTGTGGCTCAGACCCCAGGAATAGAACAGGGTCTCAGTTCCATCAGCTGCATCAACCTGCACAGGAGCAAAAATCCTAAACCAAAGGAGAGCATAAAATTCTGACCTTCTGAAAGTTTTAAATTCAACAGCACTCTACTGTTGCTCAAACCATAGCCCAAATCACAAATTTGCTGAGCTCAAACCAGAGGGCGAGCAATCATACTTTTCCTTGGGTCAGACCATGCTGACAGCATTGAAAGTTTGCAGGTTCCCAGCTTGTCTGTTGAATGCCTGGAATAACCCACCACTCAACAGCCCAAGAAAGCAGCAACAAGACCAGCCCATACTTTCCCTCCAGAAGTTCACAGACCTCAAGCCCAAAATCATGAAGGAAGCTAAAAGAATGAACAAACACAAAAAGAATCTTGCCATAAAGAGCAATTACAGTAACAGGGAAGGTCAAGACACAAATGCAGAAGAACAGAATTACTTTAAAACACCTACAAGGAAAGACACAGAGTAAAAAATAATTTGGGCACCAAACTCAACTAGAAACCCTAGAAGACATGGGGGCAGCTAGGTGGCACAGTGAATAGAGCACAGGCCCTGGAGTCAAAAGAACCTGAGTTCAAATCTGGCCTCAGACACTGGACACACTTACTAGCCGTATGACTTTGGGCAAGTCACTTAACTCCAATTGCCCTTCAAAAAGAAAAAAAAAAGAAATCCTAGAAGACATGAAGCAAGAGATTTTCTCTTAAAAAAAAGTTTCAAATGTTTTTCTAAGTAAAATGAGAGCACATCCAAAACCCTGGAAAAGAATGAGAGCTATGTAACAAAGAACCAACTGAAAAGGAAATTAACAGCTTGGCATTAGAAGTTTCCAGGGCTTCAAGTCAAAGAAAAAATACTACAAGCAGCCAAAAAGAAAGAATTCAAAAATGGAGGAACCACAGTCAAGATCATACATGATTTAGCAGTTGCCATTATAAAGGAGCAGAAAACTTGAAATAAGACATTCCAGAAAGCAAAGGATAACTTATCTGGTAAAACATATAATCGTATGGGGGGAGGGGTGAACAGTTAATAAGCTAGAAGATTTCAAAGCATTCCTAATTAAAAGACCAGAGCTGGCTGCACAGAAATCTTGAAATTCAAGCATAGAAGCCAACAAAAACATTGAAAAAGTAAAAATGAATGAATAATAAGGGACTAAACAAGAATAACGCTCCTTTATAGATAATACATGTATCCCCTCTGAACCCTATCTTCATCAGGGGGTCATAGAGAGTCTAATCAAATGACTCCTGGGAATGGTTCTATTGTGTGTTGATGTCAAGAGAAAAATGAAAGAAGAATTTCCCCTCCCCTGAGCAGAAAGATGGGAAAGGAAAATTAGGGAAAATCATGTCATATAACCTGGGTTCACAAATATACATGAATACAAATGAGAAGGAAGAGGAAAGAGGAGTGACTGACACTAAAATCTCACTCTCATTTGAACAGGTTGAAAGACAGATGAATATACATAAACACATTTGATTACAGAAATACATTTGAATAAACAAAGACATAGGAGGTAAAGGGAAGAGGGTAGGGAGATTAGAAGAATTGGGTTGGATGGAGAAAAAGGTGATTTTTGATGAATTAACAAAAATAAAATAAAATTTTAAAAATATTCATGAGAATCTATTATCTCTCTCAATGGATATGACTTCCAAGCCAGGCCCACTAAAAGTCAAAAAAAATTCCAAAAACTTTTGGGGGATGACAATTTTAAAATCTGAAGAATATACCCAGATCTTACATGCACCTGAATTTTTTCTTAAAGGTTTTAGGATAGGGGGCGGCTAGGTGGTGCAGTGCATAGAGCACTGGCCCTGGAGTCAGGAGAACCTAAGTTCAAATCTGGCCTCAGACACTTAACACGAAAACTAGTCTTGTGACCTTGGGCAAGTCCCAATTGCCCTCCAAAATAGCAAAAAAGTTTTAGAATAAACTTTAAGTTATACAAAGTGAATTAAGGTTAATTATCAGAAGTAAAAATTATCTTTTTTCAATATTCAATACTATGGTTTGAATAGTGTCTAAACTATGACAAGCACTTTTTATTAATAGCTATGATTATCAGCTTTAAAAAAAAATTATCTATTTGCTATTCTTCCAACTTCAAGAAGCTTATGCCTAACTGTAGAATAATCAGTAACATCTCTGGCTGTCAAGTTTCTCCAAAGGTCTTCATTTGTTTTCTGAAGATTTATTAGGTTATTTTACATTGAGCTTTCTAATTTTTATCAACTTTTCATTTTCTGTAACACTTTCAATGCCTTAGCATGCCTGGTATGTAATAAGAGCTTAATAAATGCTTGCTGACCGATTGCTTGACTTTTCTTTGTGCTTCAACGCAACTAAGCCTGTTTCATTGTAGATTCTGAATGATCCTTGAAGTGCCTGACTTATGAACAGCTGCTGAAATATCTCTAATAGTTATTAAAGTGTACTCTTTAAGAGCTACAACCTTTACATGTTTCTCTGAAATAACATACATTCATAAAACACAAAGAATTAAAAACAGAACAAAAGAGATCAATGAAATGTACACATGGTAAATATACAAAGGAATAATCTAGTAAATATCAATAACAAATAAGGTATTTCATATATATGTGGCTCATCAGTATATATATTCTACCAATACAGATCCCAAATCATCTCAGTCTATAAGCCAAAGCATTTGACTTAAATAACTGGCAAAATTGTAGAATTTATCATTAAAGTAATGGTTAATGAATACCTAGAAACAAGAGCAATGATTTTTTAAAGATAGCATGATTTCATCAAGTCACAATACTAATAATGACTTATTGTTATGATAATGGCATTTATATAGCACTTTAACATATTCAAAGTACTTCTTATATGTTATCTCATTTGATCCTGACAACTCCATGAGTAAAATTCTATTATTATTTCCATTTTATATAGATGAATAAATGGTCTGAGAAAGGTTACATGATTAGTCTAGCATAAAATATAAATGTATGAGGTGGGGTTTGAACTCAAATATTCCTGAATCCAAGTCCAACTGCCTCTCCACTATATCATCTAGCTGTTTCAAAATAAGATTGCATATTGTTTATCTCTAGCAGCTTAATCACCATGACTATTAGTTTACTTAGCTGTTTTCCTCTGTTATAATAGATAATTACTAATGGTCAAGGGGAGAAGGATATCAGATAATGAAAGTGGTATAAAAAACAAATAGGTATTAATAAAGCTTAAAACAAAAGTAAGAGACTGCTCCAAACTAATCTATAGTTTACCTAAATTTACGCTAAATATTTTAAAAAGTAGCTAAAGGTATCATGATGGTAAAGAGAGAGTTAGGGGCTGGACAATAGTGCAGTTAGGTGAATTTGTAACTGGCTGAATGTCAAAGCACATATAATCCCTGGGGCACTCCATTAGAGACCTTCTTCCCAGTGACACAGAATCATTAAAAGACTGGTTCAATGTTCTGGAAAGGAATTCTCCAATGGAGTTTCCAGGAGACATGTACTTGATTAATCCTGTGATATTTAACACTTTTATTGATGACTTGGAAAAATGCATAATATGATCCTTAGCAAATCTATAGATGGCACAAAGCTAGGAGGGACATGAAACATACTAAATGGCAAACTCAAGGTTTAAGGTCTTCATGATAGGATTGAAATTAGGCAGAATTGTAAAAAAATTTAATACAGATAAATATAAAAACCTTACACTCAATTTCACAAATTCATAAAATAGTTCAGAAAATCTAGAGGTTTTAGAAAGCTGAAAGATTAATGACTCAGCAGAATGAAATCACAACCATGAAAGGCAATGCAAATTTTCAGTGTTTAAAAATACACAGTGTCCAGAAATTAGGGTGGTAATAATACCACTGCACTTTGTCCTCATCACAACACATCTACATAATTTTCCAATTCTAGCACAACATTATAAAAAGAATATTGATTATTGTACAATGATGGGTGCCTACAAATGGGAATGCTCAACTAGTAGAAGAATTAGATGGAAGATGATTGTGATATCTAAGTGTGTGAAGGGCTATCATTTGAAAGGAAGATGAGACTTGTTCTTCTATGCAGTATAAGGAAGAGCATTGGGTAGAAAGAAATATGAGTACAGAATGGAGCAAATTTAGGGTTAGAGGAAGGAAAACCTTAGCAACCACCAGAGCTGTCCAAATGTAAAGAACTGTTTCAGGAAAGAACAAGTGCATCCTTATCAGAAGTCTGCAAGCAAAGAAAGGGAGGAGGATCAATAAACAGGTATGTTACAGAGGGGATTTTTTTTCAGTTACAAATTGAACTCAGATCACCATAATTCCTTCCAACTCTGGCCTGTGTGACCTACGTTGACAAAGAGATTAATTTTCATATTAGTAAATTAAACATTACAATATTTTTCCTTGGTTTATCCAACTGAAACTTTTAAATTCTCTCCTTACCCTGTAATTCAGCACCACTTTTTCAAGAAGGTTTCCATGCAGGTTAAGCATTAAGTGAGGCTTACTTACATGGAGATCATTTCCTCCTATCCAAAAAACTAAACACTCATCTTCCAATAACATTGACTCCTAATTTACAACAAAACCAGTAACAGACCACAGCCATAATCTTTGAGTATCTAAATACTCTCATACTTATTTTTAAACTACCTGAAATAGATTTTTACCTCATTTTTTAACCTCATATTTAAGATAGTCCCTGCCAAGACTCTCAGAGTTTCAAGGTGACTAAAATGGAATCCAAATAATCATTTAAAGATATATTTTGAAGTAAAAAACTATAACATTTGTATATTTTAAATACATCTTCTCTATTATTATTTTAATTGACAACATAATCAAGCACTTTTCCAAGCATACATAGGCATACATACTCACATTCCTTAACTTCTTCAAAGGCTTTACTCACTTGTAGTCATAACACTTGGAGAACATGAGGGTATTCCATGATCCACTGCCCATCTATAGGCTCCTTCTCCAACTAAAAAGCTAAAAAGTCAAAAGAATACTTGATAAACTCAGTGTCAGCATTCTTAACAAAGGACAGTACTAAAACTTATATTGTGGCAACCTGAGAAAGCTGATAAATTTAAAATATACCTGGGAAAACACAGAATTATTTTTAAATGGTATAAAAATATGCCTAAGCATTTTTAAATACTAATGACTTAAGTATGGGGAAAGTCTGTAAAAAAAAAAAGTTATCCTTTAGGAGCCTAGAATTGACTTAGTATTTATGTAAATTATGGAAAAAACTATGCAATATATCTTCGAGGTTATAAAAATTCAGAACCTTATGAATACTTAGAAAAATATCACTTGGTAGTCAAAATTAAACATCAAATGATCATATCATTCATGGACTTAATGACAAATGCCCCCCTCCACACACACACACACACACACACACACACACACACACACACACACAAACACACCTCAAAATAAATTGTAGACTTCAACCTTTAAACTGTACTAGAACTGGAACCATTATCATAGACTAATTACCCCAAATCACCCTTTTATAGATCCATAAAACCTTAAGAATGGATGCTTTCAGTTAAGATGGTTGTCTGAATTGGGAAAGATCACCCAGATTCCATAAAACTATTCTAGCAAAAACCTGGACTGTAGATCAAACAGGATAATTATTAGGAAATTCACTAAGAAACTATAGTTAGTACATTATTCCCTTTGACTACAGAACTATACATACACACAAAAAGCAAATGGAAACACAGGGCCATAGAAAAGAGGGCTATCAACAAAGATAGCACAGGACAACTATATCAGTTTGCAGCCTCTAATTGCATCAGAGATGGGTCAGAGAAAAGCGGAAGGGCCACAAAAAGGACCCAATGAAGTGAGAAAGCACCAAGGTTGTCAGAAAATCCCAGGGTGGGGTCCTTGGAAGTTCCAGTAATCCCAGTAGCTCTGTTATATTCACATGAGGAGAGCACAAGCTAAGGGGCACCAAAGGCCACTAGCATGATACAGTGAGAAAACATAGAAGACTCTGAAGGTGCTCTGAATCTCAAAATTCCAGAGTACTTTACTATCCAGATGTACTGATTATTCTGGATATAGAGGGTAAGACAAGGCAGGGCCAACCACTTCAGTCTAAGATACATCAAGAAGACATAATATGGACCTGGTCACAAATTAAGGAACTAAATTCCAATTAAGGAACTAAAGCTGATGATGTGAATAAATCAAAGAAAACACCAATCTACAATAAAAAATAACACAGATCGGAAAAATCCCAAAAAGAAGGAACAAGCAACTACAAGCAAAGGGTCAAAGAAAACAATAGATTTTTCTACTAGGACTACATGAATACCTAGAAAAAATGAAATAAAAACTCTAGATTAAAAAAAACTGCTAGAATAAGTACTTGAGGGGCAGCCAGGTAGCACAGTAAGAGCACCAGCCCCAGAGTCAGGATGACTTGGGATCAAATCCGGGCTCAGATACTTAGCACCACACCCAGAAACACCTGGCCGTGTAACCTTGAGCAAGTTACTTAACCCCAATTACGTAGGGGCAGCCAGGTGGCTCAGTGAGTAAGAGCACTGGCCCCAGAGTCAGGATAACCTGGGATCGAATGCAGGCTCAGATACTTAGCACCACACCCAGAAATAACTGGCAGTGTAAACTTGAACAAGTTACTTAACCCCAATTGCTATTAAAAAAAAAAGAATAAATAGTTAAAGGGGGCAGAGCCAAAATGGTGGAGTAGAAACAGGACTTGCACGCGGCTCCCACATCCACCTACTCCAATTCATGTAAAAAATGACTCTAAAAACACTTTGGAGCTACTGAACCCACAAAATGATGGAGAAGCTAACCTCCCGCTGAAGACAGCCCAGCAGGCTGGCAGGAAGGGGCCAGTGCAGCACTCTGGAAGCCCAGCCTAGCCCCTATACAAGGTTTTAGCTTCAGGGAGGCCACAACCAGCCTTCGGCTAGAAGAACTTCAAATCACCAGCAGCTGTGGCAGTTTCCAGAATTATCAACCCATAGATGCTAAGGACAAAGTGAGAGGTCAGTGCAGTGTGGACTTTGGGAACAGTGAGTCCAAGAGTGTGGTCCGGCCTTTGCTCCCTGGAGGGAAAAGCAGCTGAGGTGTGGCGGCAGTGCAGCCACCTCCACATGGCTGCTTCAGAACTCCAGGCCTGCAGATTGTAGGAGGACCAAGCAACCAGTCTGAGGGGTAATCACTCTTGTTTTAACCTGCTTGGATCTGGATCACTGTCAAGGGTGGACGTCCTGGGGTGGCAACCAGTTTGCCAGAGCTTGTGGAGGCTTCAGAGATGGCAGCCAACTAATAGCTCCAGAGGCTGAGAAAACAACAGCAATTTGGGACAAAGCTCCCCTCTCTGGTAGCAGATTCCTACTGTAGTAAAAAGCTCAAAAGTCACCTTGAGTGGCAACATGAACAAACAAAAGGAAGCAAAGCAAGCACAGCAATCCAACTTTACATTCCCATTTTGGGGACAAAAAGGAATAAAGCATGGAACAGGAGGAAGACAGCAAAGTCAGAACTGCTGCACCAAAAGCTTCCAAGAAAAATATGGGCTTAAGAAGGATTTTGAAAACCAATTAAGAGAAGTGGAGGAAAAATTGGGAAGAGAACTAAGAATGATGCAAGAAAATTATGAAATGAGAGTGAACAACCTGACTGAAGAAAATCACACCTTAAAAAATAGAATAACTCAAATGGCAAAAGAGGCTCAAAAAGCCAATGAAGAGAAGAATTCCTTAAAGAGTCAAATTTGCCAGATGGAAAAAGAATCTCAAAAGCTCACTGAATGGGGCAGTTAGGTGGCGCAGTGAATAGACCATCAGCCCTGGAGTCAGGAGGACTTGAGTTCAAATCTGTCCTCAGACACTTAACACACACACACAAAAAACTAGCCATGTGACTTTGGGCAAGTCAAAAAAAAAAAAGCTCACTAAAGAGAATCATTCCTTCAGAATTAGACTGGAGCAAATGGAAGCTAATAACTTTATGAGAAATCAAGATACTATTAAACAGATCCATACAAATTAAAAAATAGAGCGCAATGTGAAATATCTCATTGGAAAAACCACTGACCTGGAAAATAGATCCAGTAGAGATAATTTAAAAATTATTGGACTACCTGAAAGCCATGATCAAGAAAAGAACCTAGAAATCATCCTTCAAGAAATTCTCAAGGATGGGGCGGCTAGGTGGTGCAGTGAATAGAGCACTGGCCCTAGAGTCAGGAGGACCTGAGTTCAAATACGGCCTCAGACACTTGACACACTTACTAGCCGTGTGACTTTGGGCAAGTCACTTAACCCCAATTGCCCTCCAAAAAGCAAAAAAATTCTCAAGGAAAACTGCCCTGATGTTTTAAAACCAGAGGGCAAAATAGAGATTGAAAGAATCTACTGATCACCTCCTGAAAAAGATCACAGGTTCCAGTTCCCAGATCAAGGAGAAAATATTACAAGCAGCCAGGAAGAAACAATATATACTGTGGAAACACAATCAGGATAACACAGGATTTGGCAGCTTCTAAATTGAGGGATCGAAGGACTTGGAATATGATATTCCAGAGGTCAAAGGAACTGGGATTAAAACCAAGAATCACCTACCCAGCAAAACTGAGTATCATGTTTCAGGGGAAAATATGGTCATTCAATGGAATAGAGGATTTTCAAACATTTATTGATGAAAAAACCAGAGTTGAATAGAAAATTTGACATTCAGATACAAGAAGCAAGAGAAGCATGAGAAGGTAAACAAGGAAAAGAAATCATAAGAAAGTTATCAAGTTGAACTATTTACAATCCTTACATGGAAAAATGATAATTGTACTTTATGAAACTTTTCTAAGTATGAGAATAGTCGAAGTGAATATAAATGTGTGTGTGTGTGTATATACACATATATGGGTATATGGGCATATGAATACACATGTGAGTATGTGTATATATGTTTACAGGTATACATAGACAGAGGGCACAGGACCAATTTAATAGGAAGAGATGATACTTACAAGGTGAAATTAAGAGGTGAGAGAAGAATATAATGAGAGGAGATGGGGAGAGACAGAGTGGGGTAAACTATCTCATATAGAAGAGGCAAGGGAAAACTGTTACAATGGAGGGGAAGAACAGGAAGGCAAAGGGGAATGAGTCAACCTTACTCTCATTGAATGAGGCTTAAGGAGGGAATGACATACATACTAAATAGGGTATCTCACCCTACAGAAGAGAAGGGGAGAAGGGGATTAGAGGGGGGATGATGGAAGGGAGGGCAGACTGGGGCAGGGGGAGGAGGGAAGTTGGAAGCACACACTTTTGAAAAGGGACAGGATCAAAGTAGAGAACAGAACAAGATGGGGAGTGGGATAGGATGGAAAGAAATATAGTCAGTCTTTCACAATATATCCATTATTGAAATGTTTTGCATAGCTACACATGTACAACTTATACTGAATTGCTTATCTTCCCAGTAAGGGTGGGTGACAAGGGAGGAAGGGAAATAATCTGGAATTCAAAGTTTTAAAATCAAATGTTTAAACATATATAATTATTATTATTATTTTACATGCAACTGGGAAATAAGATATACAGGCACTGGGGCATAGAGATCCACCATGCCCTACTGTTAAGTTGGAAGGGGCATGGGGCTAGATATAGGAGAAAGCAGATTGGGGGAGGGAACAATCAGTGGGATCACTGTTTTGGGGTGGTGGGTAGGGGAAAATGGAGAGAAAATCTGTAACTCAAAATCTTGTGGAAATGAATGATGTAAAGTAAAAATAAACATAAAATTTAATTTGAAAAAAATAAAACAGAAATATATTCTGTATTATTTAGTTTTAGGAACCACTATCCTCCCATTCCCCCAAGCTCACAATCTAAATGTCATCCTCAGTTCCTTAACTATCGCATACTCTCTTATATCCAAACTGTTACCAAGGTCTGTCAATTTTACTTTTATGTTTCTCACATATATATGTGCACCCTTCTTTCCTCTGATAATTTCCACTACCCTAGAGCAGGTCCTCATCTCTTCACACCAGGACCTTCTACAGAAAGTCTTTCTACTTGTCCTATATATGGTTGGCACTGAGCTCAAGTGGCACTAATTTGTAGCTTTAGTACTCATAAGCAAAAAAAAAAGAATAAGTAGCTTAAAATGTAACATGATAAACCTTACTCAAGTAGTAAATCCTTTAAAACTAGAATAAAAGAGACAAAAATTAATTATTCCATATCCCAGGAATATCACTGTCAAAACCCTAAACTCCCAACTCAAAGAAAATATACTTACAAGTACCCAGAAAGAAGCAATTCAAGTACCAAGGATCATGCAAGACCTGGCAAGACTATAAACAAGAGGAGATCATGGAATACAATATTTCAAAAGGCAAAAGAGATAAGCTTATTACCAAGAATAACAAAATGAATCATTAATGGAATAGGACTTAAACACATTTTGAATGAAAAGATTTGAGTTAACTAGGAACTCTGAAAACAAACACAAGAGTTAAGAGAAAGAAATGTATTTGAGCAATTAGAATGCTATTTCACATGTCAAGTAGTGCACACATTCTAAAAAGGTAAGAAGAAACAAAAATCTTTTCCAAACTTTAATGTTTTCAAAGGGTATTGAGGGAGTTAAATAAGAAAAACAGGGGACCTAGAGTGCACTGGTTCTGTTTTGAGGTTTTGAAGAAGAGAAAGAGTAGAGATGGTAAAAAAGAACACACTACTACAGAAAGCAGGATGAATAGGGTGGAACCTAATATTTCTTTTTCCACAATTGGAGTGCATGAAAAGAGTATATTGGAGGAAGGAGAAGAAACAGACATAGTTGAACCTCATTCTTATCTAAAATGGACAGAGGAGTAATGAATACATGCAAATTCACAGTTTGGTGTAGAAATACCTTACTAACCAGAGAAATAAGCAAGGATAATAGAGAGTGAGGTTAAAATGGCAGATAATAACAGTGAGGGGTGGAATAGGCATAAGCAAAACAAGCTGATCCTGAAAGGTAGATCAAAAAGAGGGGAAAAGACAAAGAACAGAAATCTTAAGAGGGTATCTATCAATTAGGAAAGGGCTGAAGAAAAAGTGGTATATGAATGTAATGAAATACTACTGTACTATAAGAAATGCTAAGAGACTATCTCAGAGAATCTAACAAAGTAAACCAAAAAGAGTATTTTTAAAATTTAAATTGAAGAGAATATTTTATATATGGAATGACAATACTTTAAATAAAGACAACACTGAAACACTTAAGAATTCTGATCAATGCAATGGACAAACATATCTCCAAAGGATTTATGATGAAGCATGTTATCCACTTCTTAGCAGAAAGGTGATGACCTCAAAATGCAAACAGAGATATATAGTTTAAGACATGGTTACTGTGTGAATTGGTTTTGCTTGAATAAGCTTACTTATCACAAGGTGGTTGTTTTTTTCCTCTCAGTTTTTGACTCCAAGACTGGGAAAGTGAAGGGGCGTAGCAGAGTAATTATCAGTGCTGAAGTCAAGAGGGACTCAAATCTGCAAATGACTTTCAGACATCTTGAAATAGGTGTCCAGTAAACATCTTAAACTCAACATGTCCAAAACTGAACTTTATCTTTTCTCCTCAACCCTCCCACACAAATTCCCCAAATTCCTTATTAGTGTTGAAGGCACCACTATTCTCCCACTCCCCCAAGCTCACAATCTAAATGTCATCCTCACTTCCTTACTATCTCATACTTCTATATCCAAACTGTAACCAAGGTCTGTCAATTTTACTTTTATGTTTTCTCACATACAAATATGCACCCTTCTTTCCTCTGATACTGCCACTACCCTAGAGCAGGGCCTCCTCTCCTCACACCAGGACCTTCTACAGAAAGTCTTTCTACTTGTCCTATATATGGCTTGTTTGTGTATATTTGTTTGAATACTATATCCCCCATGAGATTGTGAGTTCCTGGAGTTTAGCCAAGACAATAGAGTACAGGCAGCAACCCAACTGAACTCCCCAACATTCTCTTCCAAACAACTTTAAAGTAACTACTCAAACCAAATTCTGGATTGGCAGAATAAACAAAAGATCAGAGCGAGACATTTTTCTAGCCTAAGACACTGGTTTGTGACACCATGGTGGAGACTGGCCCTGAGAGCAGCAACAGCACCAATGGTGGGCCTTGGAAGTAGCCCCAATAGCAACAGCAACATCTTTTAAAGTTCTCAGCCCAAAGAAGGTAAGTGGGTTAAATAACTGATCAGAAAGAGATTACATGGGACTTTTTGCTAGCACTGAACTCAAGTGGCGCTGATTTGTAGCTTTAGTACTCCTAAGCAGTTCTGGGTCACAGACCAAGACATAAACACAGAATAAGAAAACAATGAGAAAATGCAAAGTCTCAAAGAAAAATGTTAATTGAACCCAAGCCCAACAAGAATTCTTGGAAGGTAAAGCAATAAGAGTAGAAGAAGAAAAATTGGGAAAAGAAATGAGAATGATGGACGAAAACTATGAAAAGAGAATTAACAGCTTGGTAAAAGAAGCACAAAAAATTAGTGAAGAAAATAATACCTAAAAAAAAAAAGAATTAGTCTAAGAGTAAAAAAAGGCACAAAAATTCAGTGAAGAAAAGGACTCCCTAAAAAGCAGAATAGGTCAAATGGAACAGGAGGCACAAAAATGTGCTGAAGGAGCTCCTTAAAAAGTGGAATTCACCAAATTAGAAAAAGAGGTACAAAAGCTCATTGAAGGAAATAATTCATTAAAAATTAGAATTGGGCAAATGAAAGTTAATGAGTTCATGAGACATAGAGACACAATAAAACAAAGTCAAAGGAATGAAAAAATAAAAGAAAATGTGAAATATTTCATCAGAAAAACAACTGACCTGGAAAACAGACTGTGGAAAGATAATTTAAGAATTATTAGATCAATGGAATAGGGTAGATATACAATTTACAGTAGCAAATAAACATAATAATCTTCTATTTGACAAGGGTAAAGACAAGGTTTTGGGACAAGAATTCAATATTTGGTAAAAAAAAATGTTGGGAAAACTGTAAAGGAGAATGGGAGAAACTGGACATAGGACAATATCTTACACTACTTGCCAAGATAAGGTCAAAATGGATATATGACCTTGATATAAAGAGAGATTTTTACAAGAAAATTAGAAGAATACATATTACTTATCAGACTTAAGGACAGATGAATAATTTATGAATAAACAAGAGATAGAAAGCTAAGTTAGGCATAAAATGGATAATTTCTATTACATTAAAAAGGTTTTGTACAAATAAAACAAATATAGTCAAGATAATTTGTTGTTTATTTGAAAAAATAGCAAGTTGTGCATAGTACATTTGCAGTTTCATGTGCAATCATCTTTTTATTATACTATATTATGGAAATACTTGCTTAATTTCATAAATTAAAAATAAAATTTAAAAAAGAATTAAGACTAAATAAAAGCCATGACCAAAAAAATGTCCTAGATATCATATTTCAAGAAAGTACCACAGAAAACCATTTTGATATCTTAGATCCAGAGGGTAAAGTAGAAACTGAAAGAATCCAATAATCATATTCTGAAAGAACTCCCAAACGAAAATTCCCAAGAATATTATAGCCTAATTTCACATTCTCAGGTCAAAGAGAAAATATTACAAGCAGTCAGAAAGAAACAAATCCAATATCATGAAGTCATGGTCAGGATGACACAAGATTTAGCAGTTTTCATATTAAAGGATCAGAGGGCTTGGAATGATATTACCAAAGGCAAAGGAGCTAGGAATACAAATAAGAATAACCTACCCAGTAAAAATGAACATAATCCTTAAGAGAAAAAAATGGACAAGTTATTAAATAAAGGACTCTAAAATATTCCTGATGAAAAGACCAGTGCTAAATAGGAAATGTGACATTGAAACATAAGACTCAAGAGAATCATACAAAAAGGTAAACATGACAGAGAAATCATAGGGACTAATAAAGTTAAACTACTTACATTCCTATATGAGAAGATGATACAGGTAACTCCTAGGAACTTTATCATTATTAGAGCAGTTAGAAGGAGTCTTCACAAACAGAGGGCATGAATGTAAGTCAATTCTGTTGAAATGAGTCCCCCCCCAAATTTTCTAAATGAAGGTGGAAGAAAGAAGGATGCACTGTGGGAATGTGGAGGAAGAGGTAGAATGAGGAAATTTTTCTCATGTAAAAGAGGAATGCAAGGAAGAGTTTTTAGGGGGGGGGGGGGGGGAAGGGGCAGCAATGCTTTGAAACTTGTTTAAAGAGGGAAGAATACACATACATACACACACACACACTCAGTTGGGTATAGAAATCCATCTTACCTAATAGGGAAATGGGGGAGGAAGGGGAAAAGAGAAAGAGGAGGACATAATAAAAGGCAGGATAGATTATGAGAGTCAGTAGTCAGAAGCAAAACACACTTTTGAGGGCAGACAGGATAAAAAAAAAAAAAGAAAGACGGATAAACAGAAAAAAATAGGATAGAGGAAAACACAGTAATAACTATGAATGTGAATGGGATGAGTTTACCCATAAAATGTGAAAGAAATGGCTATTTCTCATATTAATAATAAATTGTTGAATTAGGACTAAGGTTTTTCTGCTTTTCTACTTCCTCATTCAGAAATCAGACCCTGTAGATTATTCAGGCAGGGCTAACACTGAGAGGGAAAACTCAGGTCTGTTCAAAAGGTAAAGAAATTTTAGTTGGGGTGGGGAACCTGCAGGCTTGAAGTCACATATGGCCTTCTAGGTCCTTGGGTGCAGCCTTTTGAATGAGTCCAAGTTTTAAAGAACAAATTCTTTTATTAAGGGGATCTGTTCTGTGAAGTTTGGATTCAGTCAAAGAGTTGCACTTGAGAACAATGAGGTTAAGTGTGGCCTTCAGGTACCCCACCCTTGGGTGAATTGCTGGATTCCAGTCCATTGTGTTTTACTTAGACAGATCAGGGAAAAAGTGTATTCTCCCTTTTGTCTAGATTACTCTAGACAGGGTGATATGGGTGTAAATAAGTTTCCTTGACCAAGACTGAATGATCAGAGTCCTGTCTTCCAGACCCTCTTTAGAATAAGCCCACCTCTCATTATAATCTTCATTCTCTCATTATTTGTTAACCAATCAGAACTGATTGCCACTGTCAGGAACGTCTCTTGTTCCAAGGGTGTATAAGTGTTGAATGGGTTCCATGAGGGGTCTTTGGCATTCAAGAGTGCCACTGACCCCTTTTAATTACTGCTAGCATGACTAATAAAATGATTACTTACCCAGAAACTATATCTCTTAAATTTTTTATACATCACAAACAGAAATGGACAGCAGAAGGGATTAGAAACCAGAATTCAACAATATATTGTTTACAAGAGACACTAAAGAGACACTTTTGACAGAAAGATACAGAAAGAGTTAAAATAAATGGCTAGAGCAGAATCTATTATGCTTCAACTGAAGTGAAAAAAGGCAGGGGTAGGAATCACAATCTCAGACAAAGCAAAAATCAACCTAATTAAAAGAGATTAATCAGGGAAACTACATTTTGCCAAAAGGTACCAGAGACAGTGACAAAGGAGTAACATCAAAAATTTTTACAGCATGGGGGTGGCCAGGTGGCACAGTAAGTAAGAGCACCAGCCCCAGAGTTGGATTGACCTGGGATCAGGCTCTGATAGTTAGCACCACACCCAGAAATAACTGGCTGTGCAACCTTGAGCAAGTTACTTAACCCCAATTACTTAAAAAAAAAATTTTTTTACAGCATGTTTCTCTGATAAAAACCTCATTTCTCAAATATATAAGGAACTGAGACAAATTTATAAAAATAAGATAACTGACAAATGGTCAAAGGATATGAACAGTCAGTTCAGAAAAAGAAATCAAAGCTATCTGCAGGGATACAAAAAATGTTCTAAATCACTATTAAGTAGAGAAATGCAAATTAAAACACCTCACACCTATTGGAAATAACAGATTCTGGAGAGGATGAAAGAAAACAGATACACTAATAAAACTATTGGTGGAGGAGTGAACTGGTCCAACCATTCTGGAGAACTATTTGGAACCACGCCTAAAAGGCTATCAAACTATATATAACCTTTGACCCAGAAATACTACTACTAGGTCTGTACCCCCAAAGAGTACAAAGAAAAAGGACCTAGATGAACAAAAATATTTATAGTAGCTCTTTTTGTTGTGGCAAAGAATTAGAAATCAAGGGGATGCTCATGTATTGGGGAATGGTTAAATAAAGATTGTGACATATAATTCGTGATGGAGTACTATTATAGTATAAGAAATGACAAGGGGAACAGTTTCAGAAAAAACAACACAAGACCTATATGAACTGATACAAAGTGAAGTGAGAAGAAATGAAAGATTATTGTGCATAAGGACAATGTATCATGTTGTAACAAAGCACAGCAATGCTGTAATGATGATCAACTGTGAAAGACTTGGCTATACTGATCAATACAATTATCCAAGACAATTCCAAAAGACTCATGAGGAAAAATGCTGTCCACCTCCAGTAGGAGGACTAATGAACTCTGAGGGCAAACTGAAGTATAATTTTCTCACTCTATTTTTTTGTTTTGCTTTTTTTGTGATAAGCCTAATTTGGAAATATGTTTTACATGATTTCGCATGTATAATTGATATCACTTTGCTTTATTATTCAGTAGGCAGGAGGGAGAATTTGGAACTCAAAATTTTAAAAGAATGTTAAACAAAAATATTTAATTTATTTTTCAAAAAAGAAAATTCCAGATACAAATTAGCTGCCAATAAAATATTGACAAATAAACACCCTATTGGTAAAAAAAAAAAAAAAAGATTTTGAGTTCCTCAAGAGCAGGGATTGTTTTTTGTCTTTCTTTTTAACTCAGAGCTTAGCATAGTGCCTAGCACATAATAGGTACTTAACAAATGCTTACTGATTGATTGATTAAAACAGTACTAAAGAAAATTTAGGTGGCAATATTTTTTAAAGTTCCTGTTACTGCATATGTTAATAAATTTGCTTTTCTTTGAAAATACTTTACAACTCATACTTTTCACAAAATATGGTTGATTTCCTTACTAAATCATTTCAATTAATGATCTAATTATTTAAACATCACAAGGTACTTGGCTACCTCATGGTATCTCAGAGAAAATATCTCATAAATAATAAATATTCACAGTTATTTTAAAGCTTTCCTTAAATTCCAATATTATAGCTATAGGGTTTTTTTTTTCTAATTGTTGTTCTAGTCCTGTAGCCTACAGGAATTTAGTGGCAAAGAGATACTCTTCTACCTCCTATATTCTGTTATAGATTGTTTTGTCCTGTTTGTTCCCTTCCTTGATTGCCTGGACTTCACTTCCTCTAGTATGCCTCAGTTTACTTTTGGTAAACTTCAGACCTGCCTACATCTATAGGTTCAAAGTACTATGGTCTACTATAGCATCTCACATCACAATGCTACTGATTTCTGGTGCCTCTGGGTAACCCTCACCTAAGAGTTTCTAGCTCCTAAACCATTGTTCAGGGTTAGAATACTTACAGCAAAACTTTCAGCCTTCTCTGTAGCTTGAGAGAACACATTAAGTGGACTTCCTGTCCCCCATTACTGAGTACTGTATGCCTCGGGAATTCCTGATCCTTCTCTGGTCTGTACTATTGGGCATGTTTACCAATTATTCCAGTACAGTCTTCTCTGACATAACCCTCTTTTCCTGGGTCAATAAACTTCTAGATGTCCTTTCAGGCAGTCTAGCAGTACTTTCTCTTCGGATTTCTTGATCATTATTCAGTCTGAGCTCTTTTCAGAACTTTTGCTAGAGTATATAAGCTAGTTTTTCTGGGACTTCCTATACAACCTTTATTATTGGAAGTCCAAAGCCTCAAATTGCAATAGGGATGAATAGATAATAAAATACTTGGTACCTTTTTATTTTGAAGTCTATGACTGTTCCTAGAATAGGAAGTGTTTTTTCCCTGCTCTTTAACCAAAGGTCATTGTAATCTACTACACTGATGCTAGATAAGCAGAGAGACAGATAGATGGATAAGCTATCATAGAAAGCCAAAATGGAAGAACAACTGGAATAAAACTTAAACCACTGGGTCAAAGGAGCTGGGATTAAAACCAAGAATCACCCACCCAGCAAAACTGAGTACTATGTTTCAGGGGGAAATATGGTCATTCAATGGAATAGAGGACTTTCAAGCATTTTTATTTTTAAAGCAATTGGGGTTAAGTAACTTGCTCAAGGTTACACGGCCAGTTATTTTTTGT
Organism: Petaurus breviceps papuanus; assembly: GCF_028583685.1. Taxonomy (NCBI): domain Eukaryota; kingdom Metazoa; phylum Chordata; class Mammalia; order Diprotodontia; family Petauridae; genus Petaurus; species Petaurus breviceps. The sequence continues at coordinate 5,249,786 of NW_027187378.1, forward strand.
GTGGGTGCCGAGTATCTGAGGCCGGAACCGATCCCAGGTCTCCGGACACTGGGGTCGGCATTCTTACTCACTGCGCCACCTGGCCTACCCACTTTCAAGCATTCTTAATGAAAAAACAGAGTTGAATAGAAAATCTGACATTCAATTACAAGAAGTAAGAGAAGCATGAGAAGGTAAACAGGGAAAAGAAATCATAAGGAACTTATCAAAGTTAAACTACTTACATTCATACACAGAAAAACAATAATTGTAACTTATGAAACTTTTCTCAGTATGAGAATAGTTGAAGGGAATAGAAATGCATATATATGCATATATATATATACACATATGCCTATATAGGACGGTATATGGGCATATGAATGCATATGTGAAAATGTGTACATATGTGTACAGGTATACATAGACAGAGGGTACAGGACCAGTTGAATAGGAAGGGATGATACTTAAAAGGTGAAACTGAGAGCTGAGAGAGGAATATAATTAGAGGAGATGGGGAGATATAGTATGGGTAAAATTATCTCAAACAGAAGAGGCAAGGGAAAACTGTAACAATGGAGAGGAAGAACAGGAAGGCAAAAGGGAATGACTCAACTTTATTCTCAATTAATTTGGCTTAGGGAGGGAATCACATACACACCAAAAAGGGTATCTCACCCTACAGGAGAGTAGGTGGGGAAGGGAATGAGAGGGGGGATGATGGAAGGGAGGGCAGGCTGTGGGGGAGGGAAGTTGGAAGCACCCACTTTTGAAAAGGCACAGGGTTAAAGTAGAGAATAGAACAAGTAGGGGGTGGGATGGGATGGAGGTAAACACAGTCAGTCTATCACAATACATCCAGTATGGAAATGTTTTGCATGGCTATACATGTACAGCCTATGTTGAATTGCTTGTCCTTCCAGTAAGGATGGGTGACAATGGAGGTAGGGAAGGAATCTGAAATTCAAAGGTTTAAAATCAAATGTTTAAAAAATATATATTATCGGGGCAGCTAGGTGGCGCAGTGAATAGAGCATCGGCCCTGGGGTCAGGGGGACCTGAGTTCAAATCCAGCCTCAGACACTTAAAACAAAAGCTAGCCATGTGACCTTGGGCAAGTCACTTAATCCCAACTGTCCTCCAAAAAGCAAAAAAAATCTATATCTATATCTATCTATATACGTGTGTGTATATATATATATATATATATATATCATTATTATTATTATTTTACATGAAACTGGGAAATAAGTTATACAGGCACTGGGGCACAGAGATTCACCATGCCCTGCTGTAAAGTCAGAGGGGGGATGGGGGAAGACATAGGAGACAGAAGATTGGATGGCAGAATAGAAGCATGATCTTCCCGCAGCTCCGGCTTCCACCTTCCCCAATCTATGTAAAAAGGGGAGTCTAAACAAACTTTGGAGTTGCCGAACCCACAAAAGGACACAGAGAAACTAGCCTCCTGCTGAGGACAGTGCGGCAGGCCAGCAGGAATCCAGGACAGTGCTCTGGAAGCCTAGCCCAGCCCCATGACGAGGCTTTAGCAGCAGGGCGGGCCTGACCAGCCACCAGCCAGAGGGACTCCATATCAGCAGCAGCTGTGGCCATTTCCAGATTTATCAACACATAGATGCAAAGGACAAAGTGAGAGGTCAGCACAGTCTGGACTTTGGGACCAGTAAGTGGGAGTGCATGGCTTTTACCCCTGGGGCAAAAAGCTACTGAGACACCAGCACAGCCAGCCAGCGCCATGTGGCAGCTTCAGCTCCAGGCCTGCAGAGTGTAGGGGGACCAAGCGACCAGTCTGAGGGGTAATCGCTCTTGCTTTAACCTGCTTGGATCTGGATTGCAGTCTAGGGTGGAGGTCCTGGGGTGTGTGTCCATCCAGCCTGCCAGAGCGTGTGGAGACCTCAGAGAGGGCACCCATCTAATACCTTTTGGTAGCTGAGAAAACCTCAGCGTTTGGGACGAAAGCTCCCAATACTGGTGGCAGAGTACAACTGGGGCAAAAAGCCCAAAAGTCAAATAATTCAGTGGCAAAATGAGCAGGCAAAGGAAACAAAGCAGATAGAAGATTAAAACATTACACTCCTATTTTGGGGACAAAAAGGAGCAAAGCATGGAACAGGAAGAAAACAGTGAAGTCAGAACTCCTGCACCAAAAGCTTCAAAGGAAAATACAAGCTGGTTACAGGCCATAGATGACCTTAAGAAGCAGATAAGAGAACTGGAGGAAAAATTGGGAAGAGAAATGAGAACAATGCAAGAAAATTATGAAATGAGAGTCAACAGCCTGACTGAGGAAAATAATACCTTAAAAAACAGACTGACTCAAATGGCAAAGGAGGCTCAAAAAGGCAATGAGGAGAAGAATGCCTTAAAAAGCCAAATTTGACAGATGGAAAAAGAATCTCAAAAGCTCACTGAGGAGAATCATTGCTTCAGAATTAGATTGGAGCAAATGGAAGCTAATGACTTTATGAGAAATCAAGATGCTGTTAAACAGTTACAAACATGAAAGAATAGAAGGCAATGTGAAATATCTCATGGGAAAAACCACTGACCTGGAAAATAGATCCAGGAGAGATAATTTAAAAATTATTGGACTACCTGAAAGCCACGACCAAAGTAAGAACCTAGAAATCATCCTCCAGGAAGTTCTCAAAGAAAACTGCCCTGATGTTTTAGTACCAGAGGGCAAAATAGAGGTTGAAAGAATCCACCGATCACCTCCTGAAAAAGATCCCAAAAAGAAAACTCCTAGGAATATTATAGCCAGGTTCCGGAATTCCCAGATTAAAAAGATATTACAAGCAGCCAGGAAGAAACAATTTGAATATTGTGGAAACACAATCAGGATAACCCAGGATCTAGCAGCTTCTACACTGAGGGATCAAAGGGCTTGGAATATGATATTCTGGAGGTCAAAGGAGCTGGGATTAAAACCAAGAGTCATCTACCCAGCAAAACTGAGTATCATGTTTCAGGGGAAAATTTAATCATTCAGTGGAATAGAGGACTTTCAAGCATTCTTGCTGAAAAAACCAGAGTTGAATAGAAAATTTGACATTCAGATATAAGAAGCAAGAGAAACATGAGAAGGTAAACAGGGAAAAGAAATCATAAGGAATTTATCCAAGTTGAACTATTAACATTCCTACATGGAAAAACAATAATTGTAACTTATGAAACTTTTCTCAGTAGTTGAAGGGATTAGAAATTATATATATATATATATATATGGGCATATGAATACATATGTGAATATGTATATATATGTTTACAGGTATACATAGATAGAGGGCACAGGACCAGTTTAACAGGAAGGGATGATACTTAAAAGGTGAAATTAAGAGGTGAGAGGAATATAATGAGAGGAGATGGGGAGAGACAGATTGATGTAAACTATCTCATAAAGAAGAGGCAAGGGAAAATGGTTACAACAGAGGGGAAGAACAGGAAGGCAAAAGGGAATGGGTCAACCTTATTCCCATTGAATTTGGCTTGAGGAGGGAATGAAATACACACTAAATCGGGTATCTCACCCTCCAGGAGAATGGGGGGGAAGGGGATGAGAGGGGGGATGATGGAAGGGAGAGCAGGCTGGGGGGGGAGGGAAGTTGGAAGCACCCACTTTTGAAAAGGGACGGGATCAAAGTAGAGAATAGAACAAGTAGGAAGTGGGATGGGAGGGAGGGAAATATAGTCAGTCTTTTACAATATATCTACTATGTTATTGTTTTGCATTAGCCACACATGTATAACCTATACTGAACTGCTTATCTTCCCAGTAAGGGTGGGTGACAAGGAAGGAAGGGAATGAATCTGGAATTGAAAGTTTTAAAATCAAATATTCAAATATATATACATATATATACACTATTATTAATACTATGTTACATGTAATTGGGAAATAAGATATACAGGCACTGAGGCATAGAGATCCACTGGAAAAGTCGAAAGGGGTATGGGAGAAAATATGGGAGAGAGCAGATTGGAGGAGGGAATATCTTGCGGGACTGCTATTTTGGGGCGGTGGGTAGGGGAAAAATGGGGAAAAAATTTGTAACTCAAAATGTGGTGGAAACGAATGATGTAAATCAGAAGTTAATAAAGCATTAATAAAAAAAAGGAGAGGGAAGATTGGGGAAGGGGATATTCAGTAGGATCGCTGTTATGGGGTGGTGGGTAGGGGAAAAATGGGGAGAAAATTTGTACCTCAAAATCTTGGGGCAATGAATGATGTAAACTAAAATTAAATTAAATATAATTTAATTAAAAAAAAAAAACTTAAGCCATTGCATCAGACTGTATTTCTGTCAATTTTGACACATATTTCTCATAGAAATTTAACATAAGATGGGAAAAAACTTCCTAATACAAGAATGTAAATTGGATGGCCAGAAGACAATGAAGAATAACAACACCAAAACACTGAGGCATAATATTTCATTAGATCATATTCTAAGATCTTAAAGAGTTTTTTGGTATAAAAGCCTTTTCCTGAGTTTTTCTTAGTTTCATTTTTGCTAAAATCTGACAAGTTAATTAAGAATTATTTTGCTTGGGGGCTACATGGCGCAGTGAGTAAAGCGCCAGCCCCAGAGTCAGGAGGAACCAAGTTCGGTTCCGGCCTCAAACACTTAACACCCACACACACACACACACACACACACACACAAAAAATTAGCCATGTAACCTTGGGCAAGTTACTTAATCCCAATTGCCCACCAAAAAAGCAAAAAAAAAAAAAAAGAGTTATTTTGCTTTTGTTGGCTTTATAACTACACTGAACTATACACTAGATATTTTCTACTAAACAATGAATGACAACAATTTTAAAGTATGCTGCAGATGCCATGGAACGCAGTTTTATTATTAAAAGTCCATTTAAACATATAAAATGACACTATAGTTACTATACCTCAGTTTTCAAATGTTTTATATTTTTTACTACATTTTCTCACGAACATCTGAACAAAACTGAGACATTCAAGGCTCTACATAAAATAAAGGTCTAGTAAGTAATACCCCACTCCACAAAGTCCTACTCTCATGCCTCTGAAGAGTGCCATGATTATTGTAGCCCCTACAGTTTCTACCATAGTAGAAAGACTTTAAGTATAGTCCTAGGAAAAGACTAACTAGCCTCCCTAAGTACAGAGATACAACCCCAATAAATGATCTCTTAGTCATGAACTCCCTTGTAACAGTCCATTAAAAAAGAAAAATACAGGATGATGTGATCTCTATTCTGTTGTTGTGGGGGAGCAGGGCAAAAGGTGCTAAGAGTCATATGAGCTTTTGATCATCCACCAACGTTAACAACTATTAATAGTCTAAGAGTGAGATCTTTGTCCAGTGACCAACAAGTGGAAAAATAATCAGTTTTTAACATCTCACTGTAAAGGAAATCAGAGGAGAGAAGGAAGTTACAGCTAAATGGAATGGCTCACAAATCCCCCTTCAGAAAGAACATTAGGGAGTTGTTGCAGTTGGTTTTATCATGAATCCAAAGACAAAAACAAGCTTCATTGCATGAGATGTTTAGTCACCTCTTACTGTAGGGTTCATAAATGTTTGTAAAATGAGTACAATCAAAATAACTGCAGCTTATAAACCAACATCTGTTGAGGATGAAGGGGTAGAAAAATTAGAACAGCATATACTCTAATAATTGGTAACTTCATTGCAAAAGTGAGAATGGGAAGAAATATGATGGAAAAGCATGGGTAGGAATAAGTAATAGGGGCCAAAGACTTATAAGCCACATAAAAACCTTAGCCCTACATGTAATAAGTACTTTCTTCAAAATAAAAAGAACCAGTAGGTGCTAGACATAGATCAAAAAGTAACATATCACATACACACACACACACACTCTGAAATTGATGATATTTTAACTGATGAAAAATTACTCATTACTGGTGTGGGAGTTCTTTCTGAGCTAGCTATGTAAAGTCACCAACTTATTGGAGCAAAGATCAAAATTTCAGTAAAAAATATCTAGGAAAATAATAAGAAAAAAATATGGTATACAATGAATGCAATGTCATCCTGCCCTATTTAAATGAGTTATCCATGATTCTTAATGTGATATGGTTGAAAGGACACAGAATACAGTAAGTTCAGGTGAAAATTTAAATGATGTCAATCAATTACCTAAAGAAGACTAAAAGAATCTAAAATGCACCTTACTCAGCTAAGACTTGAAGTACATGCCAAACAAATAAATAGGATAACAAAAAGCAAATCCATTTAGAATATAAACTCATTTGTAAAATCTTAAAGAGAAGACTAATGGAAGATTAAAATCACTATCTTCCCAGTTCAAAGAAATCATAGTAAGGATCCAAACTAAGAGTAAAGTTCTACTGTATGCATTAGGGATAAAAATTGGAAGAAGACGACAAACAATAAAAATGGGAAAAACTTACAAAGATTTTTATAACAAACTTTTTATAATCAAGGACAGCAAAAGAAGTAGAGATGCACCAAAGAGATGAAAGACAGGTAGAACAACTGAATTAGACCAAGTAAACTCAGAAGAAATCCATGGTGGAGGCAACATAAATGTGACAATGTTGAAGGATTGATTCACAAGGTTTTCAAAGGTGAACAGGATAACAAAGACATTGGGAGAAAATCCCAGAACTTATTAATAGCAAAACTGTATTAAGTGCTGACTTGTATGCCTACTACATTATGTCTACATAATTTTTAAAGAATCATCAATGTAAACAACATATGCATCCTTGATAAGGTCATTCATAGGGAATAGAGACCATACCTTTAACATCACTCAAATGATTCAAAGATGTAGAGAATGTAAGATCCCATTTGTGTTTATTATTTGCTGCTAATATTTTTTTTTTAATTTGGTAGAACAAAGCACTTTCTGTAAGGCTTTCTTCATACAAAGTTATCTCCCACTCATCACCAAATTTTTTCAAGATTCCCTGAAAAAAACAAAGATGGTCTTATTGGTCATTCCTGGGTTTCTACCACTATTTTAGAGGAAATAAAATATAGTGTCCAAGTTGAATGGTGATTCCCTATCAATGGCAAAGTCTTCTATATACTTCAGTTTGTGGATGATATATGCTGATTGAGGATGCAGCTAGGTAGCTCAGTGGATAGAGTATTGGGCCTGGAGTCAGGAAAAACTGAGTTCAAATCTGCCTTCAGACACTAACTGTGCAACCTTGGGCAAGTCACTTAACTTCTGTTTGGTTTAATCTACTGGAGAATGAATAGCAAATCACTCCAGTATCCTTTACAAGAAAACCCCATGGAAAGTATGGTCCATGAGGTCATGAAGTCATGACTGAATGACTGAACAACAACAACAGCAACAACAAATCCTGGTTGAAATGTCTTTTGGAGGATACCCATTGTATATTGATACTGAAAAGACCCATCAGCTACCCAGAGTCAGCTTGGTGGTGCAGTGGTGTGTTGAATCAGGAAGATTTACATTCAGTTCAAACTTTTATTAGCTGAGTAAATCACATAATCGTTTTATGTTTTGGTTTCCTTAACTATAAAATGGAGACAATAACAACAAATACCTCACAGATATCAAATATCTGTAAAGCATGATAAAAGAGTACTTAGAAATTCCTTAATTCCTTCCTTCCTTCTCAACTTCCTGCCTTCCCTCCTTCCTTCCCTCATTTCCTTCTGTCCTTTCTTTCTTACCTCCTTTCTTTTCTTTCCTCATTCCCTCTCTATCTCCTTCCTTCCCTCATTACTTCTGAAAAAACAAATGGATGAAGAATGTCTCCTGTCCAATTTAAGATATGCAGTTAGATAGATATTCTATAAAACTTGTCCATCAGTATGTGTGTAGACATACATACATACATACATACATGTGTGTGTGTGTTTATCTTGGATAAGTAGTACTAATGGACAATGGATTGGGCACAGAATTAAATGAGAGGAGGAAAGTGGCCTGGACTACGTTATGAAAATTGTCACGCTACTTTAATGACTTTTCCTAGACACAAGAGGTCCTTTTTAAATACTACTACTCTACTGATATGCTTAAGTTATAGAATATGAAAGTTTCCAAAAAGTTAAAAAAAATGAATATCATTGAGAAGGGAACAAGAGGGGAACGTGGCAAGTATGAGCAGACTGCAACAAACAACAACAAAGCAATCAATTTACAAGCATTTACTAAGCACCTATTACATCCAGTTACTGTGCTATGCCCTGAGCACTCAATGTACTTCAGGCACTAGGTTAGCCTGTATGGAAATAAGAGATGGAGTGTAATGTGTGAGGAATAGTAAAAGAGCAGTTTGAATGGACTGCAGCGTGCATAAAGGGAAATCATACACTTAGGCAACAAAAGTATATTGGCATCTGGTAGCAAAGGGCTTTAAATGACAGGTATAGGAGAGGTAATTTTAAAAATTTATAATGGCTTATAATAGTTTCCTGTCACTACTCACTCACTTGCTAGCATATGTCACATCTTAATGTTGCCTATAGAAGCCTCAGAGGGGTGAAAAGGAAAGAACACTGGGAAGAGAAATTAAGAGACATGGGCTCAAGTCGGTTTTCTCACTAACTAAAACTGTGACCTTTAGCAGCACAATTAACTTCTCTAAGTCTAATTAAAATATTTAAACTATCCACCTCAAAGTTATAACAACCAAATGATGTTTGTGACATTTTTAAACTATATGAAATATTATGTAAATGTTATTTTTTCTTCTTAAAAAACTTGCTACAATAATTTGTATAATATGCTTCTTATATGCTGTGTGCTTAGAAACCATTTAACCAAATTGTTAATGCTGTATGTGAAATTCAATTTTAAAAATCAAAATACTGAACATTCAATTTAATTTAAATGCCAAAAATATAAAATAAGTAGACTGTGAATGATACCCTGAGGAGATCTCCCTGAGTGAAGTACATAAAGTTTTTATGATAATTATTTTATTAGCAGCTCATTGCCTGGTTTTTGGCAGTTCCAGATGGCTAAGATTTCTGAGACAGCTCAGGTCCAAAAAAGTGAAATATGAATGTCTAATACTCATTAAATATAGCCACATCTTTGAATTTTTAAATGGCCTGCATCCTTGCCCTACTATACAAAAGTTAAAAAAAATTCATTTAAAAAGAAGTGCATCTTTTCCTTTCTAGCTTAAAACCAAATAGGTATGTGACTAGTCAATATTAAAAGCACTCTGTTCACAAAAGCAAAGAGGTAAATGGGGATAAAAAGCCATCTTAAAATATACTCAATGAAGTGAAAGTAAGTACAACAGCAATCTGTTTGCACTTGCTGCTGACCTGAAGAAGACCTATTTAGTATGGATCTTACATAACAAATTTTGTTTAGCTGAATTAGCTTTATGTAGACAAAAAGCAAGAGTATTCAACATTATTTATAAGAAAAATTAAGTGTAAAAAAAGAAAGACACGGCAGCACTGAGATAGAAAAGTTAAAACATTATTTGAATCATTCAAATCATCCAATGAACATTCATCAAGTCTAATTTTAATAAATCATATATATTTTTGTTTTACCCTTGATTTTCAGAAAAGAACTGATTAAAAATATATTGTTATCTCTAACTTTATCCTGTTCATTAGTATAAGGTATTTAAAAATATATATCCAATGTGTATTTGTGTAAAATATTTTGCTTGGATTGTCCAAAATTCAAAAAAGTTTAACTTTTTGTAATTTCAGGAATTTATCCCTAAAGCAGAGTAGGAGAAAGTGATTTTGCATGCTGCTGCCACAAGTTAGGCACTAAAGAGGAAATCTAGATACTCTCCAAATGGTACAATGCAACATGAAAATAAAATCAAGGAGCATCAACTTTTATTGTTAGAATTCAGTAAAACCTTTTCTAAACTCAAAAAAGCACTTTAAATTCTAGGGTCAAACTTCAGAAACTTTTTAATTTGAAAATCAAAACACCAAAAATGAGAACCTGGTAATGGCAAAAACATCTATGTAAATAAGCACAAGGACAAAAATTAACACTGATCTCAATTCTGTCTTCATTCCACAATATTCAATTCTATCCAGAGCTATATCAAGTACACATGATGTTGTAAGATCAGAGAACAAAGCAGGTCTTCCTCACACAGGCACGCTATTGCTGATTTGTAAACAAATAGCATCAGCCTTCGTTGGATAAGAATAACCTTCAAATATTGCATGCATTAAAGACCAAAGGCTAAAGAAAAGTCAAGCAGAACAAAGCAATTACCAGGGAGGAATTCTGCCAGCAGAGAGTTTTCCTTTCTGCCCTTCACACAACAATCTATTTGCAACTGAAACTGGATTCTTGATTCCTGAAAAGAAAATCAGCAGAAAATGGATATGGAAAAGTTGTTTAAAGGTTTCTGATTAAATTCTGTGGTATTTGGTGGAACAGTTTTTGAAACCTTAAAAAAAGCTTTTCTTCTTATTAAAAAATTTGCTATCATGATAATAATATTCAATATTTAATGAGATTCAAATAAACATTGAGCACCTACTATTTGGAAAGAACAATCAAAAAAAGAATAGGCACAATAGTAAATTTTTGCATTTGCTGTCGAGAAAACTCTAAAAATGGTGCTGAAATTCTTTTATCTACTTTTTTCCTGGTTTTATCTCCCACTATTTGTTATCCAAGGAGAAAAAAATAAAATTAAAAAGTCAGAAAACTTTGATTCCACTATCAAATGATTCTGATAGAATCAAATAAAAAAAAAATTTGATGTTTGGCAATTACCCCCTGACAACAACAACAAAAAAACTTTCAAACATATAAGTAGAATTTTTTATGATAAATCTACTGCACATGACTATTGATGACATCAATTTTATACTACAGGTGAAAACAGATCTCCATAGAAATACGATTTAGTACAAATGTACCACCACACAAGGTTGAAGATCATATCCACAAAATAGCAGTGAAAATGATAAGTCCTTTCCAAATATATTTTTCAAATCACACACAACAGAGCTTGCCAAAATGGAATCTTCTCAGAGTGTTCCCAGAGGATAAAAAGGTAGAGAACTGCTAAAAAATATAATCAATAATCTAAGGGAAAAATAATAGTACGATGGCAGGTTAATGTGAGGGAGGTCCTAAATACAACCAGAAAATATTAATGCAAAGGAACATTTAAAGCATATTAAAAATCAAAATAAACCCTTTAACTTTATTTATAATCCAAAAGTCAGATATTCAATTTAATCCCAAAATATTTTTCAACAAACAATCCTGTTTAATGAAAAATACTCAATTATCTTATTATAGTTCATATCCAAGTCTCTATAATATTTATTTTAATATTTGTTAACACCTAATCTGGAATTTTGTAGGAAGCATTATGACAAGAATTAAGGCATAAATTGCTTGACCATTTTCATGTAAAATTTTATACTTAATATTTTATGCTATAAGTATTATAAAGTAAGAAAAAACTATTTTTAGAAATATTCCAGGGGCGGCCAGGTGGCTCAGTGAGTAAAAGCGCCAGCCCCAGCGTCAGGAGACCCAGGATCGGTTCTGGCCTCAGATAATCAGCACCCACACAAAATAACTGCCTGTGTAACCTTGAGCAAATTACTTAACCCCAATTGCTTTAAAAAAAAAAAAAAGAAATATTCCAGTAATTGAGGAGAGAATGAACTATATCTTTAAGAAACAGGATTATTCTTTTTTTTTTTCATTTAAGTTTTTCAAATTAAGAACTAAGTTATAGAATTTAATTAGGAATTAAGTATTCTCATCATAAGATAAAGTGATCATTTTTGCACTAGCATTAACATACCACTCAGTGCTCCAACCGCTCCAAAATTTAAGGACTTTCCATCCATAATGCTGGCATCACATTCTATCTCACCCAAAAGGTTTAAATTGGAACCCATTCCTGCATTTGTAAAAGGGGAATCCTAAAAATACAGAAAAAAAAAAATATGTATATACATACACCAATTACAAAGTACAACATAACAGAATGTTATGGCATAACAGTGGAATGGCATAACAGAAAGAACACTTAACAGAGTTAGGAGGCCTGGATTCTAGTCCTGATACTGCCACTAATGAACTATATGACTTTGAGCAGCTCAGCCTCTCCAGGGTTATTGAGTGAATCAGATGAACTAATGTATATAAGGTGTTTTAAAACAGAAAAGCACCATGTCAGTCACTATTTGAGAAGCAATTCATAAAAATGAGATAGCAAGGACAAGAGGATAATAATCTGCCAATCCCCAAGTATGAAGCAAAAAAATTCCTACTGATCTGTATATAATAAACCAAGGCAAATATCTCACTATGAACTATAACCTATCCTAACTAAACTATGTAATGTTCCTTGCTATTAGTGTAAAATAGTAATGGTTTTCAAACTTATAGACTATTATGTTTCTAGGGATTTATTACACAACTTTTGCCAACATCATTTACAGATGTAAACAATTTGGCTTTCAGTGATGGACACAAACTAGAAAGGAACGTTGTAAAGTTGTTTTTATATAAAATTATTTATATTTGCTCATTTTCCAGTAAGACTTTGAGAGGAAACCACTATGTCAAGATTTATACTACGTCACTAAAGTACAAAGTTGCTAAATCTAAAACCAAATCTAACACATTTTTAATATAGCTGTTTATTAAAAATTAAACACAATAAGCCAGAAACAATCACTTTAATTAGCAGGTAGAATTCTAGACTGGAGACAGGAAATTTTCAAATCCTGCTGCTGACATGTAACAGCTGTATATCTACAATCAACCATATAACCTCTCTAAGTTTCAGTTATTTGCCATTTGTAAAGTGGAGATAACAATAACACCTATAGTACCTATATCACATAACTGCTATGAAGCTCAATTTAGATAAACTATGTAAAGCACCGAAAATTTTAAACTTTGAGGTGACACCTAAGATGATTAATAATAATCATTTGGAGCAATTCCTACCAAAAACTTTCTTCTAAAAGTGGTATTAAAGACAAAACAAAGAACTTTTTTAGGGAGTCTATTTCAGTAGATATTTTCTAAACAAAGATAAAATAGGTTAGCTACTGTCAATATCTATGTTAGCTTTTTCACTAGACTATTTGATAATGCCTGTATACTTTCCACATCATGGATAAAAGCCTTATCTAACATCAGTGCTACTAGGATTTCTCTTTTAATTTTAGAATAAATTTTAGTAGACAAGAGAGATTCAACCAAGCTGTTCTACTAGGCAATATATATATATAACTTTTAAATTTTCAGGTCTATTTCTCACAAAGAAACTTTTAGACAACTAAAACTAGAGGATTTTTTATTTCAAATTTTCACATAATTTAAATACCAGACAGCAGGCACTCACCAGAAGAGTCATTTAGTTGATCAGATGTCATATGACTCCCTCTTCCTCTGACAAGAATCCCTTGGTGGATTATTTGACACTCTTAGAATCCATTAGGATATAAAAATTAATTCTAAAGGGCCGCTATGACCCAAAATGCCAAATGTCTCATAAATAATTTCCCTTTATCTGTGTCCAACCCATGTTGCTCACATTAACACAATGTCCAAGATGGCAGGAGAAGTTTTTGGTATGTCAGGGTGGAATGTACAACTGTAGAAACTATATCAACTAAAAAACTTTCACAGCATCATAGTTCATACAGGTTATTTGCAACTGGCTGATCCTTTCAGAATATCAGTACTCACACAATTCCAAGGTTAGAATTATGTGAAAACACTGGAAAGGCTACTCCCTTGCCTTAAAAGGCAGTACCAGAGAGAATGTTGGGCTCTGAGTCAAGAAGAACTGAAAGTAAATCCCTAACACTTCCTACCTATGTAAGTATGAACAAGTCATTTAACTCCTGAGCCTCAGTCTCCTTATCTAGAAAATGGTGATAATAATACCTATAGTATCTACCTTACAAGATTGTTTTGAGGATCAAATGGCATGTACGTAAAACATTCTGCAAACTTTAAAGTGCTATATAAATGTCAAGTTACTATTATCATGGCCTTTAGACTACAAACTACTCTGAACAACTGAAGATCAACCCTATGTTTGATTGCTTCCAGAGATACATTCTCCCTTCATATCATTGTTGTAAAGTTTAAAAATCTATCACTCTAAGGAAAGTGGGTTGCCACTTTCATTTAACATTTTAACCTAAATCTTTCATGCTAAAAGTTGAACTCCACCTGTCTTATTCTATCCTTAATAGAGATAAAGAATAGTTGATTACAGGAACTACAAAATAACAACAGAATAAAATTATGGTCCTCTCCCTCAGCACACTTGCTAAAGTGCCTTTCCTCCCAAGTTTGTCATTTTACCTTGTCACTTATTTCTGTAATTGCCCTGTTAACTCCATGTGGGTTTCCCATATCCCTTAGAACCAAGCTAATAGAGGTAGGATTACAATCACTGAGTATTCATCATACCTTTCCTATTTGGCAGAATAACATTCATCTCAAAAGGTACAGTGAGAGGCCCAGGTATACAAAGAGAAACAAACCATCTGAGTCTAACAAGCTGGATATGAACAGCAAAGGAAACAAAAAGTGCACAATACATTGAATCAAGTACAGGAAAATAATCAAGATATCAAGGTTCAAATTCTATACTTCATGCACTTATATTTCTGTGATCTTGGACAAATCACTTTAACCCTCATAGACTTGGTCTTCTCAGCATTAAAAGGCTGTTGTACAACCTATTTCACAGGTTTGTTATAACTAAAGTGTTTTGACCACATGCAACAGAGTGCTACAGAAACATGGATTTATGATTATGAATTGGTATTAAGAGGCTCCTGTAAGGGTTATGGGATTTAAAGATCTCCCATGCCCCATGGACGTGCTGACATAGCAGAGCAAGAGAAAGTGAAAAGCCGAGCTAATGGTCCTGCAGTTGGCAGTTGGTGGCGGTTGCCTTTTTTTTTTTTTTTTGAGTTAGGACTCCTGCTGAGCACTGCCAGGGGCCAGAGCTGCTGGGAGTGCTCTTCCAGGACACTGGGTGGTTGCTGTGAGTGGGGAGAGGAGGACCTTTGCCTGAGGTAGCCTGTTCTGTTTTAAAGGCTTGAGAATGTGGGTGCTTTTTACTTTATCTACCTGTGTCAATATCATAACTACTCTGATGGCTTTCACTTTCTGGTTTTGGGACTCAGTCTTTTGGTATCTTAATAAATTTTCTAGTTTATTTCCCCAAATGGCAAACCTGACGTATTTTGTGATGGATAATTATATCAGCATATTTGTAATCTCTATAGGCATTGTGAATATGGCATTGCTGATACAGCTCCCCAGTACATTGCTAAAGAAATTCCATAAATGGATTAGAACCCACATTGTTGTATTCTTTAAAGGTACTTTTAAAGAAATGTGACATCAACTCCTTCAATATTTCATTTAATGGAACTTTAATTTCATCAGTGAAAATATCTCCACTAAGTCAAATTGCAACCTGTCTTCAGCTTCAAAGATGGCTGGTCTTAAGAATTCTTGTTGCCAAAAAAATTAACCAGTCTAAAGACAAGCTATGGTGGTGCTCTCTAAACTTCACTAAGCCAGTTTTCAGTAAGTCAACAAGAAATTTTTATTAAGTACCTACTATGTGCCATGCGCTGTGCCTAGCATAGGGATACAAAGAAAGACAACAACCCAGTCCCTGCCCTCGAGGAGATCACATTTGTATGGCGGAGAAAACCTGCAACAACTTTATTCACATGCATGATAAATTCAGGGTAAACAGAAGGTAATCTCAGAGGAAAGGCACTAGTAGTTGGGAGGACGGGAGGAACAGAAACAGTTTTTTGAAATAGTGAAATGTTAGCCAAATCTTGAAGGATGTCAGGGAATTCAGCAGTGGAAATGAGAAGGCAAAGCACTCCAGGCATGGGGCAGACAATCAGAGAAAAGACATGGAGTCAGGAGGTGGATTATTGTATATGAGGAACAAGAAGTAAGTGAGGATAGTTGGATCATACGAGTATATAAAAGGAGTAAAATGTAAAACTAGAAATATAGAAAGGGGCCAGATTGTGAAAGGTTTTATAGGTCACTCAGAAGATTTTATATTTGATCCTGGAAGTAATAGAGAGTCAGTGCAGTATTGAGCATGGGGGTGAAATGATCAGACCTGCCGCTTAGTGAAAATGGACAATATGGTCAGACCTGCACCTCAGGAAAGATACTTGGACAACTAAGTATAAGACAGATTGGAGAGGCAATGAGACCAATCAGAAGCCTATTGCAATAGTACAGATAAAAGGTAATGAAGGCCTGCACAGGGTGGTGAATATATGAATGGAAAGAAAGAGAATTAAAGGAGAAGTGAAGGCAGAAACAAGACTTGACAAAAGAATGGACTAGACAACTGTAAGGGCAAAGAAGGTGGGATTTTTGTTGTTTTTCTTTTGAATTTCAGTTTCCTAGCTTCAGGCTAAATTGTAAACATCTGAAGGATTGGTCTCCTTTGAACCCAGGTAATCCATAGCTGTAACAATTAGGTGCTGAGGCTTGACAGCTTTCATTTCTTTGGGCACTAAGCCTGTCAGGTGCCCAAAGTTTCAGCACTAGCATTCCAGCTGAGCCAATCAGGTAACACATGTGGGCTACATACATGGGCTGAGTCAATCAGGTAAAAATTCTTGTGTGTGTGTGAGAGAGAGAGAGAGAGAGAGAGAGAGAGAGAGAGAGAAATGGAGGGATAGAGAGAGAGAGAGAGAGAGAGAGAGAGAGAGAGAGAGAGAGAGAGAGATGGAAGACTGATATCACCTCAGGGTTCACTCCTGAGAACTCTTGATGTCCTGGAAGAAGACTGTGGGTAGCCATTGTTAAGGACACACACACACCCCACTATCCCCAAGAATGTGAACCCAGAAGAAGAAGAATATGCATTTAGAGAGAATGAAGAAGAAAATGAGCACTGAGTGTGAAGCTTTGAGAAGGTTAGCAATGCAATCGCAGTGGCAGAAGCAGCAGGGACTCACTAAAAGAACCTCCTGGTTGCAAAAGTGAATTGACCTGAAGAGCAGACACCTGCCCACCAGAAGGAGGCTTAGCTTAAACCCCTTTTAAGAGCTGATAGCAAGGAGCCTCTGGGCTTTAAAAGTGAATTGAGGCGGCAATGCTACTAATGTGTGTAAACATTGTCTAGGCTGGTTAAGCTTTGTTTTCCCAAGAGACAGAAACTGGGGACAGGAGGCCCAGGAGCCTGCAGTAAGGCAGGAGCAGGGAGAGGTTGGAGTGGCGCAGAACCTTCTCCCAGGAGCTGAGACAAGGAACAGGAGTTAAGAGCTGCCTGTGTCAGGATCCAGGAAGGAGCAGGAAGCAATCAGCCCACAGAGGAAGAGCCACAGGGCTCAGAATTCAGCCTCAAGTCAAGATGAAAACTTCGAACCTAGGCAGGAGCAGTGAGAGTTGCCAGGTGGGAACCTGCAACAGCAGTGTGGAAAGGCCATACACCCAAGAAGACTTTACTTGGACATTTTGTTTCGATTGAGGGGATTATTACCTACTGTTGCCTAGGGGTGGAAGGTGTTTGTGTTTTCTGCTACCCCGGGGGATGTGTTGTACTAAGGAAGACTCTGGCCTAGTAACCCCTGATTGTAATAAGCCTAAAGAACATATAAGGTGGGGGATATGCTATGCTACGTTATATATTGAATGCAATGATAAATGCTGTGTGCCAAGTTACATACTAAGTATCATGTTATATACTGGATAATATGTTTTGTTTAAGGCTATGCGGCCACCCCAGTAAGCCTGTTATGTTGTTATGAATGTCATCCTTTGACAGCAGCAGCTCTCAGGTGTGCTGCCTTCATTAGTGTTACAACAATAGACATAGTCTATCATCTTGGCCACATTTAAAAGTCTTTCCATGTTGACATAATCTTCAAGAACCACAGGCAAGACATAATAAGACATCTGAGTATTTTCATGAAGGACTACAGCAAGAGACGGGTAAAAATTAAAATAAACATGCTGTAGTAGTGCTACTGGGCAGCTAGGTGGCACAGTGGATAGAGCACAGGGCCTGGAGTCAGCACCCAGATTGAGTTCAAATCTACCCTCCGACATTAGCCTCAGTTTCCTCAACTGTAAAATGAGATGGAGAAGGAAATGGCAAACCATTACAGTATCTTTGCCATGAAAACTCCAAATGGGGTCACAAAGAGTTGGACATAACTGAAAAACGATTGAAAAACAAAAATAGTGCTACTAATGGAATCCTAAGATAACCAACCAAGAGCTTAAAGCCCAAATATCAATCGAGAAAACCTGGGCTAGATGTGAAACAATTATGAACAAATGGCAAAAACAGTAGGAACAGAATTCACAGGATAAAAATATTTCCAGTATAAATCACAATCAGATTCATATAACTGTTTGCACAGTTATGGGGTTTTTTTGTTTGAATAATTTTTTTTTAAGTATTGGTGGATTAGAGAAATTAATTCAGCATTCCTTTTAGTTGGAGTCTTTGCTTTAAGTCTGTTTACATAATCCTTAACACTTCAAAATCACTTAAAGCAACAATTCATTATTTTTATAATATTGAACAAAACAAAAATTGATTACCTTTCATTTTAAGTTTTACTACTTGAATTTTATGTTGAACTGGAAAATACATTCTATTTCATGGCTTTTTCTATCAAATTTAACAATTATCACAGTACACTTAACATCAACAACTTTCAGGGACACCATCCAATTTTTCTCCAAGGTGGCAAAAAACCAAGTGCCATAAATGCTATTAGACAGAGATTATATCAAATACTAACTCCTTGGCAAAAATCTCAGAAATTTTTCATTATTACTCATATTAAATCTTAAGAATAGATATAGGGGTGGCCAGGTGACACAGTGAATAGAGCACCAGCCCTGGAGTCAGGAGGACCTGAGTTCAAGTGCAGCCTCAGACACTTACCACACACACACACAAAAACCTGGCTGTGTGACCTTGGGCAAGTCACTTGATCCCAATTGCCCTCCCAAAAAAAGGCTAAAAAAAAAAAAAGAATAGATGTAAACCATTCTTATGTCCAAAATACAAAAGCTGGATACTGCCTATGTTATATGCTTTCAGACCCATCTTCTACACCTTAACAATATACTTCCTCCAGCAAGAAGCGAAATGTATCCTTGGGGATCAAATCAGGAAGAACTAGTAAAACTCCTATGTTTCTCCAAAATGACACACAAAATGACACACTTTTTTCCCAAAATATGCCATAGCATTTTTTTAATAGGCAGTGAAAAATGAATCCTGATGTATTCAGGCAAAAGCATAGGTAAGGTTGAAGACACTGATGTAAAGTATTTACCTTGATTGTCATCATCAATGTATGCAATCTTTCGTTGATATATACATTTTAATATGTACCCTTTGGGGTGGCTAGGTGGTGCAGTGAATGGAGCACCAGCCCTGGAGTCAGGAGGACTTGAGCTCAAATCCTGATATGGGCACTTAACACAAAACTAGCTGTGTGACCTTGGGCAAGTCACAACCCCAATTGTGCTACCTTCCCCCCTCAAAAAAAATGTACCCTTTTAAAAATTTCCTTTACCCAAAATGTCTATTAAATGACACTCTTAGGAACTGGGAGTTTTGAGACACAAATATCAGTCACCTGTGTTTTAAGAGGAAAAACACCAAAAACTCTGGAGTCAATGAGCCAATGAAATACTAAAAGGAGAAGAGTAAACAGACTGTTTATTCTAAAAACAAACCAAAATAAGCTTCTGGATAACTGAAAGTTGGTTCTATGTGTTCAGAATGCTCATCTTAAAGTCGTGTTACTAATCAGTACAATGGAAGCCATGGCCTGGAGCAATGTTGGCAGCCAGGTGGATAAAGCTTAAAGGGAAAGGATTTGTAATGTGGTAATACCTGGGAACTAAAGCAAGGTATCTTAGCCTATTTCAGGGAGTCCCTGAACTTAGGTGGGTATTATATCCTTATTTTAACCAACTTCTAATTGAAATGACATTTCCTTTAAGTATTTAAAAATATTATTCTGAAAAGGGGGCCACAGGTTGCACCTAAGGGGTACATGACACAAAAAAAGTTAAGTGCTTGAATAGGCAACATTTCTGAGTCACAATTAGATTAACCAGCTCCTAACCTCTTAACCTGCTCCCTTTCCATGGGCTGTCTAGTTGCCATTTCACTGCTCATCAGCACCTCTAATTATCAAGATAGCAGGGGATTGGAGGATTCTGGGAGGATGGCAGAGTAGGTCTGAAAATTCCAAGCCCCCCAGGTTACCCCCACAAACAAGATACAATAGTACCTCAGGGCTAAAATACAGCAGTAAAAATAAATAAGAGTAGGGGCAGAACAGTAATTCTCCTCAAACAATCAGAAAAGATCTGAAGGAAAATCCCAGGACAAAGTTTGGTCCCTGTGAAGAGTAAACACCTCTAGGCTAGTTCCACTTAAACACTAAGTGGCAGGCCCTAAAATCAGCTGGGTTTGGAGGCTGCCTTGGCCCCAGCCACAGGAAGTTTTACCCCACCACCACCACCACACCCTTCCACCCCCAAAGTGAGAGGAGTTAGTGTCTGAGCTGGGGAAGATTGAGGGAATCTCTACTGATAAGGAGCACCAGACCCAGCTGTGCCATGAAGATGCAGCCCTGGGCAAGAAGGAACCAGGACATACCTGGTGAGTGCAGAAACAGTGGGGCGGGGACACCGCTGGCTGTGTGCACTTACTGAAGGCTGGAGGTCTTGGTTTTCATTCCACATCAGAGGGAAGAACTGAAGGAAGATCTGAGGCCAGAGACATCATCCCTCATACCCCAACACTAGAGGTGATTATAAAAAATAATCTGCTACCAAAAAAAAATGTTCAGGCAAGGGAGAAAGAATCCAACCACAAATAGTTACTATGGCAATAGAGAAGACTGGGGTTCTTCTTCAGAGGAGGATACTGAAGCAAAGAAACCCTTTCCTACCCCAAGAGTAACATTAAATGGTCACCTGCCCAAAAAGAATTCATAAAAGAACTTTAAAAAAGACTTTAAAAGTCAAATGAGAGAGATTACAGAAAAACGAAAAGAAAAAAATAAGAATAATCCAAGAAAAACAAGAAGATTATGAAAAGAAAGTCAACCAACTAAAAAAGGAGTTCTGGAATCTTAAGGAAGAAAAATACTCCTTGAAAATCAGAATTGGGCAAGGGGAAGCCAGTGAAGTTATAAGAGATGAAGAAATTAAAAAAAAATTCAAAGAATAAAAAAAATGGAAGACAATGTGAAACATCTCATAAGAAAAACAACAGATCGAGAAAACATATCAAGAAGAGAAAACATAAGAATAATTGGACTCCTGAAAGTTCTGATCAAAAAAATCTGGATACAATAATATAAGAAATAAAGAAAACTGTCTTGAAGCATTAGAACAAGAGGGGAAAAGAGAAATAGAAAAAAATCCACTGATCACCACCTGAAAGAGATCCTATGAGGAAAACCAACAGGATTATAATAGTGAGATTCTGAAACCCCGAACTCAAAGATAAAATATTACAAGCAACAAGAAAGAAAACCAATTTAAATATGGTAGTGCCACAATTAGGATGACACAAGACCTACCCATGGCAACACTGAAAGAACCTTGGGGGTTGGAACACTATATATCAAAGAGCAAAAGAACTGGTGTTCTGGCCAAAAATATCATACCCAGCAAAGTTAAGTATAATTCTAAATGAAAAAAAAAAAAGAATGAACATTTAACCAATTGCCAGACTTTCAGGATTTTGTTTTTAAAAAAAATCCTGAACTTAACAGAAGATTTGACACACAAGAGCCAGGAGGAATATAAGGTACATAACAAAGACTGATTACATGGGACTCAATAAGAACAGAATGTTTACCATTTTTTATGAGGAAATGTAAAACATATGTCTAAGATTGTTATTAGTAATTGGGTAGTTCATAAGAAAGATTGGGGTAGACATGAGTATGACATGATTTTAAAAAGAGAAACCATTTAGGAACAGCTAAAAAAGAGTAATTATCTTATACAAATAAGATGCAAGACAAAGAACAGACACATTGGAATTAGATGGGGGAGGAGGATTGGTAGTTCTGGAAACCTACTTCCATCAGGAATGGGTTCAAGAGGGAACTACACATACACATACACACACACACACACACACACACACACACACACACACAAGTCTACTAAATTCAGAAGGAAATAAAATGCTAAGGGCATAGGGAGGGAGGAGAGGATAATGGAGGGATCTTTAGAGGGGAGGGTGAAGGACTAGGTTAAGGGGGGTATAGAATGGTCTTTAGATCATTGGGAATGGGAAGACAAAGGAGAGATCCTTGGAGGGGGGTCTGATTAAGAGGGCAAGGGATTAGACAGAAGTAGAGAAATCAAGAGTGATAGGAAATAAATACTCACAGATATAAAATAAAGATCAGGAGTAGAATTTGTTAAGGAAAAAGGAGCAAGGGTGGTAATCATGATCTCAGACAAAGTTAAGGCTAAAATAGATTTAATCAAAAGAGAATAAATAGGGAAATTCCACTATGTTCGAGTCATATTCATCAATGTTGTTTTAGACTATTTAAAATAACTAGAGAGGATAAGGATGGAATATTGCTGTGATACTGGAAATGACAAGTTGGTGTCCTTGGAAAAATATGGAAAGACTTGGACTTAAAAAGGAAGAGGTTATCCACTCTCAGAGAAACAGAGGACAAAGAAGGATAGTAAGGTCTTACATCGATGCATATGACTGTATATGTCTATATATAAGCATGATTATAGATATCTAAGTATATACACACACATATATATAAGTGCATGTACATATGGGTATATGTATGAATATATATATAGACAGATAGTATGTATATGTCTATATGTGTTGTGTGTATGTATAAGTCTGGAAACCCACTTTCATCAGGAATTGTAATTGTAGCCTTGGGGAGGGGAAGAAGGGGGGAAAAAAAGAATGAAAACATGCATAGAAGATAACAAAAGAAAACTTACAAGGAAGCAAAGATGGACAGCTCTCAAAACAAAGTATAGTATTTATTATATAAGCTTTCTTGAAATGAAAATTTATTGCTGTATATTTCGAATCTTATCTCACATTTTGCTGTTCACATGGCAATACTTTTTTTTCCTTATTTTGTACTATTTTAGTTTTGGCATTTAAGTTTGTTTCTTTTTTCTTTTCTCATTTTGAATTAAACTCATAAAGTTTAAAATTTTAAAAATTTACAAAAAAAAGACAGCAGGGGATTCGATGAAAGGCTCAAATCAATCAATTTTATGGTCCTTTGTCAGCTCCAGTAAAAGATTGAATGAGTAGAAGGTTGAAGCTAATAGATAATGTAAAGGGTTTTTTCTTACAGTATAAGTTTTATTTTTTTATAATATTTTATTTTTACCCCAATTATGTTAAAACAATTGTTTAACATTTGGTTTTTTTTTTAAGTTTTGAATTCAAAATTCTATCCCTTCCTCCCTCCACTATCCTTCCTGAGAGGGTAAGCAATCTGATGTAGGTTATACATATGCAATCATGTGAAAAAATTTCCATATCAGTCATTTTGCACAAGACCTGAACAAAGACAACAACAGTAACAAATAGAATGAAATAAGAAAGTGAAAAATAGCATGCTTCAGTCTGTATTCAAACAATATCAGTTCTATCTCTAGAGGAAGATTGCATTTTTCATCATGAGTCCTTTGGGACTGTCTTAGATAATTGTGTTGCTGAGAATAGCTAAGTCATTCACAATTCTTCATTGTATAATATTGCTGTTACTGTGTACAACATCCTCCTGGTTCTGCTCACTTCATTTTGAATCAGTTCAGACAAGCCTTGCTTGTCATTTCTCATAGCAAAACAATATTCTATCAGAATCATATACCACAGTTTGTTCAGCCATTCCCCAACTGATGAACATCCTTCTGATTTCCAATTCTTAGGTATCACCAAAAAAAAAAAAGTGCTATAAATATCTTTGCAAAACTACATAATTTTCCCTTTTTTTTAAGATAATGTGAAGTTTTAGAATGTTTTTATCTGTGCTATACCTGTTCCACAATAGAGTAAATAACTAAAGGCACTGTCAATAGAGATGTCCAAATCCCATTAATAATAAAAATAGGATTGTGGAGTTACAGTTATGTATGCCTACTTATCATTGTCTGCTATATTACCATTTTTACACAGCTCAACATTTACAATCTAATGTAAGTTAATTCAGCAAATATTTATTAAGCATGTGTCATGTGCATACCACTGTGCCAGACACTGTGTGTGGGAGGAATGAGACTTATGAGTTAATCGGTATAAAGAACTCCAGTGAGGAAGCCCCCTCCACCAATACAGATGAACACTGTTCTGCAATCCATATACATAAAGAGTTGCCTGACACACTGACAGATACATTAAATGACTTGCTCAATGTCACAAAGTTAATACATATCAAAGGCATTACTAAAATTCAAGTCTTCTACACTCCAAAACCAGCTATCTATCTATCCATTACATTAGGCTACCACAAGACACTGAGCAAAAACAAAAACAAGGCCTGGCGTTAAGGAACTAACATTCTACTAAAGCAACAAAAAAGTATACCATAAAGATAAATAAGACTGAAAATCCATACATATTCAAATACACATACTCAAATATGTACAAAAAACAGCAGCCCAAGATCTAGTCATGAAAAACTTAGACGACACATAATTGGAAAACAGTAGCACTTCTCATGGAATTATACAACACAAGGAATTATATAACAAAGAATCTAGTACAACTCACATACTTCACCCTTTGGTTTCCAAGCAAGCTTTCCTTAAAATTTATTCTTAGAAAACCTCTTGGAAAGTTATAGCTGCATTATTTCAAAGAGCTGTGAGTCGGTAAATGTGTATAGGAAAAGTGAGTTTCCAAAGTAGCAGAGTGGAAGTTATCCTGAGAAATAATCTTAAAATTCATGCAAAAGAGTGTAGAAACCAGTAGCTATTTATTTGCTTTTTCTTCGCTCATTTTTTTGCTCCTGAAAACTATGACCAAAAAAATTATTTTTAGTCTAGTTGTATCTCTGCAGTTAAAAAAAATAAAAACCCAACAAAATGAATTTCCTCCTACAGTATTGCCATATTCCCCAAGAAACTTACAAATATATAAGAAATATTTTCATGTAAACCTTAAGCAATTAAGACACTTATTTTGAAGAATTAAACTATTAACCATACTCAAACTTTTTAACCACATATCTTCATATGGAAATGAGGCGAGAAGGTAAAGGAACTAAAGAACTCTGGCCAACAAGTATCACTTGAGTTGGCCATAAAACATAAATGTTTTCCCAGACCCAAGTGAAGCAACTTTCATTCATGAATAAAGAATTACAGAGGCTATTTTAGACATTAGAAGCTCAACAATTATCTAAAAGAGTTCCTAGGGAAACAAAACACTTTCCATTTTCACTCTATAATTGTTTCCTAACTATACAGCAAGTTTGCTTTCTTTTTTGGCTTCTCTAGCTTTCCTCTAGTTCGGGACACATTTACAGATGCATTGGCACATCACAGGCATGCTAAAATTTCTTGCTGTGGTTGATCAAAGTTGGAATGCCTTTAGAAATTACTCAACTTAAGACAGTCCAGAATTAAATCTAGCCAAATAGTCAGTGTTCTACTTTTAACATGTGTTAAAGCAATATTTTGGCTATACTGGATCTAGCTTTAGCAAACATTTGTTTGCATCACACATTCTGAATTCTAATGTCACCCTAATATAGTACACCAAATGCCACATTTTAACATCCATAATGTACTTTTTAAAATTATTCAGTTACATAAATACAAAATGCTACATAAAAAGCACAGCTTCACATATTATTATAGTAATTACTTATTTCTTATGATCTTCCTAAAGTTCACAAGTCTGTTCTGGAAACTGCAACAAAAATGGAACAAATGTCAGTATACATTCATTAGAGCATTTGTTGCTCTGGCACAGAAAATCCTTATACAAATGGAAACATATTTGTGTTCAATTTACTACTAAAAATAGTTTTAATGAAAAAACATCGCACATCTGCCGTCTCACCCCATTCCTATTATTAATCTCCCTAGCTTACAAATAAATAATACAATTAAACAAGAAAAAAAAACATCAGAGCAAAAGCTTTTATTTTAGAGCTTTTATTGAAAGCCACAGAATTGCAATACAAAGAGTTACTTGTCAAACAACACAAATCTCTAAGAGAAAATAATGGCTTGGCTAGACTTGCACATCGGAAATAGTTTTTAAGTTTGTTTTTGTTGGATTCTTTATGATGTCCAGGAAGAGGTTAGCACATACAGTACCTGCAATTGTCCTTTACACATAAGCTACAATAGAAAAGACCAATGTAGCAGTTTCACTAGTATTGCCAAATTTGGCATCTACTCACAATTGTTATCTATCTCTTATAACCACTTTGACTAATACAATAGAAATATCACTCAAAGAAAAACTAGCAAATCATAGAATTGTGTCCATTTAAACTACTATTCTGTCAAAGGGATTTTTTTTAATTTAGTGATTTTTTTTTCAATTACTAATTTCAGTCCATTATTGATTGTACTTCTTCAAATTTACTTCCAAGCCCCTAGAGAATATTATTAATGATAGATTCAAGCACACTCCAAAAGAGAGGAAAATGTGAACAACTACAGAAATCTTGCATATTTTTCTGACAGGGTTTTCAGTATTGATGCTTTATATATTGCAGTTCCATGTATGTGTCATAAGTAAAGACCAGAAATAAGCACATCCTATGGGTAATCTATATTGTAATATTTCACTATGCTTCAAAAACTTTTTTATTACCAAGGGTATATTCTAAGTAGAAAACTTAAAAATTCTCACATTCTTCTACATCCCTTTCTAGGCCTAAGAAAGTTAGGAGATGGGAAAAAGCTTTAAGTCATAAAATATTACTTCAATTTGACTCCCTGAAAGTATGTAAGTTCACTCTACATTTAAAATCTTCTTAATTTAGAAACTTTCCATTAGGTTAAAAGTTTGACCTTTCAAAAGAACACAGGCCTTTTCAAAAACTGATATTGCAAAATAACCCCATTTTCCTAGAATTATAACATAAATATAAAACTCTCTTTGTTTACAATTACCTTAGTAAAACATATAAGAATAAATTTTATTCAAGTATTCATAGGACTATATTAATTCCATACAATAACATAAATGATAGCAAAATTATAACTAGTGACATACTTTACAACATGTCTTTGAATGAATTTTAAATCTAATTCTATAATGTCATATGTAAATTAATAAGTCAGAAGATAATCTGAACATAAAATAAAATGCTTCATAGGAACATTCAACCTTAATAAAAATAAGCTCTCTTGGTAGTTTCATGTATTTTGTTGTGTTTATGGCACTCATTTAGAATAGACTTTTAGAAACTGTTAGCTCCAGGTCTTTTCAGAAGGTCCTAAAGTAAATCACTTATTTTGCAATCTAATTTTTGCAAATTCTAGGTTTTGAACTAATATATTTAGACTTGCTCAGATGATGCCAGGGAGTCATATTAAAACAGAAAAATCCTCCTTAAAAACAAATTTGCCTCAGAAATATATTTGTTTGGGGGATTTTTTTAAATGAATATTTGTTTTTAAAAAGAAAATAAAAGACATACTACTTTTCTGAGAAGCAGATAATTTATATGCCAAGCACTGAGTTCTTGAGTATTATAAAAAAGAACATATTTAACTAATGTGTAAATGCAAATAGTAAGTTACAAACTGCTGAATAATACTCAATGCAAGAATTCAATGCATCAGTATTCAAAAATGTGTTTTTAAAAAAGTATAACTTACTTCACTGTCCTAGACTAACTAGGTTCTGGTGCTTTTTTTTCTACAAATGTTCACTCACAGCCTGTCTTCTAATTAAATCAATACTCTAGCAGCAGAACAAGCAAACTAGTTGCCTCCCATCTACATACAGATCTTCAGAACAGATTTCTCTTGATCAGAAGATTGAATTTCTTGGGAGAGGTGATTTTCTCTGCCTCTTCATAATAGAAAAATGGGTACTTGGCGAGATGCAACTCCATGAAGTTTAACTGTATATGTACACCTCAAAAAATAAAACAAAAAATGCAGAGAAACATAAAGATGCTAGAAACAGCTGAAATACACAGAGCTGAAACACTAGAAATACTGCCAAATGCACATGGAAAACAGGGGTTGTTGACTAAAATAACAGTGATAAAAGTTTTTAAAAATACATTCCAAAAAATCAGACCTAACACAAAATTAAAATAATGAAACATGGAAATATTATAAAAGAAAAAGGATGAAACCTCTTAAGTCACAGAAAACAGAAACAGACTTCCCATTACAAAGAATAAGACATAAACAAGAGGGGGAAAAAATCATCTAGGGTGGTAGGTCTAAAATTAGACTTACCAGTTACATTTGGTTGATGGGTACTTGTGTAAATGAGATAAATGTATCAAGCTGTCGCTACAATATATTAGATGCTATAATGATCAGGCAGAACACTGAAACAGAACTAGTCTACTATTAATGAAAAAATGACTTTTTAGAAATAAGAACTTGATACAAAAACCATAGGTCTGAGTCAATTTCTGAAAAAAAAAAATTTAGAAACCTCCCAATTATGAAGAAGTCTTAAAAATACCAACTATTTTATAGCAAAGCACCTCACCAGAAGTCTTGTAACATGACCATGAGGTGGGGGTGGGCATGCAATCGGGGTACCAGAAGAGTTGAGCTATAAACAAGTCATAAGTAAAAGGAACATTTTACATTCCATTGCTTCCAACATGAAGTCTTTAATAACTCTTTCTCCCTAAAACATAGGTAACTGAAATACCAATAAACATTTTGGCCTACAGATATTTTTAACTATCACTTCAAATGTGCACAGAATGTAGGGATGGAGGCATATCTTGTTGCTTCTGGATTCAGCTATTCTAAGAAGCCTACAGACATAGTTATGGTAAAATAATTGTATACTGGGGCAGCTAGGCAGTGCAGTGAATAGAGCACCGTACCTGGAGTCAGGAGGACCTGCGTTTAAATGTGATCCGAGACACTTAACATTTACTAGCCGTGTGACCTTGGGCAAGTCACTTAACCCCAATTGTCCTGCCCTCCCCCCTCCAAAAAAAAAAAGCAAAAATAAATAAGTAATTGTTGGGAGCAGAGTAAAAATGGCAGAGTAGAAACAGGACTGCCACTCCGGCTCTCACCTCCTCCAATTCATGTAAAAGGTCTCTAAAGAAACTTTGTAGCTACAGAATGCACAAAATGACACAGAGAAGCTAATCGCCGACTGAGGACAGCCCAGCCGACCGGCAGCAAGCGGCCAGCACAGTGCTCTGGGAGCTGACCCTGGCCCCACACGAGCCAAGGTTTTAGCCCAGGGTAGGCCTGACCAGCCACTGGCAGGATGGACTTCAGATCACCAGCAGCTGTCGTGGTTTCCAAAATTATCAACACATAGACGCTAAGGACAAAGGGAGAGGTCAGTGCAGTGTGGACTTTGAAATCCAGTAGTTGGGAGTGCAGTTGGCCTCTGCCTCCATTGGGGGAAAGGGGGATAAGCTGCTGAGGTGTTGTGGCCATGCAGCCACTGCCACATGGCAGCTTCAGCTCCTGCCCTGAAGACTGTAGGGGGAATAAGCAACCACTCTGAGGGGTAATCGCTCTTGCTTTAAACTACTTGGATCTGGATTGCAGTCTAGGGTGAAGTTCCTGGGGTGTACGACCAGCTTGCCAGAATGTGTGGAAGCTTCTGGAAGGGTGCCTAACTAATTCCTTCAGCAGCTGAGAAAACCCCAGCAATTGGGACAAAGCTCCCCTGTCTGGCAGCAGAGTTCTACTGTGGCAAAAATCTCAAAAGTCAAGTAATTGAGTAGCAACATGAGCAAATGAGGGAAGCAAAGCAAACAGAGCAACCCAACTTTACACTCATATTTTGGGGACAAAAAGGATCAAAGCATGGAACAGGAGGAAGACAGTAAAGTCAGAACTCCTGCACCAAAAATTTCCAAGGAAAATATGAACTGGTTACAGGCCATAGAGGACCTTATAAAGGATTCTGAAAACCAAATAAGTGGAAGAAAAATTGGGACGAGAAATGATAACAATGCAAGAAAATTATGTAATGAGAGTCAACAGCCTGACTGAAAAAAAAATCACACCTTAAAAAATAGACTAACTCAAATGGCAAAAGAGGCTCAAAAAGGCAATGAGGAGAAAAATGCCTTAAAAAGCCGAATTTACCTGATGGAAAAAGAATCTCAAAAGCTCACTGAGGAGAATCATTCCTTCAGAATTAGATTGCAGCACATGGAAGCTAATGACTTTATGAAAAATCAAGATGCTATTAAACAGATCCAAACAAATGAAAGAATAAGAGGCAATGTGAAACATCTCATGGGAAAAATCACTGACCTGGAAAATAGATCCAGGAGAGATAATTTAAAAATTATTGCACTACCTGAAAGCCATGATCAAAGAAAGAACCTAGAAATCATCCTCCAAGAAATTCTCAAGGAAAACTACCCTTATGTTTTAGAACCAGAGGGCAAAATAGAGGTTGAAATAAAACACCGATCACCTCCTGAAAAAGATCCCAAAAAGGAAACTCCTAGAAATATTATAGCCAGGTTCCGAAATTCCCAGATCAAGGAGTGAATATTACAAGCAGCCAGGAAGAAACAATTTGAATATTGTGGAAACACAATCAGGATAACCCAGGATCTGGCAGCTTCTACACTGAGGGACTGAATAGCTTGGAATATGATATTCCGGAGTTCAAAGGAGTTGGGATTAAAACCAAGAATTACCTACCAGCAAAAATGAATATCATGTTTCAGGGGAAAATATGGTCATTCAGTGGAATAGAGGACTTTCAAGTATTCTTGATGAAAAAAACCAGAGTTGAATAGAAAATTTGACATTCAGATACAAGAAGTAAGAGAAGCATGAGAAGGTAAGCACGGAAAAGAAATCATAAGGAACTTTTCAAAGTTGAACTATTTACATTCCTACATGGAAAAACAATAATTGCAACTGATGAAACTTTTCTCAGTATGAAAATAGCAGAAGGGAATAGAAATACATATATATGTGTGTGTGTGTGTGTATCGAAGGGTATATGGGCATATGAATACATATGTGAATGTGTGTATATGTTTACAGGTATACATAGATAGAAGGCACAGGACAGATTTAATAGGAAGGGATGATACTTAAAAGGTGAAATTAAAAGGTGAGAAAGGAATATAATGAGAGGAGATGGGGAGAGACAGAATGGGGTTAACTATCTCATATAGAAGAGGGAAGGGATAACTGTTACAATGGAGGGGAAGAGCAGGAAGGCAAAAGGAAATGGGTCAACCTTATTCTCACTGAATTTGGCTCAGGGAGGGAATGACATACACACTAAATAGGGTATCTCACCCTACAGGAGAATAGGGCAGAAGGGTATGAGAGGGGGGATGATGGAAGGGAGGGCAGGCTGGGGGGGAAGAAAGTTAGAAGCACCTACTTTTGAAAAGGGACAGGATCAAAGTAAAGAATAGAACAAGTGGGAGGTGGGATAGGAGGGAGGGAAATATAGTCTTTTACAATATGTCTACTATGGTAATGTTTTGCATTAGCTACACATGTACAACCTATAACGAACTGTTTATCTTCCCAGTAAGGGTGGATGACAAGGGAGGAAGGAAATGAATCTGGAATTCAAAGTTTTAAAATAAAAAGGTTAAAATACATATATATATTAATACTATTTTACATGTAATTGGGAAATAAGATATACGGGCACTGGGGCATAGAGATCCACCATGCCCTACTGGAAATGTCAAAGGGGGTATGGGAGAAGATATGGGAGAGAGTAGATTGGAGGAGGGGATATCCTATGGGACTGCTATTTGGGGGCAATGGGTAGGGGAAAAACAGGGAGAAAATTTGTAACTCAAAATCTGACGGAAATAAATTATGTAAACCAGAATTTAATAAAGCAGTTGAAAAAAAATAATAAATCAAGATAAAAAAAAAGAAAATACAGACCCAAAAAAGGTTTTCAACATATACAAATGGTTTGAAAATTGATATGAACCAGAATTCATAAAACCATGCTAATTCCATCTTAAGAATTTTTCTCAGAAATAATATCATGGTTCATCCAAATCTACCCATTTTCCTCAAAATTTAAAAATTAAAGAAATGAAATACATCAAACTCTCAAAATTCTTTTTTTTAGAATCAAACTTATTAATTTGGAACTCAAAATAGTATAAAATGAATGTTGAAAATTCAATAATAAATATATAAATATATATATATATATATTTTTATAGACTGTGATTGCCCAAATGAATATCTGAAGGAAGGCCAAGGAAATTTGCCCAAATATATACCTTTATCTTCTTACATAACAAATTTTCTGGATTGGGTTTTTATTTTGGGGTTGTTGTTGTTGTGCTTTGTTTATAGTCAAATTATATACCATACCCAACTATGAACATGGTTCACTTTCACAGCAACTACAAAAGTAACTTTTAACAAAGATATTTAAAGAAAAAATGATTGTTTTAAAGAATGGAAGAGAGCAAAACAACAGTAAGTTCAGTTCATTTTGAAACTGAAAAAATCTAAGCTTTTTACCTCTTTTAAGATTATAAATAGTGGGGGCCGCCAGGTAGCACAGCAAGTAAGAGCACCGGCTCCAGTGTTGAGAAGACCTGGAGATCGAACCCCGGGCTCAGACACTTAGCACCCACCCAGAAACACCTGGCCGTGTAACCTTGAGCAAGTTACTTAACCCCAATTGCTTAGGGGCGGCCAGGTGGCTCAGCGAGTAAGAGTACCGTACGGGCTCCAGTGTTGGGACGACCTGGAGATCGAATCCCGGGCTCAGACACTTAGCACCACACCCAGAAATAACTGGTCGTGTAACCTTGAGCAAGTTACTTAACCCCGATTGCTTTAAAAAAAAAAAAAAAAGATTATAAATAGTGACAATAAATAAAATTAAGTACAGACTTGCATTCCTTTCTTCTTAACACAAAAATCTATTCTATCCAACAATTATCCATTGTCCTGGGGTAGGGAATCTGCAGGCTCAAGGACACATGTTGCCTTCTAGGTCCTTGGGTGCAGCCTTCTGATTTGAGTCCAAGTTTTACAGAACAAATCCTTTTATTAAGGGGATTTGTTCTATGAAGTTTGGATTCAGTCAAAGGGCCACACTTGAGGACCTAGAGGGCCAAGTGGGGCCTCCAGGCCACAGGCTCCCCACAACAAGAAGACAGAGGGAGAAATTTGCTAGCTTATTATTCCTTTAGTGGGAACTGATAAATTGCCCCCTCTAGTGTCAAGAGGTGGTATGGGAAGGTCCTTAAAATACTGCTAAAAGATAGTGCTTTCAAAGTAAAGATGAGGGATCAGGACTTCTGTGGTCTCGGTCCTGATATTTCAAAGTGGTACAAAGTACTACCTTTGGAACATATATCATCAGAGATGACTTTGAAAGGCTATTTTCTTTTTCTCATTCCTTTTCTCTTTTCCTTACTTCTATTCTTTTATTCCTATTCTGTCCATCATCAGGCAATCAATGAACAATTGCAAGGTGCTGAGACTACAATAAAACTGTCCTATCCTCAAGAAGCTTACTTTCTACAGATAACTCAAAGCCAACTCAAAGGTTCAAATGCAGTCAACTCTCGATCATTTAGGTGTATATTTTCTTTTCTTTGTTTTACTTTCTTTTTGTTTTTTGCTTTTTGGAGGGGGGAAGGAAGGGCAAATTAGGGTTAAATGACTTGCCCAAGGTCACATGGCTAGTTTTTCATTAAGTGTCTGAGTTCAAATTTGAACTCAGGTCCTCCTGACTCCAGGGCCAGTGCTCTATTCACTGTGCCACCTAGCCACCTCTAGGTATATATTTTATAGATTACACAGGGATAATTTTGTAATCCAATATTATCCTCATGCTCAAGGATTGAAAAATAATTCTAATTAAAATCAAAGAAAAATTTAAAAGGACAAGTTCAAAAAATCATTCTTTAGCACTATCAAGGAAACTTTTTTTCTTCACTGTGGTTACTTAACCTACCCTGTATGGATCACACCTCCAAACTTTAGGAGATCATGTTAGAGTTGTTACATTCAAAACAATTGGTGCCATAACCTTCACATAATGAAGTTCTCCAAATTTAATTAGGCTGGTCCTAGGACAAACTAGGTTTAAAAACCTGCTATTACTTGTGTTCCACTAGTAAAGCCTTTGATGCCTAGATGAGGCATCAAGGCAGCAAAGATACAAAATTATAAAGTTTTTTTTTTAATTACGAATTCATTTTAAAAGCCAAATAAAATATTTCATTGCTCATCTCCATTAGAATTGATGATTAAGAATTAACTACACAAAACACATAAATTACTCAAAACAAGAGGTTAGTGGCTAGCACACTAATGTAGAAAATCAAGTCTAGGATCAATGCTTTATATTCTCCAAAAATTTCTTATCACACTGTAGGGTACCAAAAACATATCATACACACACACACACACACACACACACACACACACACACACACTCTTTTACAATAAGGAAGCTTAAGAAGCTAATATTCTTTCTACTCATCTAAAATTTCTGCAAGACTTGTAATTTTAAAGTAGTTAGAAACTTTTAGTTGCTGACTTTAAAATGATGATGGAAAATAAAAATTACATAATATTAAAAGAGTTTCGGGTGACAACCTATAAACAATTTTCAAAAATAATTTCTTGTGATTTGAGAGCAATTTTCCAATCAGGATAGGGAAAGCCTTAGTTTAAGTTATCAAACAAATACAAATCTTTTGAAGTACAAAGGTAAACCTTTAAAATATTAGAATAGAGGATGATCCTATGATTTCAGTGAGATAAGGAACTCCCTTCAACCTACAAAGGTCAGTATCTTCTCTGTAACTTAGAGAATTGCCTAGATTATGAAGCAGTTAAACAACTTGCCAATATGTGTCAGAGACAGGACCTGAAGCAGGGTCTTGCAAGCTTCAAGGTTTACTTTCTGTCCAGTGAGTCACACTGTCTCTCAAAAGGTAATTAATAACAAAATTCTTAAAAGATTTAAAATGAAGAAATAAAAATAACTAGGACTGTACCACATCCATTCATGTAAGAATATGAGGAAAACTCTACTCTCTTATAATTTTTTCTAATTAAATACAGTAAGTACACTGATATCGATTGGTAGAAGTCTTGACAGAGTTCCCTACTGCAACAGAATCAAAAGCTTAGTTAAAAAAAATTGTACCATACCTATATGAAAAATTCTGAATTCAATACTATAAATTCCACTTTTTAAAATGCATTAACCACCCATTTATTTACAGAGTGATTACAAGTACTAGAAAATCCACCTATTCATGATCTGGTTATCCCAAATGATCAATATATATTCACTTTCCTTTGACCACTATATGCACCAACAAACTGCCCGTTCCATCACTGAAAAAAACATTATGACTTATCCAACATAGAATCCAAAATACATTTAGAGGAAATTAAAGGCATTCTATTATTTTTTAAAACAATATTTAACTACATAATCATTTTTGAAAATTATAGAATCCCACAACCAACCTTTTTCAATTCAACGCATTTCTCAATCCATGCTGATTTAATTGACACTTAAGAAAGTATATTACACTATATATTACTGCAGAGTACCAAAAGATGAGGGGTTAATGGGCACCTTGATGTACATGCTTTAAAAAAGATTTAATGTATATATCAATATTCTTTCTTATTATAGTTCTTTTACATATAAGCACAAAATTATCTTTTCTAGATACGATAAAAGTAGTCAGTATTTATCACAAATATATATCTCATGCTTTTCATTCTCAAAGCACTTTATTCAGAAGAGTAAATAGTCACTGTGGCAGATGACTAACTGCAGATCCACCCTGGGTAACTACTTCAGGTACTGAGTATAAGTACTTAACAACTACTATAAACCTATTTTATTTGACTTAATTTAAAAGGTCAATGATACATGATGTTAAGAGAAAATATTTTAAAAGTCTGTTAGACTTCTCACTCTGATGTTATAATAAAAAAGACAGTTTAGAATACTGAATGATAGATGATTTTAGAAAAATGTAGTTTAAGGGAAAAGCAGTTATCTTTTCCTGGCAATCAACAGACTGATTCAGCCAACTTCACCAGGCCTGTCTTATCCCCCTAATGAAACAATGACCTAATTTTACTTTGGTTTCCCAAATTACCCCATTGTAAAATCTTTTTTTATTGTAAACTATTAAAATGAGTTTCTAATTCACAGTGCTTTTTTTTAATTTAGGAGACAAACCAGTTTCTCAAGGACCACAAAACCCTTGAGAAAACTGACTACCAAGAAATAGATAGCAGAGCTGAAACACAAGACTTTGGAGTGTGGAGAGATAACAGCCTTCAACTTCCCAAACCTCCACAGTAATGTATGAGAACTACTGTGGGTCCTGACCCCATCATTCTGTCACCTGATAATGACCCCTCTCCCCAGCTCCCATTATACTGCATGACTCACTTCCTGTTTGAAATTTCAAGTAGCCTGGAAGATGTCAACATGTCCTGTTGTGTACTTTGATTCTAAGAACTGATGGGGTGCTTGGGATCTATGTCTGTACTATCAGTTTGTAATATCAGTTTGTAACATCAGTTTGTAAAATCAGTTTGTAAAACCAATCGGTGAAATCACATTTCCTCCTCCCCAGCCTCAGAGTATTAACTCTGCCCCTTCTCCCTGCCAGCACTCTGCCCAGCAACAACTCATGAACTGTTTATCTCTGCTTGGAATAATAACAAGCTACACCTATGAATCCTTCACTAAACCATCTATAAACATTTTAGCTTAGGCAAATTTTATCTCCCCTTAGTAAAGCTGCCTCTATGAATCCTTCAATGCACTATGTATAGGTTAACTCCTTAGCCAATTATACACATACTGAGTCTCCCTTAGCCTTGGTTCCCAACATCCATCTTGTCAAACATGACACTGATGGGTAGCAGACTAGGCACTTCTCAGTCAGTCTTGACCCCTAGCTGACTTAGTGACATTTCAAGCCTAAACCCACACCTCCAGGTAACCCCCCCCCCTTGGGCTATTTCCCAGTGAATTATGGGCAATATGCCTGCGCAGTTAACATTAAAAGTGCATGTTCCTTTAAGCAATGACCACTCCTTAACTCCTCCTTAATCCCACCCTTACTCACCTAGTTAGCATAATTGACATTTAATTTACAACCTAAACTCCTTAAAACTATGCCTATGTCTTCTTTAAGTTTGTGGGTTCCCTAAGAACACCTGCCTGCTGTAAAGCGTAACAATAAACTTTTACAATCCTGACTCCAAGTTTGCTTGGGCCTACTGAATTCTTTCCAGAGTGAATTGCAGGGATTCTGGTCATTGATATTGATCAGAGTTCCTATATAACCTATTGCCTTCTCCCCCATCAGAACTAGCTTAACTGCAATATCTTGGGTTAAAATAGACAAACAAATATGACTTAAGATCCGCCCCAGAGCCCTAGGAACAGCACTATTTCCAATCAGCATTAGATTCCTCATCCCACACCACTCCATCCCTCTCCTGCCCACCTAGGTCCCATATAAATGTTCCTCTCTGCCTAAACCTTGTGGCTCTACCGGACCAGGAGAGTCACCCTCACTGGGTGAACTCAATAAATCTTGCATTTATTAAACATTTCTGGTTCTTTTACCTGGTTATTCCTGTCTTCCCACACTATAAAACAATAACACTAACAAAACATCCTAGATAATAAACAGATAGAAGAATCCTGAGGTTTAAATTATTGTGGAAAGGACAGCTAGGTGGTTCAGTGAAGAGAGCACTGGCTCTGGAGTCAGGAGGACGTGAGTTCAAATCTGGTCTCAGACACTTAACACTTACGAGCTCTGTGACCTTGGTCAAGTCACTTAACCCCAATTGCCCTGCCTTCCCCCCTTCAAAAAAAATTATTGTGGGAATTCAGTTATGAAAAACGTAAATAAATGGTGACAGGTCACCAACTTTTTCATGCAATGCTCTTGCACAGGATAATAAAAATAATTCATCTATATTAAATTGCTAAGAAAACTCCTTATGGAGACTGTGATGTGAGAAGTCCCAAAGGGGCTTTCTCATGACCTCCCTCAAAAGCAAAAGAAAATTCCAAAAAGAGCTAACATTGCTAGGAATTCTTACAAGAGAATGAAACTCACCAAAAATTCAATAAACAAATTGAAGAAGAAATCAGACATAATTTTTAAAGTATGATATGAAAAAGGAGAAAAGCAACAAAAAAGGTATATAAAAAGTTCAAAAGTAGCAACAACAAGAAAACAGGAAAATCCAAAAGATAAAATTAAATAGAGAATGAATTTGCTCAGGGACTTAAAAGAGAGAGAATATGTGTAAAATACAGTCAAGTGAGGAGATGATGACAAAATTCAACAATATGGAAAAAATATGGACCCTGAAATTATTTTTTTAATGCAATGAAAAGCAGTAATATTGCAAAAGAAGACAGTGAGGAAACACAAATGAAATGGAAAAAAAGCTATGAAAATAAAAACTAGAAAAAAAGACTTTAAAAT
This sequence comes from Petaurus breviceps papuanus, assembly GCF_028583685.1. NCBI lineage: Eukaryota > Metazoa > Chordata > Mammalia > Diprotodontia > Petauridae > Petaurus > Petaurus breviceps. Next base: position 5,288,480 of record NW_027187378.1, read on the forward strand.
AATGCATATAAAAGTGATGGATTTGGAAGACAAATCAAGGAAAGGAAACTTCAGAATTATGAAATCATGGAAAATATGAAGAATCCAATTACAACATGTCAGGAAACCAGAGATGAAAATTTCTTACAACTATAAAAATCAAGCCACAATCCACAAAAGAAAGAATTCATAAAATTCCTAAAAGAAGAAAGCCAAAATTCAACTCATCCAAGTACCTTGTTATTATTCAAACTATAGAGATGAAAACAAAATCTTCTCAAATGCCAAAACCCTTAGACTTGAGCTCCATGTATTTCCTTTGCAATTAGTTTTTTTTTATTTTATGACCCTCCCAGTAGAGTGTTCAAAAATAACTACAGTTTAATAAGTTCAGTCTTGCAAGTAGTAGAAAATCAATAATACTAGATTTTAACACACCACCATCAGAATATAAATAAGAAAGTTAAAAAACCACCGATATGAATAGTGCTGAACAAATTAGATTAGAAAGACAGATAGATAACACAGATAATATAAAACACCTAATATACATTTTTTACATGTACACAAAGAACACACAAGAAAAAATGATAAGATTCTTGAACAGAGAATCCTTAAAAGAGAAAGCATTTTGAATACTTTCTTCCTGAATCATAGGAAATTTAAACAATAATATGATTTTTTAAATGGGTATATGTGAAAATTTTTAAATAAATTTTGGAACAATATCTGGATTATAAAATCTAGAAAGAATATTAAGAAAAACAAGAAAAAACCTCAAAGATAACAAAAAAAGCCATATAACAAAATTTATAGGCTAAAAGCAAAGCAGTACTCAGAAGCAAATTCATAACACTAAAAACTTACACTAATAAGAGAGAAAAAGAGAAATTCAATCAAGTTGATATTTAAAGAAATTAGAAAATTAATACAGTAATGCACCAAAGATAAGCAAGCAGCAATAGATCAGAACAATGAAAGCAGAAATTCATAAAAAAGAATGAATAAAGGAAAACCAAAAACTGTTTTGGAAAAATCGGAACATGGATTAATTGCTTGCAAATTGAATCCCCAAAACTGGACAGAAAATTCAAAGTAGCAAAAAAGGCAATGAAAAAGTGGAGATGACAAGTGCAAAATTGTAAAAGTCACCAGATTACTATATATAAATGTATCACACTTAATTTGAGAAATTTAATACGCTGTACAAACATATATTAAAATATCCAAAAAAAGGAAATAGAAAAGTATAAACCCAATTACATATGGAGAAATCAAATAAAAATTAATGAGATGCAACCAAAATATTAGACTAGGATCAGATGAATTCACAAGTAAATTCTTCTAAATTTCAAAGAATGATATATATGTATATATATACACACATATATATGTAAAATTGATTGTTTCTATATAGAGTATACTGTCCAATTCTTTTATGAAGCAAATAAAAAACAAAAACTATCAGCCAACATAACAATTCTTGATCAAAAGTAGTGAATAAAATATTGGTAAAACAGTTTATAAAAGATATGTATTTGTTGTAACAAAACAGGATTTATATGTATATGTACATAATTATATCAGGAATACAAATATAGATATTAATAAAATGTGATAAATAATATTGACAAGAGAAATTTTAAGTATATTATAATCCATAACAACAGAAAAGGCCTTAAACAAAACACTAAAAAAGCATAAAAATGGAATTATTCCTTAATATGATAAAAAAAAAAAGTATCTATTGGGGGGCGGCTAGGTGGCGCAGTGAGGAAAGTGCTGGCCCTGGAGTCAGGAGTACCCAAGGTCGGTTCTGGCCTCAGACATTTAACACTCACACAAAAAAACTATCCCTGTAACCTTGGGCAAGTTACTTAACCCCAATTGCCCTCCAAAAGCCAAAAAAAAAAGCATTTATGTAAAACCAAAACGTAACATTATTTATGAGGGGAAAACTAGAAATATTGGCTCAGATTATATTTTTTTAAATACCACCAAAACTTTATTAATCATATAATTCAAGGGGGAAAAAGAAGCAAACAACTATATTATTGTTAAAGTTTCTTTTTGTTTTATAAAACTGCAAACAGGTCAGATTTAATGGTTTTATTTGGGGTTTTAATTTTTAAATTTTCATTCTTTATATTTATTGAAATTCTTAATTTTTAAAGATAATTATCTTTTAAAAACAGTGAAACAAACCTGCTGACATCATGGATTCCAGCACGTTTTATAAAGATTTGCTTTTGAGATTGATGGCAAGGGCTATTTATATAATTTACTAACAATAACTACATGTTATTTAGCAATACAGAACAGAAATAATTTTAATAAAACACAAATATCTTAAATAAATTAAGAAATACCTCTAGCTCAACTAGAGCTGCAGTCACTGCATCTGTTGCAAGGGCGCCAGCCTGTAGTTGTTCAATGGCCTGCAGAAAAAGTAGATGGCAATTTCATTTAAAAAATGACTTATGGACATCAACATACTTTCTTAAGATTTCAATTTGTAGATTTAAGAGCTGGATGGGCCCTCAGAAATCATCTAATCTAATCTTCATTTTACAGATGACTAAACTGTGAGACCAAGGTCACATAGGGAAGTGGAATTAAGATTTAATCCCAATAAAATTCCCATTCAATCCCCCTGAATCCTACTTCAGTTTACTTTCCACGTTATCATACTATACATGATGAAGTTGAATCAATATAAGTTGAACCAATATAAAATCATAAAACATTTAATGTGATGTTTCTATCCTGTATTTAGTAGCTCTACTTAAATCTTAAAGCATTTTTATCCCTGAGATTTATAGGTAAAAATTAAGGAGCCAGAACTTTTTATTGCTACTATATCTTCAGAAAATAAAGATCATGGACAATCCATTTAAATGAGATATGACTTTTTAAAATGTAAGCATAGTATGTTATAAAAATAACAATTATAATAAATGTCTCTCTAATCACGGGCAATTTTGCAATTGAACTTAGCTATAAAATGAAAGAGTTGGATTAGAGTATTCTGTAAGGTTTCCTCCTGCTATAAAATTCTACAGTTCTATACTTATCTAAAAGTGAATATAATCTACATATATTATGTATTTCTGAAGTCTAAATTTCCCTCAAAGTAAAAAATGACTCAGATACCAAATACATGCTGATTTATGAAGCATGAATTAAAAAGTATAAAATAGTTTTAGTAGCATTACAAAAAGTTACAACTCCCCACCTTCATCTTTACCATTTTATATACTACCTATAAAACAAAGAATAAAATAAATATCAGTTATTGTATTCGAAATGTGCATACTGGATTTCAATCATAGCAACATATGTCTGTCTTTAATGTACTATAAGGACTATTTCAATCTGCATAAATGAGACAGGACTAAGATACCTATATTTATTTTAGTATATCTAATTAACATCCATTTGCATAAAAACTATTGGGAGATTTACTTGAAAAAACAGAAGAGTCAAAATCAAAATGAAAACAAATCTAGTATTCTTTCTAATACGATCCAATACCCCATATTAAGCATTCAACAATTTCTATTTAGAAAAAAACAGCAAAACCTCAAAAAACAAAGGAAAAATCACAACTGAGGCAGACTGAATAGCTAAAACAACCACGGATTACATTGAAGGGTTGCTATGGTACAAATTAAGTGATGAGAAACACAAGGAAAAACACACAATAATTTCACAAATATTTGCATCTATTTTACTTCTTTTTTCTTTATGGTAACACCCTTCAGGAAAACAGAGTAAATGCTGTGGAACTGCTTCCCTACCACTTTTATAGAGCTTCATGCTTCTCCGGAGTGTTACAGAGAGATATGTGTGCCTACTTACGTACAAGGGGTGAGGAGCGAGCCTAAAGCAATAAATCAATTCCAAAAACACGTACTTTAATCTGGGGGTAAAAGAACTAGCATTTGAAATAAAATCCCACAAATATGAGCAAAACAACTTTATGGAACAACCCCAAATATTTCACAAATATGACCCTAGTAAATTAAATTCAAGGGAAACAACTTAGCTATGTATGAAACTTAGCTATGTAAGAAAAGGTTTAATATTTAGAACTTAAAATTTGTTCATACCTTTTGACAGGCTCTTTTGCATACATGTTTATATTCTTTAGCTTTGGATTCAGAATGATAACCTGCACCTATGGAGGAGAAAACTGATCAATACTCTATCATTAAAATATCAAACTTTAAAATGTATAAATGGACCTTCCAAAATTAATGATCTCTCTGTGACCTTCCAGTAACAATTACAGAAAAATAAACAATATGAACAAAGCCTTGAACATTAGCTCCTATTAATATCTCTCTAGAGATGAATCATGGCATGGTAGATAGAGAGATGGCCTTTGAGTCAGGAAGATATACATAAAAGTCCCACCTCTGACATACTAGCTGTGTACCCTGGTCAAGTCACTTAACTTTGCAGTGCTCAAGACAATCCCTAAGCACACAAGCTGCAGATGAGCCAATCTGCTTTGGTGGAAGAAACTTCCTCTTAAACGTGTTTGCTAAACCAACAAAATTAAACATCTCATTCCTGCCCTATCCTAAGATTCACAAAGTATTTTCCTAAAAGCAATTGTGAGGAGCACAGTACAGAGTGGGCCATGCCAGTGCAGACCAGGCCCCAGCAAACCCAGAGCAGGTCTCAGGGGACTGAATCACTGGTAGCTGAGGTGGTTTCCAGACTTCTCAATCTACAAATGTCAAAGACAAACTTAAAATGTCAGTGGGAAAGGTCTGTCTGACCTGAGTGAGAGAAGAATGAAGACGAGCTTCAGCCTGAATACAGCCCTGAGGTGATGACCATAGCAGCAGCAACAGCAGCTGCTTCCAGAGCTCTCAGCCCACAGATGGTAAGGGGATCAAACAACTGGTCAGAAGGAAATTACAGGGATCTCCTTGGTGGCACTGAGGAAGAATTCTGTTGTTTTGCCCATACTTGGATCTGGGTTGCAGTCCTAGAGTGAGGAAGAGCACTGGCATAGCAGAGCTTGTGGCAGAAGTGTAGAGTGAACCCTCCTCACAGTTCCAGGGCAGAAAAGAGTGCTTGTGGTGACTCAAAGATCAGAGCACAGGCCAGGAGAGGAGTAAACACCTCTCCTTAGATCATACCACCTTGGAAGAACTGAAAATTTACAGGTTCCTAGAAGTATCTCTGAATCTAGCTGCACAAAACCCCTAAAGCTTGGGACAGTATGCCCTCCACACTAGAAGCAGGGCTCTACCCTGACAAAGAGTTTAAATGTCAAGTAATTGGCCGGGGACGTGAGCAAACGATGGGAAAAAAAACCTCAAGACTATAGAATCCTACTTTGGTGACAAGGAAGATCAAAACATACAATCAGAAGAAGATAACAAAGTCAAAGCTCCTACATCCAAAGCCTCCAAGAAAAATATGAATTGGTCTCAGGCCATGGAAGAGCACAAAAAGGATATTGAAAATCAAGTAAGAGAAGTAGAGGAAAAATTGGGAAGAGAAATGAGAATGATGCAAGAAAATCATGAAAAACAAGACAACAGCTTGGTAAAGGAGACACAAAAAAATACTGAAGAAAATAACACCTTAAAAACCAGACTAGGCCAAATGGCAAAAGAGGTCCAAAAAGTCAGTGAAGAGAAGAATGCCTTAAAAAGCAAAACTGGCCAAATGGAAAAAGAGGTCCAAAATCTCACTGAAGAAAATAATTCCTTAAAAATTAGAATGGAGCAAATGAAAGCTAATGACTCTATGAGAAATCAAGAAATTATAAACAAAACCAAAAGAATGAAAAAATAGAAGACAATGTAAAATATTTCATTGGAAAGGAAAAACAACTGACCTAGAAAATAGATCAGGAGAGATCATTTTAAAATTACTGGACTACCTGAAGGCCATGATAAAAAAAAAAAAAGCGTAGACATCCGAGAAATTATCAAGGAAAATTGTCCTGATATTCTAGAGTCAGAGGGTAAAATAAAAATTGAAAGAATCCATAAATCACCTCCTGAAAGAGATCCTAAAATGAAAACTGCTATGAATATTCTAGCCAAATTCCAAAGTTCCCAGGTCAAGGAGAAAATATTGCAAGCAGCCAGAAAGAAACAATTCAAGTATTGTGGAAACACAATCAGGATAACACAAAATTTAGCAGCTTTGACATTAAGGGATCAGAAGTCTTCAAATATGATCAAGGTCAAAAGAGCTAGGATTAAAACTAAGAATCACCAACTCAGCAAAACTGAGTGTAAGTAATAAGGGGTGAAAATTGACATTCAATGACATAGAGAAATTTAATGCATTCTTGAAAAGCCAGAGCTAAATAAAAAAACTGACTTTTAAATACAAGATTCATGAGAAGCATGATAAAGTAAACAGGAAAGAGAAATCATAAGGGACTTATTAAAGCTGAACTGTTTACATCCCTACATGGAAAGATATTTGTAACTCATGAGATTATACTCAGCATTAGGGTAATTGGAGGGAATATATAGAGATAGAGGGTACAGGGTGAGTTGAATATGAAGGAATGGCATCTAAAAAATAAAATTAAGGAGTGAGAGAGAAATGTACTGGGAGAAAGAGAAAGGGAGTGGTAGAATGGGTAAATTATCTCACACAAAAGAGGTAAGAAAAAGCTTTTACAATGGAGGGGAAGAGGGAGGAGCTGAGAAGGAAAGAGTGAACCTTACTTTCTTTGGTTTGGCTTAAGGAGGGAATAACACACACACTCAATGAGGTATGGAAATCTATCCTAGTAGGGGGAAGGGGAAAAGAGGGGTAGAGTAATAGAGGGAGAGCAGACTGGAGGAGGGAGTAATCAGAAGCAAATACTTTTGAGGAGGGGAAGGCTCAAAGGAGAGAATGGAATAAATGGGAGTTTGGACAGGATAGAGAGAAATACAGAAAATCTTTTACAACATGATTATTATGGAAGTGTTTTACATGACTACACACGTATAATCAATATCAAATTGCTTGCCCTCTCAATGAGGGTGGGTGGGGAGGGAAGAAGGGAGAGAATTTGGAACTCAGTTTTAAAAACAAATGTTAAAAATTGTTTTTTACAAGCAACTGGAAAATAGGAGGCAATGGGGTATAGAAATCTATCTACCCTAAAGGAAAATAGAAAGAGAAGGGGATAAGAGAAGAGGGTAGTGGGTGGTAGAAAGGAGGGCAGATTGGGAGAAAAGGTAATCAGAATGCACACTGTTAAGGGGTGGTAGGAGGGGAGAGATAGGGAGAAAATTTGGAACTCAAAATCTTGTGGAAGTGAATGTTGAACACAAAAATACATAAATGAATGAATGAATGGATAAATTGAAATGTGAAAAACAAAAAAGTAGTCAACATAATCTGGAGTGGCTAGGAGGTGCAGTGAATAGAGCACTGGCCCTGGAGTCAGGAGGACCTGAGTTCAAATCCCACCTCAAACACTTGACTTAATCCCAATTGCCCTGCCCTCTCCCCTCCAAAAAGCAAAAAAAAAAAAAAAACAAAAACAAAAAAAAAAAAAAAAACTCCCAAACCACAGCAGACAGACACATAGTATAATATACCATTACTAAACTAGAAGAATAGTAGATAGCCTCTTTCAAAGGCAGGAAGCTATCAGCTAGACTTTGTCCCCATGTGGAACTCTAACATTGATTACTGTAGAGTGTAGTGATCTTTGGGTGCTCACAAGCATCCAGAGTAGTACAAAGAGAGAACTATGTATTATTCAACACTTAAAAGCACCATACAGCTTAATTAAGCACCTGATTAAGTGAGGGGTTAGCTATCCTATGTCCTAGTTAGACTAGATGGCAACCCAACTAAGTCACCATTCATTATAAACATTTAACTCCCCCAAATTGCTCAGCCCCACCCCTAGACCCCAGCAAAGAGTAACATCCAATTCGTAGTGAATATGCCCAGAAAATAAAGCTATGTTTTTTACATTGACTAATGAGCCGCTATAATCTGTATTTTCTCTGTACCCAGCAAACTCATGTCAAAAAAGAGGAGTGGAAAGTACAGTATGGGGTGGGGGGGGATAGACTAGGAATTAAAGACCTAAGTCTAATCAGGTTCTATTACTAACCAGCTGCATGATTTTGGACAGTTCACTTCATTGAGTTTCTATTTTCTGCATCTACAAAATAAATGAGCTAGTCAAGATGATTTTGAAAATCATCAACCTTCACGGGGTGGCTAGGTGGCACAGTGAATAGAGCACCGGCCCTGGAGTCAGGAGGACCTGAGTTCAAATCCACCCTCAGACACTTAACAAAAAACTAGCCATGTGACCTTGAGCAAGTCATCTAACCCCAATTGCCCTACCTTCCCCCGAAAAAAAAGCAAAAAAAAAAACAAACAAACAAACCCAACCACAACAACAAAAAACAAAAACAGAAAATCATCAACCTTCTTTCTAGCTTGGTTTCTTTTTCTCAACAAGATTACAGAATTTGTCCATGGCATGCAAAAAAACTATATTTTCTACAGACTGACTCATAAAACATTCTAAATTAAACATTTTAAAAATTCAGTATACCAAACTCAGTTGTTTTCATTTAAATTCCTTTTCAAAAGCTTTCACCATGCTATATAAAATTTACTTATTAGTTTATTTCCAGATGTGTCACAATTCAACATTATATATATATATATATCTTCCAAACTCATTTATTCATGTCTTACCTGCATGCACCAACACAAATCCTACACGTTTCTCTTTATGGGGTAGTTTCGTTTCATGCTCTTTGGCTGTTACCTTAACAGCCATAACCTGAGGTGATTTGGAAGGTAGACCTTCTGCTGAACTCATCCCCTTCTCCATGATCATTCTCCACAATTACCATCTTCTATTGAAAAAATTGCATATTTCCAACAAAAAGTAAACTCTAAAGAGGAATCACCCTAAAGAAAAACCAACACATATGTTACAGATTTCCACTGCCAAAGACATTACTTATTTAAATTCATGCAAAAATAATGCTGTACAAATATCTATTTATAGTTGGAATTGTTATCTACATCTTTACTTGCAAATATTTGCTATTCTCTAGAAATAGAAAAAGAAATTAAGTATGGAGGTTGCCACCCACCCAAAAAATTTGATCTTGTAATACTGTAGATTGTTTGCCTACCTTAGCATGTTGTATTCTATTATATCAAGTTTAACTTTAATATCACTTTCTCTTAAAGATTTCATATAGAAGGGAGAACAGGAATATCAACTAGTTATTATGTTCCCTCAGTCACCTTTTTTTGGTTCAACATTTTTCTATACCTTTGATGTTTACATCCACAACATCTCTTGCATAAATTCTCCACCTCATAACTCACATAGGTACTACCTCAGTTTTGATCCCCAACACCTTTTGCCTGATCTGCTATATTAATCTGTTAATTGGTTCTCTGGGTCTCAAGCATCTCACCACTCTAATCAATTCTCTACATAACGGCCAATGTGATTTTCCTAAAGCTTAAGTCTTACCGTGATACTCTCCTCTTCAATAAACTCCAGTAGCTCACTATTATTCATTTAGAATAAAACTAACTCTGCTTGCATTTAAAGGTTCTTCAAAATCTGTTCCCTTCTTACTTTTCCAGGCTTTTTATGTATTTTTAACCCCACACTTTTTTCTCTTTATTACTATTTCTACCTTCCCTATATCATTATGATTTTTACAAATCTTTTTTTATTGCTCTCCTGTTTTTGTATCCTTAAATGGATTTGGGTTGATTGTATTTAAGTGAATGTCATGTTAAGTTTTATCTTTTGAAGAGGGTAATAGCATGGAAGCAAGCCTCGACAAATGATATTCAACAACAGAGCATTATCATTAAGAAAATAACCAAAATATAAACAAAATAAAAGATCCCACTGTGCTTACAGTCTATTATGAAAAGGTATTTGATTCAGTAAAGCAAAACTCCACCAGGAAATTTTCAAAAGGGCACCAACTCTGCATATATCAAAATCACTCAAGATTATTTGAAAGATATTTTTTTTAAATAATCCTGTTCAGTGGCTCCCTCACCATAAACATCAGTTACGACCCAAAAAATACATGTCTGAGGTGTAAGTCCTGATGCAGATACAGACTGGCCATCCAACTGCATATTAAACTCTAGAAAACAAGCATTTTTTATTTCATTTTCCCATATGGATTGCTAGAACACCTCTTTTTAGTGATCATGAACCACACTGAGGAAACCCTTTAACATTTTGGATCTTGAAAAAAATCAGGACAATGTTACCTGCACACAGAAGCATCTGGAGAACTTTGCCATCAATATACAGTCCCTGTCTCATGTGTACTTGTCTCCCCCATTAGATTGTGAGCTCCTTGAGGAAAGGGACTAACTTTTCCCCCTTTCTTTGTATTCCCAGGTCAGCACAGTGCCTAAAACCTGGCACTTAATAAATGCTTGCTGACTTGAATAAATGATAATGGCAAAAACCTTTGCCAAGTATATATCTCCCTACAGAGCCCTTGACATTAATAATTTCAGTATGAATTGAAGAGTTAATTCTTCATTTTATTTAGTGTATAATCTTGCATCATGTGACATATTCTTAAGAGCCTCTTTTTAGAATTTAAGCCAGCATTCAGTTATATAAATTTAAATGTTTGGTTATAATCAACAATAAATTGTGGAATTTTGCATTCTATCTACTATTTAGTCAACTGTGTGACTGACTATACTGCCTGACTGACTGAATCGTCTCTATACCATACCACTTCTGCACTCAAACCAAAGTGGGGGGAGGACATATTGGGAAGAAAGTAAATTCAGAGGGGTGAAGTATCACAAAACTCAGACCAAGACAGTCCTGCCCCAAGTACTCTGAGATCCTCAATACTCTCCTGGGATTCCAGAGAGAGCCCTGGAGCTCTAGTGCTCTGTACCTCAGAGATCCAAGGGGGCAGGGCTAACAGAGAGGTGGAAGTCAGCCCAGAAACTTGGAGACCTAGGGGGACAAAAAGAACAATTGGGGCCAATCATCTAAACCAAAAATGCAGTGGAGCTTGACCTTGGCAGAAGGCTCCAATTTAGGAACTTAAGTTAGAGAGATGAATAAATCAAAGTAATAACAATAAATATAAAAAATTATTGTAGATCTAGAAATCTCCTTTAAAAAAAATCAAAGAACTATGTAACTCAAAGCAGTAGTAGCTAGAAGAAAAAAAAAAACAGATTTTCCACAAGGACTACATTAATACTTAGATGAAGCAAGAAATAAAAAATAAATAAATAAAAACTCTAGGAGAACGAATTATAAGGAGAAAAAAAAAAAACTAGCTTAGAAGAGAGAATGATAAACTTTGCCCAAGCACAACTCCAGAAGATAGCAAGAAAAAAATTTAGAAAAAAGTCAAAAGAATGAAAAAAAGCATTTAAATATCTGACATAAAAAATAGCTGACATGGAAAATAAGACAACAAGAAAATTTAAGAATCACTAAACTTGAAAATTATAGTTTTTTTTTTAAACCTAGACACTATATTTCATGAAATCATAAATAAAAATTGCCAAGATCTATTAGAACAGGGGTGGCCAGGTAGCACAGCGAGTTAGATGACCGGCTCCAGTGTCAGGATGACCTGGAGATCGAATCCTGGGCTCAGACACTTAGCACCCACCCAGAAATAACTGGCCGTGCAACCTTGAGCAAGTTACTTAACCCCGACTGCTTAAAAAATAATCTATTAGAACAGAAGGGTAAAGTGAAAGAAGAAAGAATGTAAGCCCTTGCTAAAAGAAACTCCACAAAGAAAAGTTTCAGGAATGTCATGGTCAAAATATAAAACTCATATCTAAGAGAAAATACTGCAAGCATCTAGAAAGCAGTGCAAGTGCCAAGGAATCACAGTAGGATCACACATGATTTAGCAACCACCACTATATAGAGAACTTAGAATACAATATTCCAGAAAGCAAAGGATATAGGCTTAAAGACAAGAATAATTAACCAGAAAAACTGAATATAATGCTATGGGGAAGAAGTGAAGTGGACCTTTAATGAAGTTGTGGACTTACAAACATTCCTGATAAAAAGATCAGAACTACATAGAAACTCTGAAGTTCAAACATAGGAGTAAAAAGAAAAATAAAAAGATAAAAAAATAAATGAACAATGATAAAAGACTAAACTAAGATAAACATCTCCCTATTTACATATGAATAGATGATACACCTGTCTTCTCTGAAACCCATTACATCATCAGGGTCATAGAGGTGCTCTTTAGACAAGGCCTGAAAGTAATTGTTATTATCTTGATGTTCTTTTTTTTTTGAGGGGGGAGGGCAGGGCAATTGGGGTTGACTTAGGTCAACATGGCTAGTAAGTGTTAAGTGTCTGAGGCCAAATTTGAACTCAGGTCCTCCGACTCCAGGGTCAGTGCTCTACTCACTATGCCACCTAGCCACCCCTATCTTGATGTTCTTAAGAGAAGAATAGAAAGAGTGGGGAAGAGAAGGAAAAAGAAAGATAAAAATATCTCACATAATCAGGATGCACAAGTAGACATTTATTCAAACAAGGAGAAAGGGACTGTAGTGGGATCAGCCAACATTTAAATCTCACTCTCATCTAAACTGGTCAAACACACATACATGGATACAGAAACATTTCGCTCAACAAGAAAATTGGAGTGGGGGAAGAATGGGACAAGGGGAATTAAAGGGAAAATAGAATAAGAAACATTTTTTGTAGAAAAACAAAATCTAAGGATGAACAAATATATTTTTAACTCTTTTTAATGAGACAAAGAATGGGAATCTGAGGGGGTACCCATAAATTGGGGAATGGATGAACAATTATGAGATATAAATGTGTTGGTATACTATTGTACTATGAGAAATGATGAAGGAAAGGATTTCAAAGAAACCTTGGAAGGCTTGTAGGAATTGATGCATAATGAAGTGAAAAGAAGCGCAAGAACAATTTACAAAATGACAATATAGTAAAGGTAAACAACTTTGAAAGAATTAAGAACTCTTTTGAAGATAATGGCCAAACATGATTACAGAGGATGGATGATGAAACATTTTACCTAGCTCTTAATAGAAAGGTGAAGGATTCAGTGAAAAAATAGACAAATTTTTTTGACATAGCTAATGTGTACATTTATTTTGACTGATTATACATGTTTGTATTAGGTTTTATTTTTCTTTTGTTTTCAGTTGGGGAGGTTTAAGGTGGGAGATTGAGAAGGAATATTTTTGCTGACTAAAACAAATTTAAAAAAAATTTTAAAGACAGTCATTGAAGCATTTTTTTTAAATGCACTGAATGAAATTAAGAATGAAAACAAAACAGAAACCAACAAGTTAAGAAAATGTCCAGCAGGGCAGTTTTAAAAGTAAAATGTTGAATTATATACTTTTTAAAAAGCAAGATGTATGTAACAACCATTTATGCTTTTACATATAATTCTTTTTTTCTCTTTTGTATATGAAATGCTCTAGTTTTCTTTTTTGCGTTTGATAAAAACAGAAAAAAAACCTTTAAGAGTATTCAAGTTATTCACAGGTTCTACAGGTAAAAGTTATAAATACCCACAAGCAGTCTGAAAAACAGAGATGAGCATTTCACAGAAAATATGGAGAGCAGAAACAATTCTGTGGTGACTTGTATTGAGTGTGTGAGGACTTCTACCTCTGTTCTTGCCAAATGATTTATCTATGTTCAAAGTAAAAATGTCTCTCCTGACAACAAATTATTAATGGCATTAAGGAATGCCTTTCCACATTGTGGGGTGTAGCAGGGGTGGGGGACCAGTATGGATGACATATTAGAAGAGGAGAGAAAGAGCAAAGGTTTCCATGTGCAAAGAAAGAAGACCAAGGAACTGAAGAGGCAGAAAGAAAAGTCAAAACTTGTATCGTGAGACTGGTGAATAGAAAAATATCAGAAAGAGAAAGGAAAGGACAGCTAAACACAGAGCTAAAAAAAAAAATGAGGCTCTTCAAGAAGAGGATTATACTGCTTGTCTTCTAAGCAATGATATAGTAGATCACCAGATACTGTCAGTTGAGAGATCATCAATTAAAGGTTAGAAGAATCGTGGTGTGGCTGGTGACTCCTTGATGAGGAGTACTGAGGTAGTAAACCAATAACCAGATAAAAACACTAAAGATATATGATATCTTCCTGAAGCACAATATCCAGTATGTGACTGGGAACCTCTCAAGACTTGTCAAGAGATGACTGCTCATTTCTGGTGGCTGGGCACAAATGTTAGCACTGTCAAAAATGAAATCTTGGGCAAGAAACTGAAGATGAAAGAGAAAAGCAAATCTGCAAAGTGATAAAAAAAGAAAGCTATGAGAATAGGATTTGGATTTCTGGACCACAATTTAAAATTTTAGAGTAACAGAGTTTGCATCTACCTAATATGGTCCAGTAAGAAAGTTTTTGCCTAGTGTTTCACATATCTAACAAGACAAAAGAATAATATATACACACACAAAGCAAGATGGCATAGGGAGCAGAACCAGAAGAACATTGTACACAATTACAGACACATTGTATCTGTGATGACTAACTTTGATAGACTCTTGGCTCTTCTCAGCAATGCAAGGTTCTGAGACAACTACAAAACACTCGTGATAGAAAAGGCTATCCACATGCAGAGAAAGAATTACGGGTTCTGAATGCAGATTAAAGCAAATTATTTGCTCTCTCTCCTTTTTTTTTGTTTCATTTCTTCTTTCTCATGGTTCATTCCATTGGTTATAATTCTTCTTCACAACTTGACTATTGTGAAAACATGTTTAACGTAAAGGTTTGTGTTAGAAACTATATTGATTACATGCTGTTTGTAGGGGGTAGGGGGAAGAGAGGGGGAGAAAATTTGGAACTCAAAAACTTGTGGAACTGAATGTTGTGAACTAAAAATAAATAAATTTTAAAAGGAAAAGAAAAGTATCCCTAATTATATATAAAAGATGGCATAGAAAATTATTACACTGGGGGGCGGTTAGGTGGCACAGTAAATACTGCACCGGCCCTGGAGTCAGGAGGACCTGAGTTTAAATCCGGCCTCAGACACAACACAAAAACTAGCCATGTGACCCTGGGCAAGTCACTTAACCCCAATTGCCCTCCAAAAAGCAAAAAAAAAAAAGAAAAGTATTACACTGTAGGAAGAGGGAACAACAAGAAGTTCACAGGAAAGATTTAACCAAGAAATGATTTAGTGGTAAAAACCCATGGTCTGAAATGTACAAATTATAAGGTAGAAAGCAAGATAAACTAGAGGTCCTAATGTAACAAGTCAAATTTGGCCTTAAAAATACCACTGATACTAGGTGGGATGAAACTAATGACCAGAATAAGACTGTGGATGGAGAAACATTATTTAAAAGAAACAAGATAAGAAAAATACATGGGAGGGGGATTAGGATTGCATATTAAGATACAGTCATGGGGCAGCTAGGTGGCACAGTGAATAGAGCACCTGCCCTGGAGTCAGGAGGATCTAAGTTCAAATCCTGCCTCAATCCCTTGACATACTTATTAGTCATGTGACCTCGGGCAAGTCACTTAACCCTAATTGCTCTGCCCTCCCCCCTCCAAAAAAAAAAGAAGGAAAAAAAAGATACAGTTATAAGCAATTTGGAAAAAATACCCCAAAAAGCCATTAAACTGTGAAGACTCTGAACCAGTGACACCACTATTAAGCATATACTTCCAAAAGATGTTGGGGGGGAGGGGGTTTAAACACTGATTTTTAAATACTGATGAATTAACATATTAACAAACTACTGAGAAGTGATAAACTAGAAGTATAAAATGAGATATACATTCTTGGATAAGGTGAGTATGTGATTTTGTACTTCACTATGATTATTTCTTACAAGAGAGGTTTTTATTTAGAAGAGGAGACTAGTTATTGAGGAAAAGAAAGAAAAAAGCATTAATGAAGTACTTAATATACAGAAAACAGAAGGTTCAGAGGGAAAAAGAGATGAACAAGATAGTTTTGAAATTAATATGTGAAATTCACTGTATACTTTTAAAAAGGAAACAAGCTAGATAGGAAGTTTGATAGTTTCATTTGCAATCCACTTTTTTGTTTCTTCTGCAATCTTCTAACCCCACAAAAATTAATCTTACCAAGGTTATCAATTATCTTTTAACTGTTCATCCAATTGCCTTTTCCCTAGCTGCATCCTTCTTGACTTCTTTGTAGCATTTGTCTTCCTTCAGGACATTCTCACCTCCGCTATTTTTGTAATACCAATCTCTCCTGTTTTTCCTCAGACCTTTCTGATATCTCCTCAGTCTTATTTGCTGGATCATCCTCCACATCCTGCCTCTGATGAGGGCTGACAAAGTCAAGGAACTGTAAGACTGAAGTACCCAGATAGGGTTTGGGCAGTCTGGAATGAATTCACAGAGTCAAGTATTCTTTAAGTCAAGGTACCAAAAGTTTATTGTTACACTTTTCAGAGGAAAATAGTTCTTAGGGAACCTACAACTGTAGAAGGGTACAGTTAAAATTTATACAGGACAAACTATAGTAAAATATGTGTCAAATATGCTAATATGTGATTCAGGGTGGAATTAGGGATCGGTTAAGGAGTAGTCAGTTCTTAAAGGAACATGCACTTTTAGTATCTACTGCCCAGGTATTTTACCCAGAGTTCACTGGGAAATAGCCCAACGGCCAGGGGATGGAATCGTCCTACATGGAGGTGTGGTTTTAGGCCTGAAATGTTACTAAGTCAACTGGCTGTCAGGGTTGACTAAGAAATACTCAGGTTGCTCCCATTAATGTCTTGTTAGACAAGATAAACGTAAGGGAATATACATGGTCTAAGTCTAGGATACATATGATAGGTCAGTGAGTAGTAAATATCTTCATGACCCAGTTCACAGCCAGGTTCAGCCAAAACACAGCTGGTTCAAACTAAAAAATTATATAGGTGCAGCTGGCTACTATATCAGGGAGATAAGTTTTTTGCTAGTACATGCTGTCCTGGTTTGCTAGAGAAAAACTGCTAGGGACAGTGTTTTGAGGCTAGGGAGAGATGTGGTTTTGGAACTGGAATTCAAGAACAGGTACCCCATCACCTCCAACTATGGGATCATACAATCATAGGGATCAATTAGTCAACTAGCATTTATTAAGTATCTACCATGAATCAGATATACAGCTAAGCTCTAGGGATACAGAGAAAGACAAAATACAGCCCCTGTTCTCAAGGCACTCCCACTCTAGGAGACAACATATAAAAACTATTGAAGAAAATCTCTAAGGGAAGGTAATAAGATTAAGAAGGACCAGAAAAGATTACTTGTAAAAGGTAGAACTTTAAATCAGACTTGAAGGAAGTGAGAGAAGTAAAAAGATGGAGATGAAGAAGGAGAGAATTCCAGCCATGGGGACAGCCAGTGAAACCGTTTAGAGTTAGAAAATGGAGTGTCATGTGCAAGGAACCACAAAGAGGCCCACATTACAGGGTATGTGGAGAGAAGTAAGGTATAAGGAGAGTAAATGTAGGAATAGGCCAAGTTATGAAGGACCAAACAGAGGATTTTATATTTGATCCTGGAGGCAGCAGAGAGTCACTAGCTTATGAAAGGAGGAGCACAAATGTGTGGTCAGACTTTCACTGTATGGTGATCAATTTGGCAGCTGAGTAAAGAATATACTGTGGTGGAGAGAGATCTCATCAGGGAGATCAACCAGCAGACTACTTCATAGTTGAAACCATGGATGTTATAGTGTCCAAGGAGAAAAGGGAGTCTATGTAAGATGTGTTACAAAAGTAGAAACAATCAAATATTTAGCCCTGGAAGGTCATTCAGTCCAGCTCCCTCACTTTACAGCTGAGTAACTGAGGCTGATAGAAGTTGCTTTGTCTAAGACCACAAAGTAGTGTCTTGAGTTCAAACCCAAGGTTCTTTCTATGGCACCATGTTGCTAATATTTAAGAATAATTCAAGACAATAATCTGTCCTGGCAAATTCTCACTCTAGGGGATTTCATCAACTTCGATGTATTTTATCATCATCTCTATGAAGACAAGTTCCATTGAATCTCCACCTTATTTCACTCTCAAATCACTTTTCACCTATCACCTGAACTATTACAACAGATTTTAATTGGTCTCCCAGTCTCAAAGCTCTCTCTTCTCCAGTAATTCTAGTTGCCAAATTATTACCTCTAAAGTGTTGTCCAGATCATATCATTTCTCTGCTCAGAGAATTTCTCTTTATTGCCTTTATTCAATGTCTCTTGATTGACTCAAATTTGAAATACTATAGAAATTTCCATTTAGCATTTTAAAATATTCACTCTACAGTTAGAATTATTTCACACCATTTCTCCCTCATATCTTCTATTCTCTAGCCAAATGGGTCTATTTGCTCTTCCTGGAATGTGACATTCTATCTCCTACTTCCACAATTTTTCACAAGCTGCCTCACATACCTGGAATTCTCTCCCTCCTCACCTCTAACTTAATGAATCAGTAGCTCCATTGAAAGTTCAATTACCATATATACCTAAAATAACTTCACCATTTCATAATACCCCATTTTTTAGTGCACCCCCTCACTCTGAAATTATTTTGTATTTTCCTCATATTTTGTATTTACTCAGCACCCCCACTCCCTGCCAACTCACTAAACTGTTTCATTTGTCTTCCTACTCCCTTAATCAAGCACTCAGTAGAGTGGTCCCACTGTACACTATCTGGAATATTGTATTGCATTTTAGATGCCACAGCTTAGGAAGAACACATTACTGATAATCTGGATAGTATCCAAAAGAGGGCAACTTCAATAGCATAGTGAAGAGACACAAGAATTTTTAGGCTGAGAAAGAGAAGGCTTAGGGGAACATGACAGCTATCTTCACATATTTGAAAAATTATAATTCCTCAAGTTACTAAGTATTTACTACCAGAGGCATCAAACTATCAAGAAGGAAATGACTATTCTAAATTTTTCAATTAGAAAAATATTCTTAACTTATCAATTACTTCTCATGCTCTTCCTCCCCCTCACCTCCCCCCAACATAAATAGTGGAAAAAGAATTAATATGCTAATTTTCAAAGGTAACTCAGCCTTTATCAAATAATATCTCATATTTTATGGTGTTCAAAGTCATAAACCCCACTTTGAAGAACACTTTCCAGATTCTCACCCCAAAGAACTAACAGACGAGTAAACCAGTCAGTAAATACCCACATTCATTCAAAAACAAATATTTCAACGAATACTTTAAAACAATTTTAATACAAGTATTTATTCCAAGCTGGTTAATAAAAAGTCAGTAGAGTCATTTGAAATAAAACATTTAACATTAGAAGTAAAGCAATTTCCAAACCAAAATTATCTTTCATAAAGAGACTATTAAAATATTACTTTTTTTTAAATGGGACATAATGCTAGGTATATATCATATGCAGAATTTTAAGGTAATCTCTCTACATATGAAACTATGCTTTCCTACAGCCACAGGAAAGCAAAAAGGAGCATAATAGCACATTCAGAAGTTTCTAAAAGTTTTTAAAAGGTGAATACTTAAGTTTAGGAACGGCAAAATGAAGGCAATTAGGAACCACAGGAAAAAAAATTATGTAGCATTTAGTACATTCTGGGCACTACAAAATAGGAAAAGAATCAAAAAGTTCATCTGCCACCAAAGTGACATGTCAAGATCAAAGGAAAATGGGTAAACCAAGAGACAATGAGAAGATAAAATACACAACATTCAAAAATTTTTGGTACACAATGTCAAAAGAGCTGGAGCTGCTCCTTATGTGCAACAAATCTTATACAGTGTAGCAATTGCTTACAATTTTTCCTATAGGAATCATAAAATAATTGTGAAAAAGGTTAGCCATTAAGATCATCAATCCAAATATATTAGACTGAAGAGTGAAGAAAACAAGTAAATCTGCTGGCATATTTAAATTTGTGTTAAAGAAAACTTCAAACTACAAATGTATGTGTATATATATGTACACAAATGTATTATATATGTGTATGTATTCATATATATGTCCATGAGAATCTAGGCCAGACTTAACACTAAATGAAATAAGGCTGGAAGAAAAAAAATCAGAAACATCTTAATAGGATAGCACAACATCAAGGATCAAGTTTTCTAAAAATGCAACCACCAGTCCCCTACAAGTATTCTAACTCTAGGAAAAACAATTAACCAACCTTATTTGAGCTTCTGAATAGCATTAAATAAATATTTACAGTATAAGTACTAGGGATCATAGATCCTTTATATATGTTGGAAAGGACATTGGAGACCATCTAGTCCAACTCCCTCATTTTAGGGATGAGGAAACTAAAGCCCAGGGAGGGCACAGGATGTCAGATATAGAGCTGGAATGAAGATTAAAGGTCTAATCCAACCTTTTCATATGACATTCAGGGAGGTTACACTACTTGCCTGAGATCACATAGGTAGTTCGAGTAAGGCTCAGGATTAGGAAATAATACAAAGCTCTGGTTCAGACAACTTGTAACTTTTGACAATAGAATAAGTTCATCTTAGAGGTCATTTTTTTTTTCACTATGGATGTCTGATTATATAAACACATTCTATATTTCCCTAGATATTACTTATAAAAACTCCCCAAAATTCTGAAGTATAAATGGAAGCTTAGTCATCCTTAAAAGTTTTTGGTTCCTAAGGATTCACTTCGTTCTTGCCTTTTTATTAAATGACCTAAATCTGTGTAATTTCATATGATGTGCTGCTCTTAAGACTTAGTTTATGAAAAAGTACACTGGTTTACATTGGAGTACTAGCCTTTCCCTACATAAATTAAACTAAAAGAATTTCATGCATAAATAAAATTCTGGGCTTATTTATGTTTCTCCTTATTCAAATAAATTGCTATCAAGTAAATTATGGGAGCCTGAGAAGATATGCCTTCAGATCTACAGATAAGGGAAGAGTTAAGACTAGAGTTGAGAGGATCATGGGAAATACAATGGATAATTTTGATTACACGAAATTAAGGAGAATTAGTACACATGCGCACATACACATAAAACCTAATCAGCCAAAATTAGAAAGAAAACAGGAGGAAAATTTTGCAGCAAGTTTCTCTGATAAAGGTCTCCTTTCTCAAATGTATAAAGAAATGAGCCAAATTTATAAAAACAAAAGTCATTCCCCAATTCATAACTGATCAAAGAATATGAAGAAGAAATCAACTATCAATAGTCACATGAAAAAATGCTCTAAATAACTCTTGTTTAGAGAATTGCATATTAAAATAACTCTGATATATCACCTCACATCTACTGAGTTGGCTAACATGACAGTAAAGAAAAACGACAAATGTTGGTATGGCTGTGGGAAAAACAGGGCATTAATGTATTTTTGATAGAAGTTGTGAACTAGTCAGACCATTCTAGGGAACAATTTAGACCTTTTCCCAAAGGGCTATAAAACTGTGCATACTCTTTGATCCAGCAATACTACTACGGTCTGTATCCCAAAGAGAGTCTTTTAAAAGGGAAAAGGACCTATTTGTACAAAAATATTTATAAGCAACTTTTTCTGGTGGCAAAGAATTGGAAATTGAGGGGATGATCCTCAATTGGGGAATGGGTGAACAAGTTGTAGTATATAATTGTGATGGAATACTACTGTGCTATAAGAAATAAGCAGGATAATTCAGGAAAACCTAGAAAGACTTACATGAACTGATACAAAGTGAAATGAGCAGAATTAGGAGGACATTGTACACAGTAATGTAAATAATGAATGATGATCAACTGTGAATGACTTAGCTATTCTCAGGAATACAATGATCCAAGATAATTCTAAGGGAGTCTTGATGAAAAATGGAATCCACCTCCAGAATAAGAACTCATAGAGTCTGAATGCAGAGCAAAGCATACTTTTCTTTATTCTGGTTTGTGCGTGTGTGTGTGTTTCCTTTTGCCACATGACTAATAAGGAAATGTTTACATGACCTCACATATATCATTTAAATCATACTCTCTGCGTTCTTAAGGGGTCGGAGAGGGGCAGGAAGGAGAGAATTCAGAATTCAAAAATTTTTTTTAAAGAATGTTTTAAAAATGTACATATAATTGGTAAATATTTAATGAAATTAATAACAATATATTAAGAAATTAAAAAGAAAAAACAAATTGCTTCTGTAAAATGGAATTTTCAGAATAAACCAGGTGTTAAGGTCATATAGGGACAACCTATATTCCTATCAACTAAAGAGATGATCTTAAGTCAAGAAGACTTGAATTCAAATTTGTTGTCAGAAGCTTAGCTGTGTAATACTGGGCAAGTCACTTAACCCCTGTATGCTTCAGTTTCCTCAACCATAAAATAGAGATCATAAGAACATCTATCTCCCATAGTTGTTGTGAAGATCAAATGAAATAATTATTTATAAAGTGCCTGGCATATAGCAACATTTAAAAAACATTTTTTCACCCTCCTTCTTACAACACTAGAAGTAAAGAAGCTATATTTGATCACAAACATTACAGCTATACATATTCATTTACTTTAGTGTATATTTATAGAAATATCATCTTCACATGTTGGACCTTAGCTATTTAAACTCTAAATTCAATGGGCAGAGATCACACAATATGGTCTAGGAGGGAAGGAAAGGGTACATGCATTTATTAAGTGCCTACCATATGTTGAACAATGTGCTATGTATTCAACAAATATTAACTCATTTGATTTTCACAACTATCCCCTGAGGTAGGTGCTATTATTATCCCTATTGTGGAAATTAAAGAATACAAAATCCAAGCAACTTGCCCAGAATCATACAGATAGCACAGGAGGCTAAAATTGAACTCAGATCATCTTCATTCTACCCACTGTGTCACCCAGATGCTTCTAAAATTGGATTTACCATTACATTTTTCACTGTCTATAATTCTCTTATTACTATTCTACTGAAAATATCATTAAAGAGGAGGAAATATTTATTAAGCACTCTTGTCCTGATGCTAAGTGCTTTACAAGTACCATCTCATTTGATCCTGGGAGATAGGTGTTATTATGACAACTCATTTTACAGTTGAGCAAACTGAGGTAGACAGGTTATTTGCCACCCAACTACTAAGTATCCAAGGTCATTTTTAAATTTAGGTCTTGCTGATTCTAGGCCTAGTGCTCTCTCCACTGTACCATCCAGTTGCCCTCTAATAATAGTAATAATACTAAACCATAATTATACAACACTTTGAGGTTAACAAAGAACATTCTTTACAACAACCCTCTGGTGTAGATAATACAAATATTATTTTCCCAGCTTTAGAGATGAGGAAACTAATATTCAAAAAGGTTAAGTGACTCCCTTAATGTGATACAAGTAAATGTCAAACCCAGGGTCTGAACTCTGGTCTCTTCTGACTCCCCAAGTCCAGTATTTTTGCTACTTTGTTACTTGCTTCTCAGGACGCAGATTCTTCTAAAGGAAGAGAAGTCTTGTTAAAAGTATGTCAAGCGTGAGGAACTTGAAAGGAACTAAGAATTAGAAGAACTAGGTTCTATGTAAAAAACTGGGCCTCAGTTTTCTCTCCTGTAAAATGAGGGGCTAGACTAGATAATCTCTATGATACCTCCCATCTCTAAAATTCCATGATTTATAGACTCTGAAAAGACTGATCTGCTGCAATCATCACTACTACTTAATCTAAAGAATGCAATATTTGAATACTTATTTAGATCATTGATACTTAATTTTCCCTTTGCTGTTCCCCTTACAAAAGAAGCCAATAAGTTTGAAGAAACTTCGTTGTTTTTGCCAGATTTTTTTTCTCTCATCCAGACCCATCATTTCATCAGTGTTTCAAACACCCAGTATGGAAATTTCTTCCACCAATGAGGATCAACAACCATCTGAAAATTATAGTGTTTGGAAGTACTCTGGGGCATTGAGAGGTTAAATAATTCATTCATAGTCATAGACTATCCAAGGTAAAATTTGAGGCAAAACTTGAACAAATCTTTGACTTCATGTTCAACTTGCTATATCCAGTAGTCCATTTTGCTTCTTATTCTAATTTTCCTAAAATGTCACTTTGATACTCTCTTTAAAAAAATCTTCAATGGCATCACACTCATTAAACACATCATAAAAACCAAATTCCAAGTCTGGCATTTAAAGACCTCTAATGAGACCTGACTGCCATTTATAAGCAGCTTCTCAATGAAAATTGTAATTATACCTTTTGACAAGCTATGTTACCCATTGTGTTATAAAGGTACTTTAATCCACCACTACTCTCCCTTCTCATCACAATGCCCAAATCTTAGCTATTCTTTGAGGACTATTAAATTTAATTCAACAAACATTTATTAATCACTTCACTGAACAAGGTACTATGCTTGCAGCTAAGGATATGAAAACAAAAACAAATTGGCCTAATTTTAATATTTTTGTTTGGTTTTTTTGGTTCTTTTTATGTGTTGTCTTCCCCATGCCAGGGCAGTTCGATGGCACAATGGATAGAGCACTGGGCTTGGAATCAGGGAGACTCACCTGGGCTCAAACACTTACTAGCTATGTGATCCTGAGCAAATCACTTTAACCCTGGTGGCCTCAGTTTCCTCATCTGTAAAATGAGTTGGAAAAGGAAATGGCAAACCACCCCAGTTATCTTTGGCAAGAAAATCCACATGCAGTCCCAAAGAGTCAGACTGACAAACCATGGAACAACAACTACCCCCATGCTATCATGAGTTCCTTTAGGGCAGTTACAGTCTTAAGACAAAATCCAGTGCTTAGTACAAATGCCCAGAATAAGAGAAGGGCTAAATAAATGTGTATTGATTGACTGCTAGTACTTAAATCTCCATGTCCCAGCTTAGAGGAAGGAAAGGACAGATATTCAACTCTTATCTATACCTTTGAGGTCCTAAATGGAAATAAGCAAGGAGGAAGGGAATAATTCAATTCAAATGTTTTATTAAATACATACTTGTGAAGAGCACAGTTCAAGGCATCGTGAAAAAAAAAATCAACAAAACCGTTTCTGCCCCTACACCTCCCCTATCTCAAGGACTTTACCTTTTCTCTTCATTTTATGGACAAGAAAACTAAGGCCCGGGGACAGTGAGTTGACAAAGGTCAACTCAAGTAGTAATGACCAGATTTGAAATTTAAACCCAAGTCCTCCCCTCCAGAGCCAGGGCTCTTTCCCCTGTACAAAACTGCAGTGGATACATGTAAATTGCTAAGTGAATACAATGTAATTTCTCGAGAAAGGAAATGGGAAAAGAGAAGGGGGAGAGAAGCTGAGAAAAATGGGAGAAGGAAAAGGAGGAGAAAGAGAAGGAAAAGGAGGAGAGGGCGAAGAAGAACAACAAGAAGAAAAAGAACAAGAGAGGAGAGAGGGAGAAGGAAAAAGGAGTGACTGAAAGAGGAAGACAGAGAAAGAGACACAGAAAGATAGGAGAATGAAAAGACATAGAAAAACAGAGATAGAGACAAAGACAGAGATAAAAACTGAAAGACAGCAGGGAGAGGGAGACAGAACAACAGGGGTGGGTCCTTGGGAAACTCCTCCCGCAGGTGGTGACACCTGAGTAGAACCTGAAGAAAGTGGAGGAAGAGAGCGCGGGAAAGGGGGGCCTAGAGAGAGAGCAGGGCAGGTATGACAGAAAAGGGCTCCCCTTGGTTCCCGGGGCTGGAGGCCGTGTCTAGAGCTCCCCAAAGTCCTGACAGAGGAAAATGTTGCCGGGAAGGAGCGGGAAAGGGACATGGCATGATCCAGCTAACCGAGGCCACTCTCCTCCCTCCAGGGGCCAGCTCCTCCGGAGAGGTGAGGAGGAGGGGTCTCTCCGTCCCTCCTGCTCTAGGTGCCTCGGAGACAGAGAAACGACCCGTTCGAGGCGAGCTGAGGGCGGGAGCGGGGGGAGCGGCGCGAAGGGGAGAAGGACTCACCCGCAGCTGCAGAGCCCTCGCAGCACCGGAACCAGTCACTCACCCGTTGCCAGGGTGAGGAAACCGCGTCGAAGAACGTAACTCTTTCCTATTGGGAGCGGGGCCGGTCACGTGGTCGGAAGCGGGACCCCGGGCGCGGTGCCTGCGCTCGCTGCCTCCTCCCTCACCTGGTGTGAGCTAACAGGTACGGAGCTCGGCCGCGCGCGCCAGGCTAGGCTGGGCTTCCTCTGGGAGCGTGCGCGCGTCGGGGTCGCTGGTAGAGGGGAGGACTCCGAAGTGGCCTTCCTCACAGCAAGGGGGAAGTTCTGTTGACCTCATCGCGCAAGCGTGATTCCCAGACACTTCTCTGCTTTGAAAGGTTGTTTCCACCCGACTCTCCTGGTTCTGTGTGGTTACATTTGTATCCTAAAAAGGACAGATTGTTTCTGCTAGTAATCGTCTCAGTTCGTTTTAGATAGGAATCGGAGGATCGAATTTTTAGATCTGGAAAAGACTTTAGAGGCAACTCAACAAGCACTTATTAACCATTCCTATGTGCCAGGTTCAGTGCTAAGTCTTGAGGAAACAACAACAAAAAGGCAAAAAAAGTCTGCTGTCAAGGTACTCAAAGTCTAAAAGGGATGGAGAGGGAGGGAGAGAACAGCATGCAAATAACTTTATATACAAATATGACATAGGGAGGACAAATTGAAGATAATCTTAGGGGAAAGATATTAAGGAATACTGGGAAAGGGTTCTTGCAAAAGGTGGGACTTAAGCTGAGACTTGAAAGAAACAGAGCCCAAAACAGGTGGTAGGCAATGAGAATGGCCAGAGATGGAGCCACCTCAGGCCTGAAATGTTATATACTCCTCTATTCAAAAAATTCCAAGAACAAACAAAATCCTCACTTTTGCATTCAAAATTTTTAACAGGCAGTCTTCTACCTTTCCAGTCATTTTTCTCTTTTTCCTCTTCCTACTGTGATCCCTGTGATCCAATGACATAAGCTTCCTTGCTATTTTCTCATACAATATGTTTCTCCAGATTCTGCTTATTTTTACTAGCTGTTCCTTGTGTTTAGAACACTCCCTCTGTAGCTCTGCTTCTTGGCTTCCCTGAAGTCCCAGCTAAAATCCCAATTTCCTTGTGCCCCTTAAATGCTAAAGTTCCTCTCTTCACTGATTGTCTCCAATTTATCCTATGTGTGGGTATCTTATATGTACATAATTATTTTCATATGGTCTTCCCCATTAGAATTTGAGCCACTTGAGAACAGAGACTATCTTTTGCGTTTCTTTGTATCCCTACAACTTAGAACAAAGCCTAGCATATAAGAAGGAATTTAATAAATGCTAGTTTACTAATCCAAGGCCTTCATTTTACAGATGAGAAATTGAGGCCCAGAGAGGTTGTGACTTAGCTGAAGCTGGTAGTAACAGAATCAGGATTTCAACCTAGATCCTCTGACTCCAAATGTGATACTCTTTGCATTGTACCATGCTTCCTTATATCACTCAGTAAATATTAAGTGCCTACTGTATGCTAAACTATTAGGCTCATTTACAAAGACATTAATTACCCTCAAATTTATATTCCATAGGAGGAATAATATGTGTGTGTGTGTGTGTGTATTAAAAAGTTTTGGGGAGGGGGAAAGGAGAGTGGCATAGGCAGTTGGAGAGATGAGACAAACCCTAATCTAAGAGGTGGCATTTGAACTGAGCTTTGAGGAAAAGGAAAAACTTTAAGAGTAGAGACTTGGGTCTAAATCTGTTCTCCATCATTTATTACCTTTGTGACTATGACAAGGCAGCCATTCACATGTTGATCAGAAGAAGTGATACAAGGACACTCTCAAGGTCTCTCTTAAGAACTTTGGAACTGATTTTGTGACATGGGAGACACTGGCACAGGACTTCTCAGCATGGTGAGCCCACATCAGAGAAGGTGCTATGCTCTGTGAGCAAACCAGAATTGAAACAACTCAGAGGAAATGCAGAATGCTCAGATTTAGAGAATTGACTGCAAATGTTCACAAGAACTATTTGTGCCCAACCCGTGGTAGAGCATTCCAAGTTCATATTGGTCTGATCAGCCATAGTCAGACACAATGAAATTTGACTCTAGCATAGGGATGTCATTTTGGTCCTCTTCCAGAAAGGAAACAACCAACCAACCAACCAAGGACCTTTGACAAGTCACTCAACATTTCTCAGCCTAAATATCCTAATGGGGGTGGGGAGTGGGGAGCATGTGTTAAACCAAATGGCTTCTAAAGTCCCTTTCAGTTCTATGTTTGTGCTCCTATAAATAAATGAAATATTTACATAATAGCCATAAGTAGTTTAATGCAACATTCATTCTAAGCTTATTTCCTGGTCCATCCCCACCCCAGCCGTAGCAGCAAGCACCCTAGCATACCCAGAGTGTCGGCCAATACAGGTTCTTAGATCTGCTTTTCTAAAGGAAAGCACTCAAAATGGGTTAACAGTCTTGCTTTAATCAAACATATGTCATTTACCTAATTCAGGGGAAAAAAGGTCAGCACCCTGAACTTCAGAAAATACAAACAAGTTACAAGCAGAAGTTACAAGCAGACAAACAGATCAGCAGACAGACTTCCAGCTATATGACCACTATATCCATACCTAGTCAGTTACCAGAGAGGGAAGCACCAATGTCTGGATCAGCAGACAGACTTCCAGCTATATGACCACTATATCCATACCTAGTCAGTTACCAGAGAGGGAAGCACCAATGTCTGGGTTTTCAAAGAGGGGGAGGGGAGGGGCAACAGCTGCCCAGAGTCTCATCAAGTCAAATCACACAACTCTTCTCAAAGTGAACCCCAAAACAAAATCTCACCAGGGTATATATAGCCTTCTCCTGGCTCAGAGAACGTCACAACCCTCTTGACCCACTGCCCAATCACAAAGCAACACAGTGTGGACATTCCTGAAAAACAAGCCTCCCACCACAGGCTCCATGTGACCATATTCAGCCTATTAGGGAGCAGAGTATATTCTCAAATCAAGGAAGGTTCTCAGATTCACTTAAGCCTATCAAAGGGCCTAGGGGCAGGGAAGATCCTAAATTCCCATTCCCACAACACCACCCCAGGTACCTATCTATTTTCCTCATCTTACTGTGTTGCTCCCCCTCTATCAAGGCCACCATAAGCAGGTGAACACTGAGAACATACACATTAATTTTAATATTTTACTAAAAACTATAAGTCTAATATTGAGACAATAGATCTACCCTATTAAAATATTTGTATTTAAATAATCTTTGGATTATTCAAACAGCTTTTCAATAAACATTTATTCATTAAGCTCCAACAGGTAAAGGAAATGTGCTGAGAATGCAAAGATTTGTAACTACATGATTTTAACCCTGGAGCTACATAAACTTATCACTTATCATGTACCATGGCTCCAAAAAGCATGACAAAAGGGGCAGCTAGGTGGCACAGTGAATAGAGCACTGGCCCTGGAGTCAGGAAGACCTGGGTTCGGATCCAGCCTCAGACACAACACAAAAACTAGCTGTGTGACCTTGGGCAAGTCATTTAACCCCAACTGCCTTCCAAAAAAGCAAAAAAAAAAAGTATGACAAAAGGTAGAAATGAGAGTAAGGGCAAAGAATTGAGCCACAATAGTCATAGCTAGCATTTAGAAGTAGTTTAAGTTTGGCAAAGCACTTTATAAATATAACCTCATTTTATCCTCACAACAACCCTAGAAGGTAAAAAATTTTTACAAATGAAAAAATAGAAGTAAACAGAGGTTAAATGATTTACCCAGGGTCATACAACTAAGTAAGCATCTAGGCTGGAGTAGTACTCATATCTTCCTGATTCCAGGTCCAGTGCTCCATCCACAGTACCACCTACCTAAGAAAATTTGAGGAGACAGAAACCAATTTCAGTTAGGGAGGAAGAATCTTGGAAGGTTTCATGAAGGTGGGGGTATCTGAGTTGAACCTTGAAGAGTAGAAATTAAAGAAGAGGAAATGCTGGGTGCCTAGGTGGCGCAGTGAATAAAGCACCAACCCTGGAGTCAAGAGAACTGGAGTTCAAATCCAGATTCAGACACTTAATGGAGAAAAACTAGCCATGTTACTTTGGGCAAGTCACTTAACTCCAATTGTCCTACCTTCTCTCCTCCAAAAAGCAAAAAAAAAATTTTTTTTTAAAAAGACAAAATTCACCAGACTGAGATTTGGAAGAAGTATATTAGAGGTACGGGGAAGGAGAGTATGAAGTACTAATGGTCCAGTTTGACTGACACACAGAAGGGAGTGAAATTAGTCTGAAAAAGGGGAATAACAACCATAATGGAAGGAATCTTAAATGTCAAATTAAGTATGGAGTTTGTAAGGGGGGGAAAGTAACTAATAGAGTGGTTTCTAAGATTAAAAAAAAAAGAATTCTTTAAAAATAAAATGTTTACTAAAACCAAGGAATTATTTTTGAGTTAAGGTTAGGATTGTTAATACAAAACATACAACAGATCTCTAAAGAGTCCTTGCAGCTATTGAGCCTATACTTTTAAGATTCTATAATTAAGTCTCTTCTTAGTAAGCTTATATGCTTTACTAACAGTTCAATATGGAGGAAATGGTGTATAGATAGAATGAACCTGAATTTTATATCAGAATTTTAGTTTTTTTTAAGAATTTACATTAACTGTGGTAAGATAGCCTAAAAATGCAAATAATTTTTACTTGCTTATCTATCAACACATATACTATGGGCGGCTAGGTAGTGCAGTGAATAGAGTACCAGCCCTGGAGTCAGGAGGACCTGAGTTTAAATCTGGCCTCAGACACTTAACACTTACTAGCTGTATGACCCTGGACAAGTCACTTAACCCCAATTGCCCTGCCTTCCCCCCCTCCAAAAAGAAAAAAATAAGGTAGATTTTAGGGGTGGCTAGGTGTCTCAGTGAGTAAAGAGCCGTCCCTGGAGTCAGGAGGATCCGAGTTCAGTTCTGGCCTCAGACCTTTAACATCCACACAAAAAAACTAGTTTCCATTCTATTGGAGGGAAAACAGGAAATAAATACATACTAATGTAACTACTTGGGGTCACCACAGGTTTAACCTCTTGGTCTGATGAGGCCATCTTCTAAGCCCCAAATTCATAGTAATTTTATGTAACATGTGAATGAGTCATGATTATGCATTGAAGAATGGAAATTCTCTAATGCTGGGCTGAGGGGGAAGAGAAAAGGGGAGAAATTGGAATTCTATCCCTTCTCTAGAAAAGATCATGTTCTCCTGTGTGCTTCTCAGAGCTGTTCAGTACCTTCAAGCCAACAAAGGAACACAAGCATTAAGGAGAGGGTCAACCACAGGTGTTTGTGAGAAATAAGATTAGATCAGCTAAATGTAGTCCTTATTTTTTTTAAAAAAGTTTATTATAGATAATAAAGAGGGGGCGTCGGGAGGGTGGAGGCGGCGGAGGGGGAAAGCCCCGGGTGAGGATACAGAAGCCCCCTCACCCCCACCCCTCCCTAGCCCCGAATAGAGGCCTAGGAGCTTTGGCCAGATCTATGGGGGCTGTAAGCTGCGAGGATGAGGAGCTGGAATTTAAACTGGTGTTCAGGGAGGAGAAAGAGGCATTAAAAAACTATGAACAGCATGTTTATGAAACAACAGTTGCATAAAACTGAAACTCAATGGAAGGGAAAATGAACCTGTAGAAATCTTAGCAGTGGTTCAACTGAGCCAGATCATCTGAAGATCTCTTATTGAAAGTGGAAAGAGGGAGAGAGAGACAGAGAGAGAGAGAGAGAGAGACAGAGACAGAGACAGAGAGACAGAGACAGAGAGTGTGTGTATAACAAATCTGCCAGCATTTTTGTAGTTATCAAATCTCATTATGAGGACAGTGGAAACAGCACATGTATTAAGAAAGACATCATAAGCTACCAAATAACATACTTCACAGAACAAATCCCCTTAATAAAAGGATTTGTTCTGTAAAACTTGAACTCAGTTAACAAGCCACACCCAAGGACCTAGAGGCCACATTGTGGCCTAGAGTCATCAGATTTCCCTATTCCTGATCCTGGTCCATCTATTATCCCTCTATGTTACTGAATGACTAACCCACATCATTTTCCAATGCCACATAGCCTGGATCATATCTTTGGCACAACTTCTTAAGCATAGATTGATAATATATTATAGTATATGCCTAACAGATATTTCTGTCACCTAATATATCTCCAATAGACCATATTTTCACAGTTACACAATTGAGAGAAAGGTATATAGAATATAAGATCAAACTGTGTTAATTGTTTGTTGATAGGAGGGGAAAGCATTTGACTTGGTAGAACAAAGCATAGAACAAAGACTTTTATCTATTAATATATTTTCCATTAATGTATTAATATCCTACAAATGCAGGGCATGTATGTTTGTGTGTTTGTAGATTACCCATATAGGTCATGTGTGTCTACATGGGTCTTTCTAGAAGTGGCTTGTCAGGAGTCATGAGCATATATCTTGAGTCTCCTACACCTAAGTTTCTCTAAGGATAACTTTGAATCCTGTCAAGAAGTGAACAGGACAAAAGGATTATGTGACTGGACACTTTGCTTTCCTTGGAGTGGGTATACTAGGCTAGAACTATATCTTTCTATCCTCCAGATGTTATTAGTTTAAGGGCAATGATTTTTATATTCAAAGTGTGCTTCTGATCTCTATCCCTTAATGGGGAAAGAGGTCTCTTAAGTATATAACTCAAGACTTGATTCCCTTCCCATCAAATGCCATTTACACAAAGACTACACATAATTGATTAGCAAATAAACTCCATCATTCAAACTGATAGCAAACAGCAACCAGAAAGGATATACAGATGAAAATATACCAGACAATACATACAGTGAATGATCTCTCTCACTAGGAGCAAGATATTTCAGCTAAACTAAAAGAGAGTCATAGATCTCATCCAATGGGAAATTCTTTTTAGTCTCTAATGTGTAAAATTTGGGAAAAAGACATGATCAGGTGCCAGTTTCTCTACATTTCGGTTTCTTCCCAGACTCTTTCTATCCCCCCAGATATCTAGCACTGTTTATCTCTTCTCTTGAAACTAGAAGCCAACAGAACACAAATCTCTCCCTTTTCAAGCTCTCTGTAACTCTACCTCTCATAGAACATTGAGTAATTTATGTTTACCATTGAGGAGAGTATTATGAAAATAGACTTGATCCCCAAATTATACAAGATTCCCTGATAGATGAAACCATAAGTATAAATCTGTCTAGTAATTCTTGATTATCAGTATGAAGTATAAAAGAAGTGACCAATGTCACAAAGAATGTTCTGTCCAGATTCCAAAAGGAAAAGGTATTTCCTATAGATGGTGATGCTCTCTAGATATTTGTACTATAAGACCCACTCCTCTACCTACCTCCCATTACTAGGGAGTGACTCACATGGTCTACTATGTCAATACTGACTTTAGACATGCTTCACTCTATTCTCCTGCCATCATCTTATTACCTGCTACCTAGTTGCTATGTTCCCCTTCTAGTTCTAGGACCATAATCATATCAATAACACCTTTAGTACTCAAAGGGATATGTCAGTCTACCTCTACCACTGATTCCACTCACCATCTTGTAATTTTACAAACCAAAATGTGCCCCCTGACACTATTCCAGTATTTGTTTTGCATTCCTTTATTAGAATATAAAATCCTTAGGGGAAAATTCAGAGAAGGAGTGGGGGTGGATTTAATAGCTAGTATCTCTGATAGAGGCCTTATTTCTCAAATATATAGAGAACTGAGTCAAGTTTATAAGAATACAAGTCATTTCCCAAATGATAAATGGTCAAAGTATATGAACAGGCAGTTTTCAGATAAAGAAATCTATAGTCATGAGAAAAAGTTCTGAATCATTCTTGATTAGAGAAATGCAAATTAAAACAACCCTGGGGTACCATCCTATACCTATCAGATTAGCTAATATGACAGAAAAGGGAAATACTAAATGTAGGGGAAGATGTGGGAAATTTGGTACACTAATGCACTTTTGGTGGAGTTGTGAACTGATCCGTCCATTCTAGAGAGCAATTTGAAACTATGTCCAAAGGATTGTAAAACTGCACACTCTTTGATCCAGCAATACTATTATTAGGTATGTATCCCAAAGAGATTCACCACCACCACCAAAGGTAAAATGACCAATTTGTACAAAAAATATTTATAGCAGTTCTTTTTGTGGTGTTAAAGAATCAGAAACTGAAGGGATGGTCATCAGTTGGGTAATGACTGAACAAGCTTTGGTATATGATTATGATATAATACTATTGTGCTATAAAAATGGTAAGCAGGATGCTTTCAGAATAAAACTGGAAAGACTTACATGAATTGATGCAAAATGAAGTGAGCAGAACCAGGAAAACACTGTATGTATGATGATAAGCTGTGAAGATGTGAATTCTGAGCAACACAGTGATCCCAAGACAATTCCAAAGGACTCATGATGAAAAATGTTATTGATCTCCAGAGAAAGAGCAGAGGGAATCTGAATACAGATTGAAGCATACTATTTTTCACTTTCTTTATTTTTTTCTGTCGGTTTTTTTCTCAGGGGAAAGAGGCAATCTGTGTTTTCTTTCACAACATGACTAATATGGAAATATTTTGCATGATTGCACATGTATAGACTATATCAAATTGCTTACTGTGGGGAGCCCAAGAGGCCTGATTCAGGACTCAGATAATAACCTTAATAATAGTGGACTTTAATATAAAAGCTCTTTGAGATGCGACTTTTTTGTTAAGTTAGCTCCTGAGTTCTTTGTTATGGGTTACACTTATAAGGATGTTGTTTGAGTTCTGAGACCAATAGGCTCTGCCCCAAGACTTTAGTTGTTCAAAACCAAAATATTTTCAATCTAAGGTGGTCAGTTCCTATGCACATGTGTTTGATGATGCAGCTTTGGTTTCTGGCCTTGAAGCCAGCTCTCAAGAGCATCCTTTGTAATGTGACTGCATATGAAAGGAGTTAACTGACTTTTCCTAAGACTTTCTGGCACCTAGAGAACAAAAGCATTATTGCCATGCTACTTCCAGGATGTGATAGACTAAGATAATGATAAGAATATTTGAGTCTTTTTTGTCTCATTGCTCTATAAAAACCTCTTCCTAAGAATCAATAAATGGAGTTCATGGTTCTTCCTTGAACTACCCACATGGTCTGGTCATTTCTTATTCACATCTCCAACCATGCTTAGTGCTGTACACTGAGCAGCCCATGGCAGCTTACCATCTCAAGGATGAGGATAGGAGAGAGAGAGTATTTGGAACTCAAATTTTTTTAAAATAAATGTTAAAAATTGGTTTTTAAGAGGCAGCCAGGTAGCTCAGTGAGTAAGAGCACTGGCTCCAGTGTCGGGATGACCTGGGGATCAAATCTGGGCTCAGATACTTAGCACCACACCCAGAAATAACTGGCCGTGTAACCTTGAGCAAGTTACTTAACCCCGATTGCTTTTTTAAAAAAATTGGTTTTTACATGTAATTTGGGAAAATAAAATATTTTTTAAAACGATATAAGATCCTTCAGGGCAGGGATTATCTTTGCATTTGTATTTGTATCCTCAGCATTTAGCATGTTGCTTAAGAAATGCTTTTTCATTCATTCATTCATGCATGCATGCATTCATATATTCCCTCAATAAAAAGATAGTCAAAGGATATGAACAAACATTATTTAAAAGAAAATTGGAAATTTAACAATCATATCAAAAATTGTTCCAAATTACTACTGATAAAAGAAATATAAGTCAAACAACTCTGGGATTTCACACCCAGAAATTTAGCAAAGAAGACCAAGGATGTAGGGTTGCAGGAAGACAGGCATATCAGTATACTGAAAGCATATTTGATAGACCTGTGAATTGGTCCAACCTTAATAGAAAACAATTTGAAATTTTAAGGGGAAAAGTGACTAAAATATTCATACTTTTTTATGTAGAGATTCTGTTCCTGTACATGTACCCTTGGACATCAAAGTAAGAAAAAGAGGTCCCATATATATGAAAATATTCAACGAAGTTATTTTGTAATAGCAAAGAATTGTAAATAAAATGGGTGACCATGAATTGAAGAATGGCTAACAGATGTGGGCATATCAATGTAATGGAACATTGTTATACAATAACATATAACAAATATTAGGAGTGTCAAGATATACGGCAAGGCTTATATGAACTGATACAGAGTGAAATAACAGAACCAGTAGAATAATATACACACATGTTTTTTTTAATTATATAGATTTTATATCATACACCAATGAAAGTTAACATGCCTTATAGTTATTTAAAATAAAATAAAATAATTTAATATATATTTAATAAGAAGTTCTCTAGTTCTAGTGTTAGTCAATCTTTACAAAAACAGTGATATTTAGGGAAAATAAACAATTTTCAAAAGTGTTATTCCAAAGTTTTTTTTTAGCTTTTCAAATAATTTATTAATATGCTTTATCTTTTTTTTTTATTTCACAGCTAGCACTGCCTACAAACCTAGTTTCAAACTTAAATAGAAACCCTCCCTAATAACAAATATGTACAATCAAACAAGATAAATGAAAATATTGGCCATATGTGAGCATGTATGTATGGTTTCATAGCTACTGAGGATCTGGGGTGACTGAAAGGCTGAAAGGGGAAAAAGTAGCAGCAGTAGCTGTGTACCCAAGGTTGGAGGGGAGAATAAAGCTGACTACCATTCTATAAATCTACTTTTGAGAGCATTGAGACATAATGTCAGGTATGAAATTAATTGAGTCAGAGATTGGCCTAAGAGTAGTGAGGTAGTCAGTATTAACATGGATGATAGATTATCATTTGTGATGAGTGTTAGAGTAGTATTCAAGAGGAGGAATAAGAGAAATGGGGAGTTGGATTTCACTATTGAACCAGAAGTGGATTTATATGGGATTAAGAAGAAGGTAATCTATTCTGGGCAGGCCCAACTTTGTCCAGTCTAGTAACTTTCCTACATTAGAAAAACAAACAAAATTATTCATATTAAAAACAAAACCATTCTAAATGGCATGATTATGTCAATAAAAGCAGAAAAACAAAACTGATTTATGCTGAAATCCCTACAAAGTATAGGCATAAAGGCATGTTTTTAATATTATTAAAATGTCTACCTAAAACAAAAAATAATTATCATATGCGATGGGGATATCCTAGAAGTTTTTGCATTATAAGGGTACAGAAAGGATGCCCAATATCTTGAGTATTATTTAATATAATTCCAGAAATGATAGCAAGAAGACAAGAGAAAGGACATAATCAGGGGCAGAGTCAAGATGGCATAGTAGAAACAGGACTTCCACAGGGCTCCAGCTCCCACCTCTTCCAATTCATGTAAAAGGTGACTGTGAACAAACTTTGGAGCTACAGAACCCACAAAATGACAGAGAGAAGCTAACCTCTCACTGAGGACAACCCAGCAGGCCAGCAGGAAGGGGCCAGCGCAGTGCTCTGTGACTGGAACCCAGCCCCCTGTGAGTCCGTGGTTTTAGCCTCAAGGCAGCCATGACCAGCCCCTGGCTGGAGGGACTTCAGATCACCAGCAGCTGTGGTGGTTTCCAGAATTATCAATCCATAGATGCTAAGGACAAAGTGAGAGGTCAGTGTAGTATGGACTTTGGGATCCAGTAGTTGGGAGTGCAGTCAGCCTTTATCCCCTGGAGGGAGAAGTCTCTGAGGCGCCATGGCTGTACAGCCATTGCCACATGGCAGCTTCAGCTCCTGGACTGCAGATTGTAGGGGGACCAAGTGACCAGTCTGAGGGGTAATTGCTCTTGCTTCAACCTGCTTGGATCTGGATTGCAATCTAGGATAGAGGTCCTGGGGTGTGCAACCAACTTGCCAGAGCATGTAGAGGCTTCTGGGAGGGCACCCAACTAATACCTTCTCCAGCTGAGAAAACCCCAGCAATTGGGACGAAGCTCCCCTGTCTGGTAGCAGAGTCCTACTGTGGCAAAAAGCCCAAAAGTCAAGTAATTGAGTGGCAATATGAGCAAACAAGGGAAGCAAAGCAAACAGAGCAACCCAAATTTACACTCCTATTTTGGGGAAAAAAAGGATCAAAACATGGAACAGGAAGAAGACAAAGAAGTCAGAACTCCTACAACAAAAGCTTCCAAGAAAAACATGAGCTGGTTACAGGCCATAGAGGACCTTAAAAAGGATTTTGAAAATCAAATAAGAGAAGTGGAGGAAAAATTGGGAAGAGAAATGAGAACAATTCAAGAAAATTGTGAAATGAGAGTCAACAACCTGACTGAAGAAAATCACACCTTAAACAATAGACTAACTCAAATTGCAAAAGACGCTCAAAAAGCCAGTGAGGAGAAGAATGCCTTAAAAAGCTGAATTTGCCAGATGGAAAAAGAATCTCAAAAGCTCACTGAAGAGAATAATTCCTTCAGAATTAGATTGGAGCAAATGGAAGCTAGTGACTTTATGAGAAATCAAGATACTATTAAACAGATCCAAACAAATGAAAAAAATATAAGGCAATGTGAAATATCTCATTGCTAAAACCACTGACCTAGAAAATAGATCCAGGAGAGATAATTTTAAAATTATTGGACTACCTGAAAGCCATGATCAAAAAAAGAACCTAGAAATCATCCTTCAAGAAATTCTCAAGGAAAATTGCCCTGATGTTTTAGAACCAGAGGGCAAAATAGAGGTTGAAAGAATCCACTGATCACCTCCTGAAAAAGATCCCCAAAAGAAAACTCCTAGGAATATTGTAGCCAGGTTCCAGAATTCCCAGATCAAGTAGAAAATATTACAAGCAGCCAGGAAGAAACAATTTGAATATTGTGGAAACACAATCAGGATAACACAGGATTTGGCAGCTTCTACACTGAGGGATCGAAGGACTTGGAATATGATATTCCAGAGGTCAAAGGAGCTGGGATTAAAACCAAGAATCACCTACCCAGCAAAACTGAGTATCATGTTTCAGGGAAAAATATGGTTATTCAATGGAAGAGGGGACTTTCAAGCATTCTTGCTAAAAAAACCAGAGTTGAATAGAAAATTTGACATTCAGATACAAGAAGCAAGAGAAGCATGAGAAGGTAAACAGGGAAAAGAAATCATAAGGAACTTAAAAAAGATGAACTGTTTACATCCCTCCATGGAAAAATGATAATTGTAACTGATGAAACTTTTCTCAGTGTGAGAATAGTTGAAGGGAATAGAAATGTGTGTGTGTGTGTGTGTGTGTGTATGTCTATATCGGAGGGTATATGGGCGTATGAATACGTATGTGAATATGTGTATATGTGTACAGGTATACATGGATAGAGGGCACAGGACCAATTTAATACAAAGGCATGCTACTTAAAAGGTGAAATCGAGAAAGGAATATAATGAGAGGAGATGGGGAGAGACAGAATGGGGTAAATTATCTCATATAGAAGAGGGAAGGGATAACTGTTACAATGGAGGGGAGGAACAGGAAGGCAAAAGGGAATGGGTCAATCTTATTCTCATTGAATCTGGCTTAAGGAGGGAATGACATACACACTAAATAGGGTATCTTACTCAACAGGAGAGTAGGGGGGAAGATGATGAGAGGGGGGATGATGGAAGGGAGGGCAGGCTGTGGGAGAGGGAAGTTGGAAGCAACCACTTTTGAAAAGGGACAGGATTAAAGTAGAGAATAGAACAAGTGGGAGGTGGGATAGGAGGGAGGGAAATATAGTCAGTCTTTTACAATATATCCACTATGGAAATGTTTTGCATAGCTACACATGTACAACCTATACTGAATTGCTTATCTTCCCAGTAAGGGTGGGTGACAAGGGAGGAAGGGAATGAATCTGGAATTCAAAGATTTAAAATCAAATGTTTAACTATATATATGTATATATATATATACACATATACTATTATTAATATTATTTTACATGTAACTGGGAAATAAGATATACAGACACTGGGGCACAGAGATCCACCATGCACTCCTGGAAAGTTGGAGAGGACATGGGAGAAGATATGGGAGAGAGCAGATTGGAGGAGGGGATATCCAGTGGGATCCCTATTTTGGGGTGATGGGTAGGGGGAAAAACAGGGAGAAAATTTGTAACTCAAAATCTTGTGGAAATGAATGATGTAAACTAGAAGTTAAAGCATTTGATAAAAATAAATAAATAAATAAAAGAATTGACATAAAAAAAGACAAGAGAAAAAAATTAAAGATAAAAAGATAAATGAAGAGAAAAAAGATCCCTATTTGCAGATAATATGATGGTTTGCTTAGAATATTATAAAGAATCAGCAAGGATACTAATTGAGATAGTTAACAGGCTTAGCAAAGTTTCAGGCTACAAAACAAATTCATAAAAATCAACAATGTTTCTATAAATAGCCCTAAAAATCTAGGAAGTAATAATAGAAAGGGAAATACTATTCAAAATAACTACAAAATGCATAAAATATTTGAGGATCATTCTACCAAAGCATAAAAAAAAAATGTAGATTCAATTACAAAGTGTTCCTTAAAGAAATAAAGAACTACTTGTGTGGGATAAAAGAGTTCAGAGTCTGAATCTGAGATCAGAAAAGGTCTTTACTCCATCTCATGAGAAGGGGCACTGCCCCAGTCGCTCAAATGGAGTCTGCCTGGGAGAGAGCAACAGGTAGAAGCAAGTGCATGGTTATATAACCTTTTAATGCAGAAACCTAACCCCCCAACTGACCTTCACTCTCATTGGTAGGGAGGCTGGCCCACAACCTAAGCATGGGAATCTATCTTGGAGACAAAGGACATGGAAATATGTGGGTGTCTAATGCAAGGTCAGGAAGGCAGTTTTATCCTTATTTGGCATATCTTGTGCCGACGTGGCATTGGAGAAGGTGTCCATTGCTCTAAGTCCCAGATTCCTGCAAGGTCAGGTGATTTCTAAACTTAGGCCTAGTGGATGTTGAAGCCACTCTAGATTTGATTTTTCAGAATGGGGAAACTTCACTGCAAATTATCCCTCACATACCTAATAGTTGGAGAAATATGCAATGCTTGTAACTAGGCCAGGCCGATATGATAAAAATGACAAGACTACCAAGACTAATTTGTAGTTTTAATGCAATATAACTCAGACTATCATAGGGATATTTTAAATCACTTACAAATAAAAGGTAAAAAAAAGCCTGCTAAATAAAACAAATTAGTCCAAAAAATTGGTAAAAACAGATAATTGCAATATTTGATATGCATAAAGCACTTTAACATTTGCAAAGCATCTTACAAATACATTATATCATTCCTCCCTAACAGTCACCTTATATGGTAGATGCTAGCAGTATTGTTTCATATTCTATAGATGAAGAAACAGACTTTACAAGGTAAAGTGACTTGCCCATACTCACACAACTAAGCAATTATCAGAGGTTCAGTGGCAACAGTGATCTTCTTGATTTGAAGTCTAGCACCCTTTTCTTGTTGACTACATAACTGGGAGCTTGCAAAATCTTTGAAAGGGTCTGAGTTAGCTCTGGCTATCTTTTTCTTCATTTGCAGAGAGAGACAGAGAGATGACTCCCTTAGTCATGGTTGGTGAGGTCTTGTGGTAAGACTGGGGGAAAGCCTTAGGACCCTGATCTTCCCTCTCCAGAAACCACATGGCTTCTTAGAAATGGGTCTGAGTCCTTATCCTTTTTATTACTTCTTTAGTATAGTAA
The DNA here is from genome assembly GCF_028583685.1 of Petaurus breviceps papuanus. Lineage (NCBI taxonomy): Eukaryota > Metazoa > Chordata > Mammalia > Diprotodontia > Petauridae > Petaurus > Petaurus breviceps. Next base: position 5,330,139 of record NW_027187378.1, read on the forward strand.
GTCCAGGGAGTTGTCTCCAGCTTTAGGAGTTTAAAAGTCCAAGAGTACAAGCCATAGAAATATAGGAGTCCAAGAATCCAGGCTGTGTTGCTGCCAGCCCACCATAGAGCAGTCATCTGGCATGACCTTTGGGACTGTAACCTAGCAGAAGTTGGTAGTAATGCTGCCTTTGAACACAAACTTGGTGGGACCAACTTTATGTAGGAGACTTCTCACCTCACCCCAGGACTGAGCTGATATAGAAAGGGATTATACCTCCAAGGTACTGGGGAAAATGTACATTTGTTCTTGCTATATCTGGGAAGTAAATATCCTCCTGTCAAAACGTGCCTTCATGTATAACCTATATCCAATTGCTTGCCATTTTGGGGAGAGGGGAGGAAAGGGAAGGAGAGATAAAAATTTGGAACTAAAATCTTATAAAAATGAATGTTGAAAACTATCTTAAATGTAATTAGAAAAAATAAAATATTACTTACCCCCCCTCCCAAAGGTGCCTTGTTAGGTGATTAAATGGAACTAGGATGCTTGTTACTGGCCCTGTAAGATGAGGTGAGGGTGGGGAGAAGATACTGCTGATGGGGGTTTGAGCCAATGGCAGAGAAAAGATATACTTCTCCTACCCTTTTACCTGAGAATCCTAAGTTGGGGGAGGGGGAAGATAAGAATCTTAAGGGGAGAGTGAAGCCATAGTATAAACATTACATTGAAAATATTTGGACCCAGTGCTACAGAGATGTGGCAGCCAAAGTTGATAGCATTTCAGACTACAAGTTCACTTGAAATATTATGAAGGCATTAAAAAACTATGAACATCATGTTTATGAAACAACAGTTGCATAAAACTGAAACTCAATGGAAGGGAAAATGAACCTGTAGAAATCTTAGCAGTGGTTCAACTGAGCCAGATCATTTGAAGATCTCTTATTGAAAGTGGAAAGAGGGAGAGAGAGACAGAGAGAGAGAGAGAGAGACAGAGACAGAGACAGAGAGACAGAGACAGAGAGTGTGTGTATAACAAATCTGCCAGCATTTTTGTAGTTATCAAATCTCATTATGAGGACAGTGGAAACAGCACATGTATTAAGAAAGACATCATAAGCTACCAAATAACATACCTACTTTCTCATTACTATTTGTTGATTTAAAAAAATGTTTTTAAGTCATTAAGGCAAAAACACAAATTTTTATTTTGTTAAATATTGCCTTAAACATAATTCTTCAACAAGGTAAAACCCATGAAAATGTTAAAATCATTAAAGATTCTTTGGCAGATGCAATCTTTGAGGTAACTGTCCAGTGATCCTCTGGTTATCAGTATAAACTGAAGTAAAAAGAGGATGGTATATCCTTCATGTTACCATCCTGTATCTCTGTCTTTCTTATTCAGACTTGAAGAAAAAATTCTATTTTACATTCACTTTTTTCCAAATCCTTCTCTCTCATTTACTTATCCCACTTTTGCAATCTGACATTGGACCTCATCATTCAACTGAAACTGTCTCTACAAAGTTACCAAGGATTTTTACTTGCCATACTTGATGGCCTTTTCACAGTGCTCCTCTTTTCTGACTTTTCTGAAGCATTTGACACTGGTTATCACTTCTGCATAATCTGGCATTTTTGTGATGCTACTCTCTCTTGGTTCTAATTCCTCTCTGACCATTCCTTTTCATTCTCCTTTTCTGGATAGTCATCCACAACATATCCGCTAACTGTAGGCATATTCTCAGAGCTCTGTCCTCTCTCTACATTCTATATATGGTTCTGGATGTAATGGGAAAACGTGGCCTTTTTAAGCTAAGATCTTTAACAGCTCTCAGTTTGACTGAATCAACACCCATTCAGTGATTAAGGCTAGGTAAGAAATGAGGCAGAGAATGGCCTTCTGTACCTATTAAAAAAAAAAAAATCAGTGTGGGAGGGGAAGACCCTCAGGGTTTCTGGCCAAAACAGAAAGAATTGCTATTTACATTCACTCTGAGCCAATCTGGGCCCAAACACTGACCAGGCTGGGCTTGGACTGGAACCTATGGTTGGCCAATTGATGAAAGCCAGAATGATTTGGGTTTAAGGTAAGGTCCTTAAGAAAGAAATGTAGCTGCTAAACCCCAGTCATCTTGCTAGGTTTCAGTGGTCAAAATATACATTCCTTTGAAAAAAGCACCCACAGGTAAGGGTAGAATACCCTATGTGGGCTAATGAAAGGGAAGGGAAGGGAAAGATAAGGGAAGAAAGAGAAAAGGAGAGAGAGAAAGGAAGGAAGGAAGGAAGGAAGGAAGGGAGGGAGGAAGGAAGGAAGGAAGGAAGGAAGGAAGGAAGGAAGGAAGGAAGGATTCCTTCATTTCATTCAAAGAATGAAGGACAAATAACAACATTCTATAACACCATATACTTTTGTCTCCTCTTTATAAATTGTGAACTCTGAAAAGGCATTTTATTTTATTTTGCCTTTTGGAGGGCAAGTGGGGTTAAGTAACTTGCCCAAGGTTACACGGCTAGGTTTTTTGTGTGGGTGTTAAGTGGCTGAGGCCGGAACTCAGGTTCTCCTGACTCCAGGGCTGGCAGCTTTGCTCACTGCACCACTTAGCCACCCCTAGGCATTTTATTTTTGTCTTTGTAAGTCCAGTACTTACTATGAGACTAGCCCCTAGTAGTGACTTAAGAAATGTTTGTTTATTCACTGATTGGTGACCTTATCAACTTTCATGGATTAAATAATCGTCTCTATGCAGAGGTCTCTCAAATCTATAAGTCTAGCTCTAGTTTCTCACCTGAGCTCCAGTCTTGCATCATCAGTTGCCTATTAGTCATTTAAACCTGAATGTCTTTGAGGCATCTCAAATTTTGTACTCCTAAAAGAGAAATCATTATTTTCTGCCCCAAACCTACCTCTGTTCTGAACTCTACCACCAACTTTCCAGTCATCCCAGTTTTACAATTTGAAAATCATTTTCAACTCCTAACTTTTTCTCATCCTGCAATGCCAATTATTTGCCAACATTTCTTGTTTTTACTTCTACATCTGTCATATCCATCCCCTTCTCTCTACATACATAGCCACCACCCTAATTCTCAGAGCTTTGTCATCTCTGCCATGAACTATTGTAATAGCCTCCTAATTTCCTACTCTTGTCCATGCTCCATATAGTTTCCAAAGTGATTTTCCTAAAGCCTTGGTCTGACCATGTCACTCCACTATTTAATACACTCCAGTCACTCCCTATTGCCAAGAGAATAAAATGTAAATTCCTCTGTTTGGCATTAAAAGCTCTTCACAAGTTGGCTTCAGCCTACCTTTCCAGCCATATCACTTAATATTTCCTGTCACACACTCTACACTTTAGTCAAATGGGCTTTCTTCTTATTCTTCATACACAGTAACACACTTTCTATCACCATACCTTTACAAAGGCTGTCCACACCTGTAATGCACTCCTTCATCATTCTCTTTTTAGAATCCCTAGTTTACTTCAAAACTCAGCACAAGTGCTAACTTTTACATAAAGCCTTTCATGATCCCATCAACTATTTATCTCCTCTCTCAAAAATCATCTTGCATATATTTTGTTGTTGTTCATCCATTTCAGTTGTGCCTGACTTTTCATGACCCCATTTGGGGTTTTCTTAGAAAAAATACTGAAGTGGTTTGTCACTTCTTTCTCCAGCTCATTCTAGAGATTAGGAAATGGAGGCAAACAGGGTTAAGTGACTTGGCCAGGGTCACACAGCTAGTGTTTGAAGTCAGATTTGAACTCAAGAAGATGAGTCTTCCTGACTTTAGACCTGGCATTGTATCCACTACACCACTTGGCTGCCTGTACATTTTGTATATAACTATAACTATAACTAACCATATGTATGGGCTTCTCTGAGAGAATATGATCTCCTTGAACTCAGGAACTGTTACACATTTGTCTTTGTATCCTTAGCAATTCCTGGCACATAGTAAGTACTTAATAAATGTTTGTTAATTAATATGAAAGAAAAATATACCAATAAAAAAAGATATCCAAATATGTATTATGCATAAATTGGTCCTCCAGAGTAGGATTATATTTCTAAAAACATACATTAACAAAATAGAAAAAAGTATTAGTAAACTGAGTATGCAATTTAAGAAAATAAATAATTGAGATCACATGAGCAGTAAGATGTTAGAATAGTTATTTTCTATGAACTTGTCCAACACCAAAATTTCAAAAGAAAATAATTAGAGTAAATAAAAGCAACATAGAGTAATTACAGTTTAACCAACAGATAAAAACACAGAACCTACTCACAGGTCATCACTACATTAATTCAGGACCATATCAACTCCTTGCTTCTACTATTATAATAAATGTAGCCTAATTGGTCTGGCCGCTATCAGTCTTTACTTTTTCTAATATATCCTCCACATGAAAGCTAAAATCTAAATCTGATCACATCCCTTTTCTAATCAGGAAGCTCCAATGGTTCCCCATTACCTCTTAGAATAAAATACAAATGCCTCTGGCATTTAAATCCTTCACACTCCGGTTCCTGATTTCCTGTTCAGATTTGTTTCATATAATACCCTCTGTACAGTATATGTTCCAGCCCAGGGGTGTGGAACCTGTGGCTCTGAGGTCACGTGTGGCCCTTTAGGTGCTCAAGTGTAGCCCTTTGACTAAAGTTTAGATTTAAAGGGCTGCACTTGAGGACTTAGGGGGACACATGTGGCTTCCAGGCCACATGTTCCCCAGCCCTGTGCCAGACAAACTGACCTACTTATTGTCTGCTATACAAGACATACTATCTCCCATCTTTATGCCTTTGCCCAGGCTGTCTCCTATGCTTGAAATTCTCTCCCTCCTCACCTCTTGTTGCTGTTGTTCAATTATGTCTGGCTCCTCCTGACCTTTATTTCTTGGAATCCCTGGATCTCTTAAAGGTGCAGCTCAGGCACTTCTCCTCATGAGGCCTTCACTATCCACCCAATTGTTATGCCCTCTCCTCCCTTCAACCGCTTTGTATGTACTTGGCACATATATAACTCCTAGTAGAATGAAAATATTTTGGGAAGCAAGCATTTCTTTATTTTTTGCTAAGTGGCATGGTGTATAGTGCTAAGTGGCTGGACCTCCAATGAGGAAGATCTGATCAGCTAACTAGGTGTTAAGGTCACTGTTTCTATCTCCTGAACCTGAAGGAAACCAAGCTGGATCAGTACTCTCCTTTTGGAGAGACCTTAGACTTTTTGCCCAAGCTAAACCTGAAGTGATTTTCCCTGGTATTCTGGGGTAAGGAGTATAAAGAGCCAGAAAGAATGATAAAAGAAGCTTAACCCCTCTCATTAAAGATCAGGTTCCCCCTGCAAAGAACCTACATGCATGGATCTAATCTAGAGAAGAGATGCTCCCTGAATGGGGGGGGGGGAGAAGTGCTCCCTGAATGGAAGAGGAAAGTGCTTCCTGAGTGGAGAGGGAGAGTGCTCACTGAAGAAGAGAACTCAATGCCCTAGTCCCTTGGATCTAGCAGCAGGCATAATTGTTAGATTAGGGAAAAGCTCCCTAACAAACTCAAAGGTTGTTGTTTAGTCATTTTTCAGTGGTGTCTGACTCTTCATAACCCCATTTGGGGTTTTCTTACCAAAGATACTAGAGTAGTTTGCCATTTCCTTCTCCAGCTTATTTTACAGATGAGGAAACAAAGGCAAACAGGGTGAAGTGACTTGCCCAGGGTCACACAGCTAATAAGAGTCTGAAGCCAGATTTGAGCTCAGAAAGATGAGTCTTCCTGACTCCAGACCTGGCACTCTATCCACTGTGCCACCTAGCTACCCTCCTCTTTACTTTAGTAGGATATTTATTTAGTGCTCATGTGTGCAAGGTAGGTGATGTAGAGGAAACAAGGATATGTGAGGTATTTCAAATAGTAATTTGGTTTGGCTAGAGCACAAAGCAATGTAGAAGTAAATCAAAAGGCAAGGCTAGACAGGTAGGGCAGGGCCTGTATCTGGAAAGTCCCAAAGGCCAGGCAAAGACACTCTATTTACCCTGTCATTTAGAATAGTTAGGTCAGTTCTAAGAAAGAACTAATAGTGTTTTCAACAGAGATATTTCCTAAAAGATTTATAATAATCTGGCACATTTTAAGAATAGAACATATGCCTGTTTATCCAGGATTTCTCAGGCATATTACTGTTAAGCTAAATATCTTACCAGAATTTTTTTCCTGTAGCATTCAGGGCTCCCCTTAAATGTGAATATCAAGAAATAAGATGCTTCATAGTTAAGCATGAAAACTCACAAGTCCTCACCAATTTGTTACTTTTATCAAACCAATCAGAAGGCACATTAATTTCAAGTAAATGGCATTTTATCAAATAGCATAGCAAGAAAAATAATGGGAAGGCACCCCTATACTCTTAGGAGTATTCTCTTTCATGTGTTAGCAGACCATTAGTGGGGAGGTGATGTATACAGTGAATACGCTGACCAGGGAGCATGCCTGGAGAAGTACACAAACAGACAACTGTCTGCATAGACAACACACTCCTCCACTGGTGCAGTATGGTATTGTCAATATCTTCGACTGGGGAGGGGGGAAAGATGATCCCATTGCTCTCTAATGGACATCATTGCTCTCTACTATTCTCTGATTGGAATTTCTGCTCTCTGCTGAGTGTCTCTGATGAGCTGCCCTCTCCTACCATCTGTTAGTCTTTAACTTAGATGTGTTTTCTATGTTGAGTTTCTGTGGCAGATGCTAGGATGCCTGTTCTGAAGGGCTCATAATCTCAGGGTATTTTTGCTTTTTTTGAGATTCAAATACCAGCCAGCTATATGTAGTCAACTAGCTAGCAAAGCCCTTAAGCACTTGCAGCTGTCCTTTTGAACTAACTCCCTTCTTCTGCTGCTTTTTAGACTCCCTCAGTCTCTTATCTCAATTATGGTTTTAAAAAAATCATTTAAATTCCACCTTATTCCTACTATTGCAAAGCATTCCTAGGATCTCCACTTTGCAAATCTGTAAAAGAGGTAGGTGAGGCTGAAGAGACTTCTCTTACATCTCCAGTTCTCCTCCCCTAAAGCTCCATATAAATCACAGGGGCTTGGGCTAGGTGGAAAAGACTGAAAAAGTTGTGACTTTTGCCTTCCTTCGCTCTTCTCCTCCCCAGGAATAAAACCATTGCCTTTCTATGTTTCATTCATATTCTTTTCATACTATTGCCTTTAATTGAATCTCCTTTTTTAGTTGACTTCAATAATTTCAGAATACTTTAAAATATAAAGAGTTTATTTGAAATTTTCTCATTATTTCATGTGGATTGAAATTGAGATTGTTTCTTCATGATTAAGGAGTTATCTCAGGAGAAGCTTGTACATTTCTGCAAAGAGAGAATAAATGAGCTTATTTAATGTTTCTTTTAGTATTTTCTCTGCATGGAGGCAATATTTTAGAGGCTAGTTAAGTCTGTCCAGGTTGCATCTTTATCTAGTTTTCTCCAATTCCACAACACATGCCCTGTCCAGTACATATTCTCTTGTTAATTTCAAATGCTCGTGCTCACTTTTTTGAATCTAATTTTGAATACAGAACTCCAGATGTCTTTCAATATCCTTGCCAATATAGCTAAAATGCTATAGAGGAACCCAATGCATTATTCTGCCTTTCTTCAGAAACCAAGAACACCTTTTTCCCCTTAAAGATTCTGTTCAACAAGAAAAGAAACAAGAAAATGAAATTAAGGGGCTAGGACCTGGAATATTGAGAACTAACCTGTTCTCCATGACTTTTTCACTGCAGAAGAAGCATGGCTTAGGAGGCAACATTTTCAGTGTGCTTTTAATAACCTCACTCAACAAAACTGGACTCAAAATTTTACTTTCAGAAAATCACAGATGAGAGCAAATCTGAACATACCCTTAGGATGTGTTACCAAGTGACTTGGCTGTCATCACCTGGAGACCTGGGATGATACACAGGCACATGGACTCTGAGACCAGAGGGACAGCATTAGTGCAGTCCATCCTCTTTAACAGGAAACACATGTAAAGGGCTTGTGCCTGCCAACACTCTGCTAGCAGCCAGTTTTCAGCTCTGGCTCCTTATAGAGTTATCCAGCTGTATAAACACACTTTTATCCACAAGTTGATTATGTGAGCAGCCAACTGATCTATCTTCCTTGGTCTTACAAGGGACTGGCTGTGCAGCCTCTGAGGCTTTACTCATTGGAATAACAATTGTTCAAGGGTGGGTATTTTTTTCCCTTTCCTTTTCATTTTTGCCCCCCTCTACATTACCTAAATGCCCTGAGGTAACATCAGCTTACAGTTTGGATGCCATCCTTTGATCCATTAGCAGAAGGAAAAAGGAAAAGGCCAATTTGGGATAGGAATACCTTAAAATGAGACAGAAAAGCAAGGTCATAATAGTGGAATGGGCATTAGACTAGGAACCAAGAAGTCTGGATTCTGGTCCCAGTTCTGTCCTTAGCCAGCTGTGTGATCTAGGACAAATTGCTTAACCTCTCTGGAGCTCAGTTTCTTCATTTCCAAAATCAAGATAAATTAGATGATCTTCAGATTTCTTCCAGCCCCAACATTCTATGAATAAATAATATAACTCACCATATTAGGTGAGAAAGGCACACATTCATTTATTCAACAAGCATGGTATTGCATAACATTATAAATGAAAGTCTAAATCTGTTGGGCAATGTTTTTACCCAGTCTTCAGATTTTCCTTTCTAAGGAGTCAGATGCATAATTTCTTCTGTTCAGGGTCTTTCCTTCCAGAATTCCAAAACTATTGATTTTTCTGGGCTTCAGATTTCTTAATAAAGTTTGACATATAATTCTATAAGTGAAATCAAGTAAGATGTGTAAAATGTTTAGCACATAGTAGGTACTTAGCAAATGCTTGTTTCCTTTTTCTCCTCTGCTCCCAAATAACTTTACATGTATCATCTCTAATTTGATATAAGAAGTAGGTTGGTGTAATCTTTGGTATAATGCAAGATCAGGAAGATCTTGGCTTGAATTCTACCTCTGACACTTGCTAGCTGTGTGACCATGGAAGTGTCACTTGAACTTTCACTCAGCTACTTCATTTATAAAGTGGGGAAAATAAAGCCTATTTCCTAGGATTTTGTGAGGTTCAAATATATATGATATATGAGATAATATATGTAGTGTGTTTCGCAACACAAGTCATTTGGCCCTCTGGACCTCAGCTCACCTGTAAAATGAAAACAGTAGTACTAGATGGCTAGTGGAGTTCTTTCCTGTTCTAAATCTGTGTAGCTATGATTTTATGCTCTTAAAGTCCATAAAGATGTCACCATTACTACTAATTCTCAAAACTTTGTAAAGTAGGTGCTAGAATAATAGATTTGGCATTATTATCCTAATTTCACAGATGGGAGAACTGAGGCTCAAAGAAATTAAATGACTTGGCCATGATCACATAGCTAGTGTCAGAGTAGGATATGAAAACAGATGTGTTCTGATTTCAGGTCTCCAAGTGGATACACAACAGGAAGATAATATTTAAGATAATATTGCATCTACTCTAAGGAGTTTCTTTATTGGTCAGTTCCCCATTACAAACATTTATCTGTTTGCCTACCTATTTAGTTTAAAAGTTTATTTTAAAGATATATTTAATTATTTTTTTAAAAGTTAAGTAGTTTAAAATACATTTTAGATTTAAATAACTATACAAATTAATGATATTCATATTACAGGGATCGTGTGAACCAGAGACTATTTACTCATACACGTAGGAAGGTATGCATTGCTCACAACAGACCCACTGGTCTCTGGGTGCCAGAAATAGACTTTTCTCTGTGTTGTCTGAGAGAACAGTAATCTTGAGGACAGTTTCTGCTTGCCTCTGTGGATGATCTGGGTGAATTGGCAAACCAACTTTAGGTTAAGCTAGAAGCAGCAATCACTGCTAAGTGAACTTAGGGAGGAATGGACCTAAAGTAGGATGATTTACCTTTTTCTGAAAATACAGCAGTGAGGTCCTCTCCCCTCCTGCCTCCCCATTTTCCCTTTCCTACTTAGAAAAAGAAAGAAAGAAAGAAAGAAAGAAAGAAAGAAAGAAAGAAAGAAAGAAAGAAAGAAAGAAAGAAAGAAAGAAAGAAAGAAAGAAAGAAAGAAAGAAAGAAAGAAAGAAAGAAAGAAAGAGAGAAAGAAAGAGAGAAAGAAAGAGAGAGAGAAAAGGAAGGAAGGAAGGAAGGAAGGAAGGAAGGAAGGAAGGAAGGA